>NC_088920.1:67695000-67912500 GCF_038396675.1 Hydra vulgaris | reverse complement strand
TTTTGAATACAATCCGTAACTTCTTTTATTGAAGCATTAGGATAATGGTGTAAATTAAATACTTATATATAACATATACTTCACCATTGAATAAGGATAACTCGCCTTAACTCGAAATAATATTTCATATCATCCAAAGTTCAACTTAACGGGTATTGGCTTTAGTCAAACATTCGTTAAGTTGAACCATTATCCTTGGCCCTTTGAAGGTTCGAGTTATCGGGAATTAACTTGATTTGTAAAAAATCACCAGAACTTTCAGGATAAAAAAAAAGTCACAAGTTATCAATGGATAACTGTAACATTGTGCAGCTGTGGTGTAGTGGTTAGAGTTCTGGCTCCGAACCATAAGGTCCGAGGTTCAACGCCAGCTCAAGTCCAATAAGTGGCATTGGTAAGGAAGGAAGAGTGAACTTCTTGGTCAAATGCTCATCCGCAAATTTGCCACTCTGTTTAGTTAATACTACTTCTTCCTTAAATCGCAATAGTCGTGCGACAGTTTCGTATAAAGCAAGGAGTAAGACAAGGTTCAACTTTTTCACCTCAATAACATCTGCGCTAAAAGCCTTCTCGAAATCGTTAAAAATTAATATTACTGGTGGTAAAATTACTGGTGGAATAGCATATGCGGATGTTACTGGTGGTAACATTACTGGTGGAATAGCATATGCGGATAATGTTTTACTTTTAAGCTCTACCCTTTCTGGTCTCAAAATGTTTTTGAAAATGTACACAGTGATTTAAATTGTAAAAGTGGGTTAAAGACTGAGTTCTTGATTTCAGATAATACACAGTTACAAAGCAATACGATAACCATTTCTGATATAAATAAAAATCTCCACAATATATTTAAACACCTGTGGTTCAAATGGAATACCAAACATTAAATTTTTGCATCACTCATTTGTTCAAACGTGGTTAAAAAATCTCAAACTTTAGAGCCGTTGCATAAACACTTGTTCAGTCTCGAGTCCGGTTTACCCACTCGAGTTCCATTTCCTATATATATACATCGTTTACAGTGCCTTCCTTGACTTACAGAATAGAGCTATGTGACAATAGCGACGTACTAATGAAAAAGTTAGATAGAGTTGGAAGGAGCGCGCTGAAATCAATTTTGAATTTCAAGTTTCAGTTTCAGTTTCAAAACACATTAAAAAAACTTGCAGTAGAGTTACTGGAATGCAAAAGAGCAAAGATACATTTTTAAATAAATTCTTAAAGAAAGAAATATTAAGTGAAAATCACGAGAAAGAACTTTCTTTTTTTTTTTTACTTTGTAATATTATTACATTGGTGTTTACTAAATTTAAATAACAGTAGTAAATGTTGTTGTGTACTTGTCAAAGTTGACAATATTTTTTGCAAAAAAATAATCTGATGTATTATTACAAAAACCGGTAGATACAACTTTGGACTCCATTAGTGTAAGCTGGAAAAAATAGCTCAAGTTAGTGACAGATACTCTTCGGACAGATACCTTTACCTCTTCGGTAAAGTTTAATTACATTGATATTTTAGGATTATTTAGCTTTTTAACTGATTGATCTATTAGTATAAACATATTTATGTATACCTATTAACAAAAATCTAACGAGTTAGTTGTGGATCAGACCAGAAAATTGGATCATGTCATGATGGAAAGTTCCTTGGCTCATTAGAGTAGCTAGCTATACAATCCATTACTACCTAAGTATATAAACACTCAAGTAAACCAAGGTAAAGATAACACTTCCTATCTATCAGCTAACATTTGCGAAGAGCTTATCCAGTAACTTGGCAATTTGCCTATACAAATAATTAGTATTTATAAATCGCTTTTATATTTTTATTTTGATATACTTTAAACTTGCTTTGAAAAGAGTACTTTACAACTTTTTAATATTGTAAAAATTTCTTTCCTAAAAAAATTTAAATTTAAAGCTGCCAAATATTATTCAATCATATTTGGTTCAACCACACGCATTTTGCACGTAGATCAACTCATTTTTGTTGTTCTGTATATAATGCCTGAAGGTTTTTTATCATTCTTTCCAATGAGAAGTCAGGGGAGCATCTAGTATGCTTAGTCTCGTCAAAAAGGCATTAGCAAGGTACGGCATTAACATTAGTGATTGCCGTGGGTAGTTGTATGTTAACGACTCTAATATGTGTTACAACATTGGGTTGCAAGCTCATTTTAAGGAGTTAAACGCACTAGCTAATATGTTCATTTTTATTTTATTTTTATTTAACATTATATTTTGCCGTTTAATAAATATAACAGTTTCCATAAATTTACAATTAAGTTAATGGCCGGAGCATAAAGAAGGCATTGATTTGCCTTATCGCCGAGCACCGTGTTACAATTTATAATTTTTTCAAAGTTGCTTCAAGAATATATATCAAGAAAAATTGAATGAATGTTTACAAAAAATATATAAAAAATAAAGTAAGATATTGTTTAATACATAATATCATAAATAGATTGGGTAAAAATAAGAGTGAATATATAAAACTTTTCTTTTCCACAAAAGTGGTCCGTGATTCTGAATTGAATAAGACTTTTGTTTAGAATAAGATTTTGGTATAACAAAGTTGTTTGCGGAAAATCTGTAGCATATTTATGGTGTATTTCTTTAAAATAAGTTTCAAATTTTTGGGGGAGAGTCCATATTTTGTTTTATACATGAACTGTAGAACAAGATGGATATTAAGTTTGAAAATATTCAGGACACCAATTATACGTAAAAGAGGTTCACAAGGAATCGCTCTACCAGCTCCAAATATGATTCTAACAGCCTGCTAGTTCATGTATGCCGGCCATTCTTAAAATCTATTTTAGGCTGAGTCGTGTGTGGCAGCTGTTTCTTTCTTAGAGTATCTTCAACAGCTGTATAACTCTTTTTTGTTTTAACGCATCACTTAATATCAAAACTGGAAAAAGGAGTAAAGGTTCCAAAAAGTCTCTTACAGACTAGATGATCTGCATGTGCAGATGCGTGTTTTGCTCTTCAAACGGGCTGTCATTAGTTACAAGGTATAGTTATCAGAATCAGTTTTTTTAAGTTATTAGTTATTAATAACCTTTATAAATTTTTACATTTGAAAGATTTCGAAGTAGTTTTAAAAAACAATGACAAAACGCAACAATCAAACACGATTGTTGAAGCTAGTAGACTTCTCAGGAAAATGGATAAACGTTTCTAAAACGTTTATAAAATATTAAGTTCTAAAATAATATCAACAAGTAATTTACAAATTTGTGTAACCATTTACAAACTAAGTTGTACAAGCATTTACAAACTAAGTTGTGCAACTAATCCACATTTATACACTCTGTTAATATTATTTTGGTTCGTTTATCACGTAAAAAATTCTAAATATATTTTTATTGGTTTTTAAAAAATAAATGTCAAATTAGTTAATTAATCATCTTAGAAAATCCAAAAAATTGAACGTAATAAAATTAATATATATTACATATAAAATTACTAAATCTTTCTCGACGAAAACTGCAATACTATAAAAAAACTGCTAAACATAAAAATTATATAAAAATTATCTATAATGATATCATTGATGTAAAATGCGATTTATGGTCCTGTAAACAAAAAATACTTTTTAAAAACTTATTTTTTCAACTATTTCTCTGATGTAATAAACAATTTTATTTAAAATATACACTAAAGATAACAATGACAAAAAACAAGTAATTTAACTGTAATACATAAGTTATTCGATCCAATTTAGAAAAAATAATTTTTGAAAAATGATTTGGATTAATGTTAGGATTATATTAGGATCAATATGTATGTTTAGAAAGTATATATATATATATATATATATATATATATATATATATATATATATATATATATATATATATATATATATATATATATATATATAATATATATATATATATATATATATATATATATATATTTAGAAGTAATGATAAGTTTTCAACTTTAGGTATTTCATAAAACGATCTAAAACAAAACTTTTTAGCCAAAAAATAGACTCATTTTTTCAAGGTAAAAAAATTGCCCGTGAATCTTTAAAACAAACGAGTTCGTTTGTTTTAAAGATTCGCGATAACCAAAGATAAACTTTCGAAGAATCTGTAAATAGTTAACTTTTTTTTGTTATTTTTCTGTTTTTGAAAACGGATTTCTTCGTTAATTTAACGAAGATGCGCAACCCGTTATGTTTTCTAACGGATTGTCTTACGAGTGTAGGCAATTATAATACTTGATTAAACAAATAATGCTTGGGCTTATGTTCAGCATGCTGTTGTTGATGTGTTGATGCAATTGTTAATTGAAGTTAATAGTTTTTTAATTTTTATATTTATTTGTATTGCACCAAATGTAATTAAGATAACAATAAATGTAAAAATAATAATAATAAATGATAAATATAAAAGTTTTAAGCAAATTGGATTTAAAAAAAGTTTTGCTCTACAAAGTAGGCCAATGCTATTTGAGATTTTATTTTTGAGACAATGTATGTAATCTCTCCATGTAACGCTTTCGTCAAAAATTACGCCGAGAATTTTTAATGTGATTTCTCTTTTATGTCTTGATTCCAATACAAAGTTTTCAAAGTTTAAGAAGAATTTTATTTCGATTATGAAAACAATGGAAAAAAGTATATTTTATTTTGGTTACAATTAGTGATAAATTCTTAGCATTAAACCAATCAGTATACTGAATGGTTTAATGCAAATAAGTTATCACAAGATAAAACTTTATTTGTAGATGTCAAAAATCTATTTTATGCACATAATGATAAATATTTTCTGTTTAAGTCAGTAAACAAAGAACTATTAAATCTTATAAATTTATTAGCTCGTTTACAAACTATAACAGAATAATTATACCATCATGTGCACAAAATAGATTTGTGTCATCTGCAAATAAAATTGTATCAAGTTCTATACAAGCCTTGTCTAAGTTATTATCATAAATAAGAAACTGGAGTGGTCTCAATACGTATCCCTGAGGAAATCCATTTTATGTTCATATTGTTCGTTTTGCCACCATTGTAAAAAATATATTGCTTTCTTTTTGACAAGTAGGTTTTAAAAACACACAATACTTAGATGTTTAATACCATAGTTTTCTAATTTTGTTAATAAAATATAATGATTGACAGTGTCAAAAGCTTTACTGAAATCAATAAAAACACTTTATGTATATTTATTTTCATCAAATGATTTAAAGATATCATGAACAAGGTGAACAACTGCCTGATCAGTAGAGTGCCTCTTTTTAAATCCAAATTGGTTATTATAAAGAATATTTTTGTTAAAAGTAATAAAATCTAATTTAGTTAAAATAATTTTAAAAAGCATGTTAGTTTGGAGATAGGTCTGTGTTTGGAGACACTAGTCTCATCTCCTGATTTTAGTATAGATATTACCAGAGTAAGTATAGAAATTTAGTATAGATATCACCCTCCTCCCCTCTTTTTATTCTACGAATAAAAAGAGAGGCGGGGGGTGAATCTTTAAAAAGTACTGACTGAATGATTAAAAAAAAAGGTCCTCAAAACTAAAATTCACCCGACTAAAACGTGTCAAATACCCGACTAACTTCTTAAAAAAAACTGACTGTAATCTGAAAATTAGCTTCTTTGGGGATAGGGGAGGGGGTGGTACACCCCCTCCTCCATCCCCAAAGAAGGTGATTTTCCTCCAACTAAATCATCAACTCAATTAGCTTTACTACACCCCCAACTAAATCATCAACTCAATTAGCTATACTTGGTTTTTTAAGACACAGCATCAAGTAACTTTTTTTCTTTTAGCATATTCTTTTAGCATATTGTTCATTATTTTGTTATTAGAGTTTAGTTATAATTTAAAGCAAGTTAATTTATTTATTTTTTTTGATGCCAAAATTGGGCCTGTGCAAACAAATGCATGGTAAAATGAATTAGCAATTAGAGCGTCGTTTTGCTGTTTTGGTTAACAACTAGTATTTATATCTTTTCTATCTATAAACTTTTTGATTATGCTCCAAGTTTTTTGAATGTCATTTTCGTATTTTAGTAATTGGCTACTATTTTAAAACTTTTTTGATAGCTTTACAATTATTGCAAGACGATTATAGTTTTTATAATTTGTTTTATTTTCAAAAGTTCTTTTTTTAATGAACTTTTCATATAATCAATTTTTTAAAAAAGCTAGTTTTATTTAAAGTATAAGATTTCATATATTAGCAATATCCTGAGATATATTAGCAATAACCCGGGATATATTAAATATTTTCCGGGATATATTATACACCAGGATACACCAGGATATCACGCTTTTTGTTTAACCTCAATGGTATCCTAATCCTAAATCCTTAATAACGTTTACTAGTGTACAATTAAAAAAATTCTATCAAAACTAAAATCCTCAGATTTCTTTTTAAAATACTAAAACCAGCGGATCTTTGTCCTTAGATTCCTCTTCATTCCGCTTAAACTTTTATATAAAATATATTTCTTTTTAATCTTTATATTAAAGCATTTAACCTAATTATATATTGCAGCAATTAACCTGTATATATATATAGCAGCAATTAATTTGTATGTATATTGCAGCAATTAAGCTTTACTTTGAGAACATGTATTTTACAATATATATTTATTTCATGTTTTTTATAATACAATTGTTTCGATGTTAAAAATGAAAATTATGTTTGAATAATACTAAGATACAAATATCAAAGCGTCAGAATCAAAAAAATAGCAAGTAATTCATAACTTAAGTCAAAAAAACAGAAACATCTTTTTTAATCAATTAATATTGAGTTTACAATATTTAGTTGCAACTTAAATCTAATTTATATATTAATATTTTGACAATCGCTCTTAATTTTTGTTATTTTAACTTATGTCGTTCTTTGCTTGCTATTTTTACGGAAATTAAAAGTATTTATCATATATGAATCTTCCTTATTGCTAATTTAAATGTTTACCGTTTTAAATTAGTGTTATATCATTATATTGATAAGGGATTTTTAAATTGTTTAAACATGACTTCCTTTTTTGTTACTTTGTCGAAAAGCTTTTGCTTTCTTTTTGTTTGCCTCCCACATTTTTTTTATGTCTTCAACGATTAATAATATGCGATCTTTATAAAATTGTGTAATTTCTTTTCGGATCTTTGAAACATATTTTTGACGAACTTTTTGACATGTTTTTGCTAATAAACTTTTTACCTGCTCTTTGTTTATTCTATTGCTAGTTGACATAATTCGGCTGCAAATCTCTTTTCCAGTAACGTTATCAATGACTTTAACTCGATACTTTTGAACAAATTTTTCCTTTATACCGCCTATACCTGCTCCAGTGTCAACATCTCTTTTCATTCGAGTTTCGCACGTTTCTTCAAAATCTATCCATAATACTTGACGTATTTGACATATTTCTGTTTGTGAAACAGCCTGTTCACGTGCGTCTACGGTATTTTGTGTTACCTCTTTAAAATTAAAAATATTTTCTGCTATGTCAATAATAGACCTATCTGCTTTAAATGTAATGTTAGGGCTAACATTTACTTTAATAGAAAGTTGTCTTGTCATTTGAAGAATGAGAAGGGACATAACGTTGTATGCAAGACCGATTTGTAACATTTTTGCTTGTGCCTCCACTGAACCTCGTGGAAAACCAAAGTCTGGGAATCCTTTATCAATGAAGTCGTTTAATGTTGAGTAACATTTTACTCTGTCTTTTTGTTGCTTTGACTTCATATGTTTTTTATTCTTCTGTACTTTAGGGAGCAAGTCGCATTCCAACATTCGACGGTAAATCATTTTTATATCGCTTTGCATATCAAGAAGTTCGCGTTCATTAAAATACAAATTGAGTGTTCCTTCTGTTTCTTTTATAGCCTTCGGCCAAATTGATTGACTTTCTTCACTTGTAAAGTAATGATCTTCCAAAATTTGTTTCAGCTGGTTAATATTTATGTCAAAAGCAAGAATAGCTTTTGCAGATTTATTTAAAATATCTACGTATGTGACTTCTTTACTTACGCTTCTTTTGACAGTTTTTATACTAAGATCTCCGCTTCCATTTCCAGATTCATCTGTTTCCTCTGACTCATTTTTAGTGTTCATATAGTTTTCACTGAAGCAAAGTTGAATGAAAAAAACAATTACTAATAAGATTTCAATCTTTTCCATTGTTACAGGCGTTCTAAATGTTGCTAAGTGTTAAACGTTTCTCAGGTTTACTCTTCTCGACATATTTCAAAAAAAAAATAAAAATAGTAATACAGAAGGGACATCATGGGTTTACACAAAGTAGACATATGTTTTATTGGTTAGTTGACGTTTTGAGCATAATTGAAATTAGATAACCGTTTAGTCAAATCTGAAATTTAGTCATGCATATCTGTCAAAAACAAAGTTGGGGGTTATAAAAAACAGTTTTTCGATAAAAAGAAACAAAAAAAAATTGTCAGTTTCATTTATTTTATTAAAAAAAAATTAAACGTTGTAAAAGCAAATTTTATGTTTTTAAATTCAGTTAAATTAGTTATTTTTCCCTTAAAATTTTTTCAAATTTTAAAAATAAATACGAATAATTTATACGAGAATTAAAAGTTACAGGGTTTTAATACGCACCCCCGCTGTGTATTAATTGCTTAAACATTTTTAAGAGTAAAATTTTTGTTCAATAATGCGTGCAAGTTATTATTTTGACGATTACATGTTTACAATCATGCAGAAATATTTTTTTGCATCCTCTTATCTCAAAATGTAGCTCAAGGTTTCCTCTTCTGCTATAACAGAAAACAAATGTGAAGTTTTCTGTAAGTTTAAATTTAAGTATCAGTTAAATCAAGTAAATTCTTCTACACTCGGTAAATACTTCTACGTCCGGTAATTATGAACCTGCATGCATAAATTTAATTGTTATGGAATACTATTGTTATTGTTTCATTCATTGTATATTATTTTTATTTTTTATTTTATTTAACATTTTATTTTCTTGGGCTTTATTTTTCTAAATAATTCATAAAAACTTTATTTTTTTTAACATTGCATATTTTTTATTTATTAACGAAGCTGCATGGATTAATGACCGAAATGCATGGAAGAAAAAATGACCATCCGCTACATATACAATTAATGTAAAAAACTTTAACAATAATATACATTTTAATAAAATAAAATTTATAATGTAAGATATAACCAGCCTCATATATAACAGTTATTGCACTGTTGTATATATATATATATATATATATATATATATATATATATATATATATATATATATATATATATATATATATATATATATATATATATATATATATATATATATATATATATATATATATATATATATATATATATATATATATATATATATTAGGGTGCATTGAAAAACAGAATTTTTTTAAAATTGCCTTGTAATAGCTCTAAATATATGCCATATAATAAAATAAAAATTCTGGGGAAAAAAAATTCTTTAAAAGTAGATCAACCTGGTACTCAAAAGAAACAAAATTTAATGTTTGTCATGTCATGTAAAAATTTTTTTTTTTGAATTTCATTGCATAATAACTATGGTTTTTCAACTAAAAATAAAAAAAGTGCATTTTTACAGGTTTTTCGATAATATTTTTTTTTTTTAAGTTTTTTTATAACACAATTATTATTTTCAAACTTTTTATAAAATTTCACTTCTTTTGAGTACCAGGTTGATCTACTTTCGAAGAATTTTTTTTCCCAGAATATTAGGGGCCCTTAAATGTTCAAGGGACTAGAGGCAACTCTAAAAATATTTTAATTTCGAAATTTTTTGTTAATTCAGTGATATTTTATCATATAGCATATATTCTGTTTTTCAATGCACCCAATATATAAAGAGAGAGAGAGAGAGAGAGAGAGAGAGAGAGAGAGAGAGAGAGAGAGAGAGAGAGAGAGAGAGAGAGAGAGAGAGAGAGAGAGGAGAGAGCTAATAAAATCGTTACATAAATGTTAAGATTGTAATTAAACATTACGGTTTTTGTCATGCATAAAATAAAAAACTATTCGTCTATTGTTTTAAAAAAATGATGTTTATGCACACTGTAGCAATATTTGCGCGCAATGTAATAAAATAAATTTATAACATTTAAAAATAAATTTATAACATTTAAAAGTAAATAAGTTTGTTAGTTTCAGATCCTCTGAATACTTTACCTTGACAAAGTGTATGGAGTTAGTATAGATCTTTAGCTTTTAAAGAGTTGAACTTTTCATTATTAATTTTAGTTAACTAAATCAATAGTTTTGACAATTAGCTTTGAAAAGCATATATCTAATAAAAATACAACATTTAAAATATTATAAGCCTGTTGCTTACAGAAGGATCGTATGGTAGAGTGGGCACTAGTTATACACATCAACAAGTTGGACCTGTAAAATATCTCGAAAACTACACAATCCATACCAGAGGCGATTAATTCACGCGACTAAAATGTGTCTAATACCCGACTATATTCTTCAAAAAATCAACTTAAAAATTGCCTTTTTTCGTTTTTATGAGGAGGGAGGGGTGGGGGGAATGACATAGCACCACAAATACCCCTCCCCTGTAGAATCGCCTCTAAATTGATAACCAAACATTTGATGGATACAAGAAAGGGGATTAGAATGGCGAGATTGTGAATAAATGAAACTCAATCTGTAACAAAAAATTGTTCGACGGCAAGTGTTATCTACAAGTAAAATCCATATATATATATATATATATATATATATATATATATATATATATATATATATATATATATATATATATATATATATATATATATAAATATATATATATATATATATATATATATATATATATATATATATATATATATATATATATATATATATATATATAAATATATATATATATATATAAATATATATATATATATATATATATATATATATATATATATATATATATATATATATATATATATGAAGAGTACACGGGAAAAAACGGCGAGTCACATTTAAAACGTTTTGACAAAGTATATATTAAACATTTATAAAAGTTTAGATATAAACCATAGAGGTAAATTAGACAATTTATTTTTCTTGATTAATTTATGTGAAGTTTACATTTTTAATAAAATATTTGTAACTTTTATTAAAAACTTTTTTCTCCTAACTTAATACAAAGACTTTTATAAATGATTAATATATCTCAAAACATTTTAAATGTGACTGCCTTTTTTACCGTGTACTCTTCATATATATATAGTTATAGTTTAGTAATATAATATATTATAGTTTAGTGCTGTTGCCTTATCAAGTATCCTTAAGTTATCAAGTATTAATGAAAGCTTTCATAAACTTGTGTAATTTGTCACTTTTGTTTTGCGTCATAAAAGTTTTTGAACTCCTTCAAAGATTTTGAATAAAGCTTTGAAATAGCTTTTCCATAATGGTGTCATTCTATTTGTTAAGAAGTTATGTATAATTGTGTCAGTAAATCTTTCCGGGCTGTATATAAATTTCTGACCTCTGGTGTTTAAACCTTTAAAATTGTGGATTGATAAGTTCAACTTTTTCTCTTTGTTTGCATATTTTGTACTATTTTAATTGCTCGTGTTTGTGTTTTTTCTAAATTACAAATATCTCCTTTTATATCTGAAGATCAAAATGAAATATTTACATAATATATATTACAAAATATATATCTCCTTTTATGTTTGAAGACTAAACTTAGGCGATTCAATAAGTAAAATTCAATATGTTTCGTATAAACACTTTGTATAATAACTTTAGTAAATTTACGTTGTGATATGCAAATGTTTTTGGCATTTGTCCCAAGGTTGAACTTGTTTTCGAAATAGATGATATAATCTGTTTTTTTCCATTTAAGATCATTTGAAATTTCTATAAAGTCTGTCTCTAAAAATACATTTAAATTCTCTGCTATCTATTAGATTCGTATGATTCTCATTTTTCGTTCTATAATGCGTAACTAGGCATTTGTCAATATTAAAAGGAATTTTTTGACCAAACGACTGCTTTATTTAATACCTCTCACTTGTCTCTTCAATGTATTATCTAGAGGTAGGTCTGTGGTCATAAAAAGAGTTACTTGCACCAGATAACGTTGTTTGCAAATTGTTGCCCAGGATGTCATATTGTTTTGTAGCTGCGACTTGAAAATCTATAATTAATATTTTTCTCAAATGCTAGACAATGGATGTCTCTTTTTACCCCATAAAGTTTTTTTCCCTTATTTGTTGAAAATAAATATGAAACTTGTGATGAAAAAGAGAAAGATATTTGAGTCAATAACTGCAAATATTATAATGTAATTATAATATAATTATACTAAGGTATACCTTAGTATAATTTGGGTGAATCAGTTATTGGCTAATTTGCAATATCGAAATAGAAACAAACTAATCAAAAAGTTTCACCATAGCTCGACGTTTCCCCCTCCGTTTTCGAAGTACAGGATGCAAATTTGTCTAAAAATTTGAGTGCGTGTGTTTTAAAATTTCTAAAAATTCGTTTTTTTGTAAAATTTTTTTATACTCTTTGATTGCTCTAAAAACAAAGTTTTTATAAATAATTGTGCAAAAAACATTTTAAAAACGATAAACTGTTTATCTCGATTATTTCGATTTCGCTCTTAAATTTAGCTCTTGCTGAGTTTTTTTCTAAAATCTAAATGAAAAGCTTGTGCGATTAATATGCCTCAGTGAGTTTGAAAACATCATACAGTGATTTGTAGAAGTTTTCATATTTAAATTCTTATTTAAAAAAAAAAAAGAAAAAAAAGTAAACTTTGCAGAAAATTTGCTGAAATGAAATACGTATTAACAACTTTATGTTGCGCAATTTTGATGAGCTGTTACAGCAGTGAAAGTAAAGACAACACGAATGTTGGCATAAAATTAAAAAAGATTAAAACAAATTTTAAAAGAAATTTTGAACTAAACTTTTTTTCCAAAAGCAGTCCAGCTATTTCTTTAAAAAAATACGACAATTATACAAGCAACAATACAATCAGTTCTAATCCTGTTATACTGAGCTACAACGATTGGGCATCCTACCGCGCATGGGATAAGAAATTGGCAGCAATGAGATCAGAAAACTCAATCTCTTATCCTGAAATTCTAAACAAATCATTAGTAGCAGTTTTAGGAGGAATTAAAAAATCAAAAGAAATCAAAAAATTACTGCTCAAGTATTACTTTACTGAAGACGAGAACAAATCAATATGGCCAAAAGCTATTCGAGAAACAGAATTACACTTAAACCTTAAGTTTTCTAGAGATGAACTTTTCAATATGGAAAAAGATGTGAAGGCAGTATATAGGAGAATGTTAGAATGTGATTTTTTGTTCAGTCCTTTTATTAGACAAAAAAAACCGTCAAAAAAAAAGAATCATGAAAGACGAAAACTTAAAACAAAATGTTATTTAACTTTGCATGAGTACATCAACAGCGGTTTTACAGATTTTGAGTTCCCTAGGGGTTCGGTAGAAGGAGAAGCTAAAATGCTGCAAATGGCATTAGCATATCATATGATGTCTTTGCTTGTCCTTCAAATGACTCAGCAGATGGCAATTATTGCTCACGTAACACCAATTAAAGCAGCAATATCTATAATTGATATTGCAGATAATTTAGTTGAATCAATCAAATCATTCACAAAGAATACCATTGACGGAAGAATTCAAGCAATTTCTCAAATTGAAATATGCCAGATGGAAGTATTATTCTGGAAAGAGTTTCCTGTAACTTGCGAAATAAGGATTAAGCGAGATATAAACTCTGTAGACGGAATCGGTGGTAACAAAGATTTCTTAATAAAAAGATACCGAGCTAAAGTCATTGATAATGTCACAGACAAGGAAGTATGTAATATGGCCTTGGATACAAGCGAGACAAAAGATAAAGATCAAGTAATATTTGAGCTAACAAAAGCTTGCGGGCTAATACGTGATAACTACGCTCGTCGAATAAAAAAGGATATTACTGATTTTTACACCCAACGTACATTACCCGTTGTAAAAGAACTGTCTAAATTGTGGTATAACGATAAGAAAAAACTGGCCGAAATTAAGGATAAATTACAAAACAAATATCAATCAAGTAATCAAACAAAGTGAAAACTTTCATTAATTTCTTTTTATAATGTACTTTTACAAAATTTTAACACATAATAGCTGTTTATTAAATTAGATTTAAGTTTTAAAGCTAATGTAAAACATTGTTTAAACATGTTTAAACATTAGTTTTTAAAAACATTAACTTATTTGTATAAAAGAAATGAAAGAGATACGTATGCATAAAAATACGAATAACGTAAAAAAAATGTTTTTTATATTAGCTTATGGGATTTTTGCATAGAAATGATTTTCACAAACTTTTAAAAATCATAACGACATTCAAAACGGTTACCGCTATGTTAGTATTTTTAACAATATCTTCATAAAAATTAACGAAAAACAGCAAAAAAATTTTTCTAAATTTTTAAACTTTTAAATTTTTTTAAACTTAGTAGCGCTACCAAAGTAAGAAAAATTTTTTTTCTTCAAGTTGAGTTAAATATATTCTTCCATGATGATAATAGGTAACAACTTCTTTTTAATCTTTTTTAGCATCACTAATTTTAGCCTACTTTCCACTAATCTTAACCTACGTGTCAAAGTCCGGAATTACTAGCAAGAGTGTAATAATTTTCTTACCTTTTCTTTGTCAGAAAGTTTATTAAAAATTAAAAAAACTTAAATGTTATTATTAAAAATTTCATGATAAAAATAAAATAGCATCAAATGGAAGCAATATAGATGTCATCAGAAATTTCTTTACATAGAAACATTCTAGAAAGTATAAAAACTAGAGAGTCAAGCCTAGATGTCACAAAATCAAAAAACAGCTTTATTACTTGCATTATATTAAGAGCACAATGAGACTAGAGTCACTAACTTAGGATTTTCATCATTTTAAGATTGAGTTAATGTTTTTGCCGCCACAGCCTTCAATTTATAGTTTTAAAATAACTTCAAAAAATTGGTTAGTTAGCTTTGATGGAAACACTAGCTGTCAGCGATAGTTAATGCGTAGTCTAACTTCATGTAATACGCACAACAAGTGCAATGCATGCTATACATGCAATCTCCACGCAATACGCTTGTATCTAACGATGTGTGATTGTTGTTATTCATTAGTTTACTAGAGGTAATAAAAAGAGTAACTTGAAAGCAATGCCAGAAATTGTTAGAAATATAAGGAATTTGTCTCCAGGGTTATTTTCTGAATAAAGATGTGTTTAGCCATAAAACCTTGTGATTAGATATAATATTAGACCAAATAAATATTAGACCAAATAAATGTTTCCAAACAAAAAGTAGTTTTTTTTGTTTAGAAACTTTTATTTGGCCTAATATTTAGTTAACATAAGTCTCAAAGAACTTTTTTCACTCAAATATGCTAAACTTGCCGTGATAAATCATATTTTTTTCAAGCATACAGACCTTAGACAACCAAATGCTGCAGGTAAATCGAGGGCATGAAATCTAAAGAAGAACCCACTATTTTTATATACTGTCTTTAGCATCATTATTGCCGAAAAAAAATTGCGTGATCTCTTAAATATCTTAATTTTGTAGAAGAACTCTTTGAGTTTCAGATTTCCTAGTTTATTTATGTTGCTAGCAAGTAAGAAAACAGAAGAAATGATAAATGATTTTATTTTAATAAAATTCAATTTGAAATGAGAATGTAACCAATAAATAAAAAGCTATAATATAATATCTACATAAATAAATAATAAATTATAATCCATGTTGTGGTAAATTAAAATTTTATTGAATAAATTATAAAACGTTGAGTTATTGTCACATTAAGACCTCGACAACGTGCAGGTCTTAATGTGACAATAACAATTATTTATTCTATACTGCTTTTTTTTTTTTTAAAAAAAAAAAAAAAAGACGGATTAGTAAGAGACAAAAAGTTGAAGTACTAAAAAAAAATTGAAATATTGTCCATTAAGTATCTACTACTTGAAAGAACTCTTTATTCATTATCATTTGAAAATCTTCTTATTTAAAAAAATGTTATATTAATTTTTATAAAATAAGTTTCTTGAGGTTCAATTGATATAAAGATCTCTATAATTATATCTTGAGGACAATTTTCTGATAAACTTGTTTGAAAAGTTGAATAAAATTTTAATTGAAATTTTTAATATAAAAGTAATAATAAACAACGATAAAAAAAGTACAACAATAAATAATCAAATTATTTTTTCACTAAATATGATAAGTTTTAAATTAGCTCAAAGTCTTTGCGTTTACTTAAACTTTTTGGGAGTATGATGTAGTGCTATGTTTTTTTGGGAGTATGATGTAATGCTAAGTTTTTTGGGAGTATGATATAATGATAAGTTCTATATAAAAGTGTTCGATAGTATTTGAACTTATTTCTTTAAGATGGAATTCATGTACACATCTTCAAAAATTGTGAAGTGTCGAATCAAAAAATGTTTTGCAAACTCTTAAAAAAGTGTCGCGAAACCAGAAAGTTGTCGCGAAACAAGATTATAATCTCAAGTAAAATAGTCTTCCCCTAAATTATTCATTTATTATTTTTTTTATTTATTTATTATTTTTTATAATATGCAGTTGTCTCCAATTTCTTTATTCAAATACATTCAGCTTACTTTTTGCTGTTTTATTGTTTAAAGATATTTTACGTTTCGGTCTCTATAATTGTCTCATTTATTTTTTAAGAATTCACATAAATTTACTACAACTCTCCATTTTGCAATCTAATATAGTTCATTATATATGCACTGCAAAAGATAGACATAGAAAGCATAAGAACCATTTTGACAAACAAAAGTTTTCCGTCTTTTAAATTTAGACAAAAAGCTTTGGTTATCTTTATTTTAATTGGTAATTCTTGCTATTACTTTTACGTTGAACTTTCTGTGATTTCTACAATTACATTCTGTGTTGACTTCAATTTGTATTGTTAGTAAATAAGTTGCTAATTTCTTTGATCAATTAAAGTTTATACATTTAAAGTTAATTGTGCTATTTAAATATTAAATAAAAAAGTAACGATAAATATGATAAATTTTAAATTCACAACAATCTTTGCAAAGAATCCATGTGCCTCACCCAAATGAGTACTAGGATCTACAACTTTGACACTTTATACGGGTGACATTTATTTCATGTTTAACACTTAAGGAAAAATGTTTTATGTAAAAAACATGGAGATTATTTTTACTACTTCTTATTTAAAATTTTATTAATTTTAGTAAAAAAAAATGATGATAAGTAAAATAATTTTGTCTCTGTTGCTTGTTGTTGCTACATCAGCAAAGAAATGCTCAAAGTCTTGCGAAAAGATATCACCTTATCCAACAAATTTTTTTGAAGACATCGTTCCACATTTTGTAAATAATAGACCCACTGTAGGAGTTTTAGCAATGGAAATACTTGGTCAGAAAATGCTGGTAGAAGTTCCCTGGTCTGAAAACAAAGATTACTTTGGAAGCTCCTTTGTTAAACTTTTGGACGCGGCAGGAGCAAGGGCTGTTCCAATTAAAGAGGTATAATTTTAGCATGCATATATATATATATATTTATATACATATATATATATATATATATATATATATATATATATATATATATATATATATATATACATATATATATATATTTTTATATATATTTAATTTTAATAGTATGTTGACATGGTGGTTATTAAACCTTATTATTCTGAAGTAGTAAATATTATTTTCTAACCTCACAACTAAAAATGTCATCAAGGAAAATAGGTAGTGTGAAATTGTTTCGTTGGGGAAATTGAATACAACTAAATAAAAACAAAAAGCAATCGTACCCTCATTGCTTAAAACTTTTTTGTTTACCTAATCTAAGTAATTATTTTAACTAAAGGTTAACGTAAAAGTTAATTAATTTCGTTTCTTCCATATTTTTTTTTAAGTTTTAAATTCTTATTATTAAAAGACCTTAAAGCAGTCTTTTTTTTTTACAAACCTTACCAGAGTATTAAGGATAATTTTTGAGAACTATTTTGAATATATATATTTTTAAAGCAAGATTTCTTATCACTTTTTGCTTATCTAATTTTATTCATTTCCCTTTTTTTTGTATATTGGTTTAAAGAGCATCTTTGTAAAACGATAAATATTTTTAAAATTATTAATAAGGTCTTTCTCTGTTTTACTTCACATTTTTTGAAGCTCTTTGGTGATCAGAACAGGCAGGTCTGATCACCAAAAGCAATTGCATCTTGATCTCTTAAAATATAACAATATGCAGACCATTCAAACTTTGTTGAAAAAAATAAAAAGTTGGTCCGTTCTTTTTGAAAAATCTTGTGGTTCAGTGATCAACGCTTCAAAAACCCTTGTTCTCAAGAGTTTTGGTCCTATGTTGAACAGAGAATCGGACAACCTTGAATCGATTAATAACACCGGTATCAGAATATTAGTTAATAACATTTACACCAGATTGAGTAGAGCTGCCGTTTTTAATGGCAAGTAGCACTATATATATAACAAAAAAAATCCAAGAAAAATTTTTTCACATTTTTTGACATAATACGTAGTGTATATAGGACTGTGTACTTTGTCATTTAGAAGAAAATTAAGTTAATAAATGCGTAACAAAATTTAAAAGACCTGTTTTTAGCATATGTATTGGCTATTCCAGATTGAACGATTAAGCGTTTGCATAGAATCATTTTTGAAAACCTGTGTCAAACGACCGATTGTAATCCGGTCAAAAGAAAAATATCTTGTGTTCACTTTTTCTTTGTTATACAACTACAAAAAATTTATTATCTTAAGTTTAGTTAATAACTAAGCTTAATATATTAATATTTGTTTATATGAAAAAAAATATTAATAATAATTATTTTTTTCATGCAAATATCACACTGTGTTGTATATAATTTGTTGTTAATCTTATTAAAGTTTTTTTTTGTGTATTCCACGGGAAACGTTTAAAAATGCATATCTATTATTAACCAAAACTCTAAATTAATTTTATTATTAAATTTTAAGATTAAATTTTGCTTTATTTCTCTTCTTCAACTTCATTTTTTTTTATATATTACACTATAACTTATAATGTAATATATAGTTTTAAATTTTATTCTTTAAACTTTTTTTGTATTTTTTCGCTTACATTTTTTTGCATTATTATAATTCTTGTGCGAAAAAAAAAAATGAAGTTGATAATTTAAATAATAATTGAAATAAAAATAAAATAAATAAATAAAAAAATAATTTTCTTATAATATAAGAAAATTATTTAATTAAAAATAAAGAAATAAGAGTGACAGGGAAAAAATTTTATAGCAAATGTTATATTGAATATGTAAAAGGATATACATTATATATTTACAAAACAATTAGAAAAAGTTTTATTATAAATTGATAATGATAGATTATAAAAGAGTTTATTATTTGATAAATTAAAAAAAAAGTTTAAATTAATTGCTGATTGCGATCTGCAATTAAAGTCATTTATTTTAAAAACAATAGTGTTTACTCAATTTTATTGGAAACTAGTATCTTAATAAATAATATAAATACATATATATATTTTATATAATATGGTGTACAAAACGATACTGAAAGTTCAAGTTTTTAGAACCATTGTTAGACACAATGCTTGTTTTGTCTATCGATGCGTAGATATTTGGTTTGCAAAATTTCAGGCTGATTGAGCAACATTTACAGGTCGACCCATAATCGACGTTACTTGTTTGGTGCTCAAGCTTTTTTTTTGATTTATTAAGATGCTTCCAGAAGTCCTTACAATCTTATCACAGAGCACCCCCGAAGAGCATTTAACTAGGAAGTTCACACCTCCTTGCTTACCAATGTCGTTTATTGGGCTAGAGCCGGCGTTGAACATTGGATTTCTGGGCTCTGAGCCAGAACACGACCACTGTGCCACAGCTACAAAGCTTGTGATTTTTGTCCAACTTTGACACGTTATAAATTAACTTATTTACTTACTTGTGTACTCAGTTGTAACGTGCATATTACTTGTGTGCTGAGTGTGCATGTTACTTACTTGAGTGCTTTACTTACTTGTGTGCTAAGTTCTAATGTGCACATGTTCCGCACATGATTTTCATTTATTTTGTAGGCGTGAAAAAGTATTTAATTGATATTTAACTGAAACCGAAGTATTAAACAGTTCAAGTAGGAAACCATACAGCAAACTATAAAATGGTTTCATTCAGTTAGAGAGCCGACCCACAACACTGGTTAGTTATAAAGCTAATTTCTCTGTTATCTACAGCAAGGTATGACCACGTACCTCTGTTATCCACAGCAAAGTATGACTACGTATGGTGGATGCTTTAACTATTTCAGTTACATCATTTACTTATGGACGAACTCTTCAAGAGAGTTAAAAAGTGTCTTGTGATTTAGTTATTTTTATCTGGATGCGAGCGAAGATAACAACACTTCGGGTTGAATTGTGAGTTAGAAAATTGTCAAGATTGCATTAGAAATGTCTGACTCAGAGCACAAAAACAAAAAAGCAACAGGATAAAAGAGGACGCGTTTAAAGGTTGTTTGACATAACGATGCAGCAAGTGATGATAGAAATACAGAACGAAGAAGATTGTAAGTTCTATTGCATGCAAATAGGAGTTATTTTTTCCTGCGCCATAAGTAGATAAAATGACATCATCGAAAGACAGCATAATGATGCAACTAATAAAAAAGTGAAAAAAGAGAAAATGAGATATATAAAACACTTTGCTTTTCATAGAGTGGAGCTATGTTTGTTGCCGAAACTATTGAACAAGCGCTTGGCAATGACATTTTAGTCATGACATTATCAAGTTCAATCAGACAATCCAGAATAAAAGAAACAAACAAGCTGCTACGATAGATAAAAAATGTTTTTGTTTTGCTGCACCACTAGTGCTAAAGGTACATCAACTGCAATATTTAAGCGGATCCGGAGGACTTTTTACTTAAAACTAAAAGGTCATTATGAGGTTGCTTTCTACACATTTACACGCAATACCTCCTGTTTCTAAGGTCAATTGAGGCACTAAAAAATTTCAGATATTCTTCTAGAAACAACCAAACAGTGGACATTTGATTGAGTCATCAAGAAGTTTTATGAGCTAGCTGCACACATAGCAGTTGTAAATAATTTAGCTAAAGGGGGAATCAGTCTTATAAAAAACTGAAATGACAAACTGACTATAAAAAAGAAACAGAAGCAGTTTTTTTTTGATTGCTTAAAAACAGTTGCAACAATTTCCCAACTCTATCAAAGACATTACTTGTTTCGTTGTTTATTTAATGCGAAATATTTTTATCTAAAAATGTCAATTTTTAAAACTAAATTCTTTATTAGACTGTAATTTTTATTTCCATTTTTTCAATTGTGACTTGAATTCATTTCATAACTTTGATCTAGTTTATAATTTAGAACTGAGTTTTAAATCGATAATCGACATTCGACAGTTACCATTTTATTTGAGACAAATTTGTTAAATTTATTATATATATATATATATATATATATATATATATATATATATATATATATATATATATATATATATATATATATATATATATATATATATATATACATATATATAACAGTTGCAGTATATTTAGAAAATTTATAAAAAATTGGAAAAACTGTAACATTTTTTTTAGGATATTACAAAAAAAGATTTAAATATCCTTTTGCACAAAATAAATGGGGTCATTATACCAGGTGGTGATGCTGACATTGGAGATTCTGGATATGAACGAATTTCAAAACAAATTATCAACCACTCAAAAAAAATGGCAAAAAAAAACATTACTTTTCCTGTTCTTGGAATATGCCGTGGAGCTCAGATGATGATGATTGCAGAAGCAGACAAAGACTTTTTAGTTGAGACAGACTCTTTGAATTACAGCATTCCGTTAGATTTTACAGATGAAGCACGAGAAAGTCGCCTCTTTGGACATGCCCCGCAAGGGTTGTTTGACGCTCTTGGGACAAAAGCCATAACTTTTAACGCGCATAAAGCAGGCATTCCAACCGTAAACTTCTACAATAACACAAAGCTGATGGAAACCTTCAGAGCAATATCAACAAATTATGATCGAAACGGCACTCAATTTATAAGTACATTTGAAGGTAAGAAAATTAGAAAAGAATTTTTAAAGTTTTAATTAAATATGATAAAAGCAAACAAATTTAAAAGCAAATGTACGTAAAATATTTTCACGTAATAATTTTAGATGAAAATTTTTTTTGCACAAAATTATTATCTATGTTTAGGTCGACATGCACCTTTATACGGTCTTCAGTGGCATCCTGAAAAATCTTTATTTGTTTTTAATCCAGTTCTGGCAGTGGACCACTCCATAATTTCAATTATAGCTGCACAGTACATATCTAACTTTTTTGTTTCAGAAACACGAAAGAATCCTAATTCTTTCAGAGATCGAGCCGAGGAACAAAGTCATCTTCTTTTAAGTCATTATCCAACATATGTAGGTAACATTACTGAGACACCATATGAACAAATATATCTCTTTGACTTTGAAAAACCGTACCAAAAAGGAAAGAAACCAACAGAATTTTAAGTAAACATTTTGGTTTTGTAAAATGTAACACGAGATTAGTTTGTAAATAAAAGATATGGTATACGTTTTGGAAATAAGTCAGTGAAAAAAACTTGCAATACCATCTAACTTTGATCATGTTGAAGAAAAAAATAAAAAAACAAAAAACACGCGTGTTAACATATTCTGATTATTTTTTCAAACCATTTTTTTTAAATACCCATAACCTTATTTTTTTTTAAAGCGGAGGTGATATTGTTGTATTATATTTGTTTCGTATATAAAAAGATATAAATTCATTTGACTTCACCTTCAGGTGTCATTTCGTATTCAATTCAGAATTTTTTTATTTGGCAACAATATATACAGTTTTTTTTTATCAAAGTTTTAGTAAAAAACCCCCGTATTTTTCGTGAAGAATACGTTTTATTAAACTAAAATTAATTTTATAAAGTTACTGGCGCGAAGGGTTCACCATGTGAATGACCCAAATGAATTACCAAACGGCGCGAAGAAATTATCAAACTCTATTCGCAAAAAATGCAATTTACACTTCTAAAAACCTCTTTAGAAACAGTTTACAAGGAACGAAAAAATTATTTTTAACAAAGTAAAAGCGTAAGAGTGAAACAAAATAGCAGTAACTAGTAATAACAGTAGTTAATTATCATATTAAAAAGTTGTGCTGTAATTTATAACTGTTTGAATAA
This sequence comes from Hydra vulgaris, assembly GCF_038396675.1. Taxonomy (NCBI): domain Eukaryota; kingdom Metazoa; phylum Cnidaria; class Hydrozoa; order Anthoathecata; family Hydridae; genus Hydra; species Hydra vulgaris. The sequence goes on along the minus strand of NC_088920.1, from coordinate 67,889,185 downwards.
AAAGTTTTACTAATTTTATCTTATTGTTTATTCTCAGAGCCAATTACTCTAATAAGTAGTTTTTAAAATCTTTTATATTTTGTACTTGAGCTTAAATCAGTCGCAGATTGAGACTTTTTGGGACCCAGGGCTATTTTAAAACACAAAGCCCTTTTCCATGTCACTAATCAAAGATTTTATTTTCAAAGTTTCTTTTAAAAGAATCTTTTATTTTAAATTGGGGCGCCCGATACTGCAGGGCCCAGGGTTATAACCCCCAAACCTCCCTTAATCCAACACTGTCTTAAACCTAAGGCACCTAGGATTAAATTCTATTGTACCTAGGGTCAAACCCTAATTATAACTTTAACCCTGATCTAAATCATACGAGAATAAAAGTAAAACTAACAAAAAATGTGATACAAAAATTTGATTGCAATGCAGAATGAAGAGTTATTTTAATTAATAAATTTTATGTCGAAACATGTTGCAATAAAACAAATTTTATATTGGAAAATTGTGGTAATTTGTTATGATTGAATATCATCAAAACAAAATATTAAACTAACTGTATAACAACAATCTATTTAAATATTAAAAAAAAAAAAATTAAAAAATATTTTTGCATTGATTGATTGATTTACAGAAAAATATAAACATTTAGATGTGTACATTTTTCTCTAATATGCCAAAATACTTTGTTAACTTTTTCTTATATTTATATAAATTATTAAGCGTTTTAGTCTAATATTATATTCTAAATGTTTTGATAATTTTACAATCATTTCATTTTTAAATGTGTCCATATTAAGGTATGAACACATTTAAAGATATAAAAAAATATTCGCTTTACAGCTCTACAGAATCGCTTCAACGTTTCCATCGCGCGGGGTCTTTAACTAAAGTAACAATAAAAAGACCGTTATTATTTAAAACTACAAATATAATAATAAAAAAAATTTATAGAAATTGAAATTTTAATGGTTTGGAAACGACCCAAATTTTACTTAATAAGTCTGCGACAGTACTTTTTTAAAAATGTTTTATTTAATGGTAATACAAAAAAAGGTTATACAAAAAAATAAACTAATTTTGAAACTCATATTTCCGTCTTGAAAATTGACGTGTGCTAAAACGAAATTTTTTTTTCCCTAAAAGTTAACTTTTTTGGTGGGAAGCATAATTTTTGTGTGATCAACGCATTCAAAGTTATCAAACCATTCAAAACATTCAAAACACTTACCATTCAAAATTATGCATTATTTTCATAGCAAAAAAAAAAAGAGTTTAAAAACCAATATTACTGAGACACGAATCAATGTCTATTAATTATAAGATAAAAGTAAAAAAATATTTTTTGACTTTGATGAGATCTTGAGGGTCCTCTTTGGAATTTAAATTCTTGACAGGTCCTAATATTTTTGAATTTTTTTTTTCTAAACCATATCAACCTTGGACTCAAAAAAAGCAGAAAAAAATGCTTGTTTCATAAATAATAATTTTATTAAAAAAATTTTTTAGTAAAAAAAATATTCCTTAAAACCCCCGTTTTGTTGAGGACGGGGGTTTTTAATGAAAAAAACAACTCTACTTTTTTAATTTTAATTTTTTAATAAAAACAAATATTATTTTCAAAATCAGCATACTATTTTGCTTCTTTTAAGTATTAATTTGATATAGTTTAGAAAAAAAAATTAAACAATATTAGGACCCATCAAAAATTTAGAATCCAAAGAGGAACCTAAAGAACTCATCTAAACTAAAAAAAAAAGAGTAAGGTTCTTTTTTCACCAAAAGATATTGATTTGCTGCTCAGGCAAATCAAATTTCAAAAATTTTCAAAATCGCTCCACCCTATTATGCATACTGTTAAGATAATAAAATGCTAAAACTGATTTTGTTATTAAATCAAAAAGAACACTAAATACTTTCAAAATTATTTAGACTATAAATGACCTTAATTTTTGAATCCAGTTTTCGCTAAAAATAGATATCTCAAAAAAATATTGTCGTACTATGGCTGTAGTTTTACTTTTTCCAATAAACAAATAAAAATTTATCGTATTTTAAGTCATCGGTTGAACGATGGCAGATCATACACCTCAAACTATTTTGTACGCATAAAATGTCAAATCTTTTTTCTTTAGCCGTGTTTTATCGATATTACGGTCTCACATGTTGAACTGTCTAGCATTTAAATAAGTAAATAAGTCTTGTTTGATTCTAAATGTGTAACAAGCCCTCTGTGCATAAATGAAATGTACGAAAATGAAAATGATCAAGCAAAAGAAAATATTAAATAAAAAAGTTGGTTTCAAATACCTAACGTAAACGAAATAAGAAAAAATTAGTAAAATAAGTGAATTTATCAATTCAGTGACTTCAGTGAATATTTTAGAACAATTTGATTTCTTATGAGAATAAACAGTGGTTCAGCTTAGAAGAAATCTATAATTTTAAAAATTGAACTGCTGTAAACAATAACTTGTCTTCACCAAATGAAAATTTAATAAAATATCAGTAAAAATAGAAATTGGTAATGATCAAGAAGACATCAGTGTTGATTTACTACTTTTTTATTTTCTTGTAAAAAAAAACAAACTGATTTGTCTATACTAATAAGCTTCTTTACCCTGATCAGAATGATTTTTCATCATTTCTAGCACTTAGTAATATATTTGCTTAATTGTAAAAAAGTTAAGACCATCCTTTTTTGTAAATATATTACTTAACAAGTTCTTCATGTTCTCTTATACCTTTTGTCTCACAACAGTTATAAAGAACAAAACAAGCATATCTAGCAGTGGATGGTTTTCTAGTTTAAGGTCAATTTTTTTCCCAATTGTATGGTCCATAGTGCTTCAAGGTAACCAAAAGCGCATTCTAATTAAATTCTTGGAACTTGAATTATTGTATTAAAATAGTAATTGTTTGTTTTGGCAGTGTATATAGTCTTTCAAAGAGAAAACTAAAAAAAAAGTTTGATCACCAACTTGGCATAAACTGGATCACCTAATATTTAGAAAATTTCAAAACCTTGCAACAAATAAGCTTTTAAATAAAAATCAATTTTTAAAAATTGAAAAAAAAAACATTTAAAAAAATTTAAAAAAAAACTAACATTTAAAAAAAAAAATTACAAAAGGCACTTTTTTTAATTTTTTTTTAAGACGTTTGTTAACAATATCTTTCTTAAGAAGGTAAAAATAGATTGTTATTCATGAAATAATTATATACACTTCTTTTAGATTAAAACTTCTTTTAAATTACACTTTTTTTTAGACCCGACATGTTATATTTTGGCGAAAAATATTTTTTTTAGTTTCGTATTTATAACGGAAAATTGAAAAATTCATTTCTATGCTATAGGCAAAAAAATTCATTTTGAAAAAAAAAACGTTTATAATAAATAATTAAATTATCAGTTTATGATCGAATTGATATTTTGTCACTCATTTTTTATGCTAAAACTTTCATTGTACAAACATAATAAGAAATTCTTTTTTTTGTGTGGTTGAAGTTATTTAAGTGTTTCAGAAGTCCTTACGGTCTTTTCATAGAGCACCGCGGGAGAGCATTGTCGATTTGTCGCTTGTTGGGCTAAAGCCAGCATCGAACCTCGGACCTCTAGGTTTTAAGACTGAGCTCAAAACCTAGAAATCCGAACTCAAAAAATTGCAAAACTAGATTGGGCATGGTGTATATCTAAATATAGTTAACTGCGGTCAGAGAATTTAAACTTAGGCATATTTGGTCTTTTGAAGTGGTCATGACCGTTCTAATGGTTATTTTAGTGATGGTCAAGGGTGGTCCTGAGATATCCCGATGTTTTTCAATTAGATGGGACTTGTTGTATGTCAGAATATAAGTAATCGCGATCAGAGAATTTGAAACTAGGCATGTTCGGTTTTTAGGAGTGGTCATTTTAGGGGTAGTCAAGGGTGGTCCCAGAATATCCCAATGTTTTTTCAATTACATATATGTTGTATGTCTAAATATAAATAATTGATATCAGGGAAATTAAATCTAGCCGTATTTGGTCTTCAGGAGTGGTTATTATTGCACAGAAGGTGTTGTCATCAGTTGTCAAGAAATTTTCGTGATTTTTATTTATTATATGTACTTATTATTATTATTTTTTTCATTTTATAGGCGTTATTTAAATGAACAAAACACATTTGACACATTTTAAGTACAATTTTTTAGATGAAAATGGCATTTTAGAAAAGTTATTTAGACAGTATTAAAACTAGATAATATAATTTTCTCGCTTTTAACACAACAAAAAATTAAAATTTTTTTTCTTCTCAAAAACAAACAAATTTCTCTTTACTAAACTAAACTCTTCTTTTTACATAAATAAAAACTTTTTGCATACATAAATACACACTATAAATATTTAATTTAGTGACGGATCATGCATTTTTTTGGTGTTTGAGATTTGTATGTTTATACTTATGTCAAACAATGATACTTTGCAAAAAATTGCGACAATTTGAGGATGGGAACAAATAAACCTCCAAATTTCTTTACCCCTATCTTCCCAATTACCAAATACCTTCTTTTCCCTACCAACCCCAAACGTGTGTACTATTCTCAACTAGATTTATATTCATCAATAATTTTTAAATTTCATAGTATTATCTTTCAGCGTTCAAAAATTATAACCATCGTTTAAATCCCTCTCAATTTGAGATGGTTACACATTTGATATGGTTATAGTTTTTGAACGCTGAAAGATAATGCTATGAAACTTAAAATTTATCGATGAATATAAGTCAAGTTGAGAATAGTACAAAAACAATTTTTATCAATTTGTTGCCCTCAAGTTTGGGGTGAGGAAGAGGGATGAAATTTTAGGACTTATTTGTTCCCAGCCTCCAAAGCCTTATTTATTCCCATCCTCCTTCATAAAATGTTTTATAACTTTTCACAATAACATTTGAAGTGCTATTTTAAAAAGATTTAAACAAGTTTTAAATGATTAAAAGAGTTCTATCTTTAATATTTTAAAAACGTCTTCTTTAATATATTAAAGCAAAGTAAAGGATTGGATATCATTTATAATAAAAAGACTAGCACCTACTGCGCTCAGTTGAGCTCAGAAAATTTGGTTGTAAATTTTTATCTATATATGAGAGTAAAATTTAAAGTGCGGCTTAGTGAGGCCTTGTGTCTTTTTGCTTGTGTAAAGGTAAGTGTTAAAAAAAAGGTAGGGCATTTTTTAGGGTTTTATTGAAAAACACTTTGAAAAAAAGCAAACTTAAAAAATAAGTTTTCATATTTCTTCTTCTTACTTCAATAAAGAATGTAAATGAACTAATATATATTTTTTTTCTTTTCTGTATAACATCGTATAAAAATTTTTTTTACAAATCGTTTTATTACATATACAATAGAAGAGAATACATAATTAAATACTGAAAATTGCATAAAAATTAAAATAAAGTTAAAGCAAAGAGGGGCTCAAAGAAGATACGGAAACAAAACATTATCACAACCTTTTCATAGAGGCTCTTTATAAAAACTTAAATACTATATCGTAATGGTATAAAGTTACCGTTAAAATAGTCAAAATAATAAAATAAAAAATAAACAAAAAGAAAACAAAAAATATACACAAACGAAGAAAAATTAAACGTTAAAATAGTCAAACAATTACTAAAAATGTAAGTTTTTTTTATAATCACATTTTGAAATTTTATTAATTTTGAATACACAAATTTAATGACTTGACCCTAAGTATATATTCCTTTTAACAGTCATTCCATAATTTGGGTCCTCGATAAGATGTACAATATTCTGAGAATTTGATGGAACAAATTCCGAGGCAATTTATAATTCTTGTTTACATTTGATCTTAGATTATAATTTTCATTTAAATTTTTTTTAAACTAGTTGTTAAAGTTTTCTGGTAAGAGGTTGTTGTAATATCTTTAAATAAAAATTAGATGCTAACAAGTATTTATTTCAAACACATCCATCATTTTCATATCTTTCATAAGTGGTTTAGCATGTTCTTTTTTGTGTTTAGAATATATGATTCGGCAAGCGTGTTTTTGTAGTCTATAAATTTTTTGGAGTTTAGTTGGTTGCGTTCTTGCCCATGATATGCTTGCATAATTTATGAGACAGTGAATTCGTCCAAAATATATCAATTTAAGACTTAACGTATTGAGGTATGGGCGATATAAGTCGTTAAGAAACTAAAATGTTGTTAAACTGTCTTGCTGGCCTCATATTTCGTTTTTATATAATTTTTTACATTTTTACCAATAGGGTAAAATCCCAGACAGCCTCTAGCTAGCGGCCCAGTTTCGCCTGCGACTATGGCGCAATGACGGCCGTCGATTGCGGGCCTATATCGAACGGCCACTGGACCAGCATTGGCCCATTAGTCATGAGCCAGCATTGCCCTGCCATTTTTCGACAGCATTGAGCTGCGATCATTAGCCAACACTGACCCGGGATCGTTTGGCAGTGCTGGCTCGCAATTGCTTTCCAGCACCGGATCATTATCTGTTACCCAGACTGATCCTTTATCATTTTCCAACATTCATTCGTGGTCGCGTGTCAGCACTAAAGCGTTGCGTTACTAACTCATACACTAGCACGTTATTATTAGCCGTTTTTGTACAAATGTGTTATACAAAATTATTCAAACAAATATGTACTTTTCGAAACTTATATCGACAAAAGTAAATAAGTATTTTCGAAATTTATTGCCAACCAAAAATGTGTTAAAAAATAATGAAAATGTAAATAAAAATGTCATTAGTAGTTTAAATTGTTACGTTCCTCTCGAGCTTTTCGTCCACCATTTCGATCTTTGGAAAGCTGAAAATATCTTTCAGTTAATGTTCAAACTCATCTCCTGATGCTCCTGAGTTCAAAGCTTTTAATTTCACAGCATCTAAATAACACAAAGTTAAACTATAATGTGTGACAACATTGTATATATAGGATATATTTATATATACAATAGTAAATAATTAAACTAAAATGCACAATAAACGTTAGGCTATTTTAAAAACAATTTTTTTAAAATACTCCGCACCTAAACCCTATTCTATAGAATAAAGTAAAACTAGATATAAAATTTAAAAGAATATTTTCATAAGACCCTTAAACATAAGACGAGTTCATAATAATATCGAAAAAATCTTTTTTTAAATTATGTCAACCTGGTACTAAAAAGATGCAAAAACTAAATAAAAAATTTAAAAAATAATAACGATTTTATATAAAAAAATTTAAAAATAATTAATATTAAGAAACTAAATATTGACTTTTATTTTTAGTCAAAAAACCATAGTTTTTATTGAAATAACAATTTTTATATAAAATGATTACTTTTTTTGAAACCTTTATTTAATATTGCATATTTGAGTACTAGTATCTATATCAAAATTTTCATCTTGTATTTTTTGATTATATAGAACACATTTAGGGTTGAGGAGCAGACTATTTAAAAAGCTGCTTTTTCAATCACCCTAATATACATATATACAAATGTTATATATACAATGAAATTTGTTTTTACCAACAACTTTATTAGCATTGCTTTCAAAGCAAGCTTATTGTTTGCTCCAGACCAATCAATTGTCTTCTCTATATTGGTGCCAATCACCATTGGAATTATATTCCAAACAGTCTTCTTAATTTTCGTGTTACCTTTGGATACTAGTTTTCTGCTATAAAATTTAAGTAAACATTGTACATGATAACCATCATTGCTTTCAAATTTAATCGAAAAGCAGCAGAACTAAACATTTTTAAGTTTATTTTATTGATTGTAAAATACTTATTTAAGTTAATTTTATTGATTGTAAAATACTTATTTTATACTATTAACGCTAAATAAAAATACATATAAAATGTTCTTTATAAAGAGATAAAAAAACAACAAATATATGTATAATGTTTTTCGTATCTAACTAATTATTGCGTTATTAGTAATTTTTTATTTAAGTTTTCCTCCAGAAATAAGCAGCTCTTTTTCAACTGCTGTAAAAACTTTAAATGAAATTTTTTTTTAAAAACAATATTAAAAAAAAAATTAGAATAAAAAAAATTGAGCATTATAAAAATAACTCTAAGCATAAATTGTAAGGATACTATTAATCAGTGCAATAGACCGGGTGAATAAAAAAAAGCAATAGTTTTACTTAGTAATTGGTCAGTTTTACGTGACTAAAAACTTCAACAGTTTTGCGCAAAATTTTATTCACGTAAAGTGAAGCAATTTGTCCAGTAATTGCTCAGCTTTAAGCAAATAAAAACTTAAGGAAAATTGCTGAAATTTTTATTCACGTAATAATGACCAAATAACTGCGTAAAAGCTTTCGCTTTTTTTTATTCACCCGGTCTAATGAAGTGTTCTTTGCTCACATCTCACTGATGAACATTCATGGATGTAACTTAAGACCCCAAAACTGTAATAATAAAAATATAATAATAATGAAACAGTTAAGTTCAGTTTTATTATAGGTAAGCATATATATATATATATATATATATATATATATATATATTATATATATATATATATATTTATATATATATATATATATATATTTATATATATATATATATATATATATATATATATATATTTATATATATATATATATATATATATTAGTAGTAGAAAAACACTTAACAAAATTTTTTTTACATTAAACACTGTGTTTCATCAACAAAGATTCATCAGAAATGGATGATCAAATTAATAAAACTTTAATTTATACCAAAAATTAAATTACAGGAAGTTGCAAATGTCTTAACTACTGTAAATTTTCACACATTTGTGGAATTTGCTGACACTATTATAAAAAGAATTCTTTAGAAACGATTACTTATGCTATTTTTTTAAAATGTTTTTTTAAAAAGGGTAGTTAATGTAAACATTATTTGAACTCATTTATTTTTATAGTTTTTTAGGAGAAACTTATTTTCGTGGCTACATTTAGAAATTAATTCCGATCTTTTGTTTAATAAGCATTCTTGATTTGCATGTGTAATTATTTCAAATTTTTCTTGTAGGCATAGTATGCATTTTTCGGAAATATTGTTATATGCAGGCGCTGTTTTAAGGATAGACCAATTCAGTATAAAATCATCAATATTTTTTTCTTTTAATTCCTATATATATTTTGACAGCATGGTGTCTTTTGAATACTTTTTATTCTTGAAAGATTGCTTATGATTGGCAAAACGTTTTTTCCATTCACCCTCTGTTATGCCAATATATTGTTTATCAGGTACATTCTTAGAGGAAACAACACATTTATATACCACATTTTTTGATAAACAACTTACACTCATTGGACAATTGATTTTTTGTTTACAATTACAATTTTCTGTAGTTTTTTCATTTAGGATTTCTTTTTTGTTTAACAAAGCCTTATTGTGACCTTTTATAATTCTTTCCATATTTTTTGTGCAACTGTAGCTAACTTTAATTGTATTTCGATTAAAAATTTTATGTAATTTATTAGATTGCGGGAAATGCCCGATTTCAATTAATAACAGACTAAACCAAAACTCCTCAAATGAAAATGTGTTCAATTCCTCTAAACCAATATTTGAAGATGCCCTAAAAAAAAGTGGTTTTGAAAATTTTGAACTAAAATTTGACCCTGAAAAAAAGAATACAAAAAAGCGAAATAGAACTAGAAATGTAATTTGGTTCAACCCCCCATATAGCAAAAATGTTTCTACTAACATAGGAAAAGTGTTTTTAAAATTGGTCGATAAGCATTTCCCGCAATCTAATAAATTACATAAAATTTTTAATCGAAATACAATTAAAGTTAGCTACAGTTGCACAAAAAATATGGAAAGAATTATAAAAGGTCACAATAAGGCTTTGTTAAACAAAAAAGAAATCCTAAATGAAAAAACTACAGAAAATTGTAATTGTAAACAAAAAATCAATTGTCCAATGAGTGTAAGTTGTTTATCAAAAAATGTGGTATATAAATGTGTTGTTTCCTCTAAGAATGTACCTGATAAACAATATATTGGCATAACAGAGGGTGAATGGAAAAAACGTTTTGCCAATCATAAGCAATCTTTCAAGAATAAAAAGTATTCAAAAGACACCATGCTGTCAAAATATATATAGGAATTAAAAGAAAAAAATATTGATGATTTTATACTGAATTGGTCTATCCTTAAAACAGCGCCTGCATATAACAATATTTCCGAAAAATGCATACTATGCCTACAAGAAAAATTTGAAATAATTACACATGCAAATCAAGAATGCTTATTAAACAAAAGATCGGAATTAATTTCTAAATGTAGCCACGAAAATAAGTTTCTCCTAAAAAACTATAAAAATAAATGAGTTCAAATAATGTTTACATTAACTACCCTTTTTAAAAAAACATTTTAAAAAAATAGCATAAGTAATCGTTTCTAAAGAATTCTTTTTATAATAGTGTCAGCAAATTCCACAAATGTGTGAAAATTTACAGTAGTTAAGACATTTGCAACTTCCTGTAATTTAATTTTTGGTATAAATTAAAGTTTTATTAATTTGATCATCCATTTCTGATGAATCTTTGTTGATGAAACACAGTGTTAAATGGAAAACAATTTTTGTTAAGTGATTTTCTACTACTAATATAATTGCTCTGTTCTTTTAAGAACATTGAGCACTCTATTGTGTAGAATACATTTTAAAGTTGTTTAAATATATATATACATATATATATATATATATATATATATATATATATATATATATATATATATATATATATATATATATATATATATATATATATATATATATATATATATATATATATATATATATATATATATATATATATATATATATATATATATATATATATATATATATATATACATAGGCGTAGAGTGTGGGGTGCAACGGGGGCCGGCTGCCCCCCTTGTGTCAACTTTGCCCCCCTTGTAATTTTATCCATTCTTAAAATAAATATTATTTCTATTTATTGTTTTTAAACAGAGAAAGAAATCAAGTTTTTTCCGAAATAAGCGAAGAAATTAACAATCCATTGGTATAAACGTACCCCCTTTTTTTAAATAAAAACTTGGAAAACTTATTGATCGAGGAAATCTTTTTTTTCAGCTAAAAAATGCGTTTTTTTCGATAAACTTCAAATGGTCTTTTGATCTTAAATTAAAATTTTTTCGCAGGTATACATGCTTTAAACACGCTCCACCTAGTGTATTAAAGTAATTTTTGTAACGACGTTTTTGTTTTTAAATGGATTTTTTATAAGTTAAAAAGAAAGTACAAATTAAAAAATCTTTAAAGAAAGCCAGTCAGACAAGGTACCTTGGTGAACTTGACTTAACGGTAATGAAGCTTATTTTATGCAAATTTCAAAGTACCAGTGAATTCGCTTGACAATAACTTAAAGAAGTTATAAAGACTTCAAACACTTCCGTCACTGAAGTTTCGAATTTTAGTCTTTCTTATTTATATTTTAAAAGAAAATTTAAATCGAATTTTTACTAAGTTAACATTTTCATACAAAGTATTATAAAAAAACTTTAAGAATAGCAGACAACAGCTGTTAAAAAAAAAACTTTTACTTTGAATAAAATTTTAATTAACAGTTCTTTACTTTTACTTGTGTAAATATTATGTGTGATTTTACAAATACAGCACTTTTTACATGAGTACAATTATTGCTATTGTTTTTTGCTTTCGCAATTCAATTATTGCTATAATTTTTTATTTACATTATTATTTGTGTCAATTACAAATAATTGTAGATTACTTATAAAAAATGATTAATTATTTCCATTAATTAAGAAATAATTAATTAAAGTTAAAAAACTAGAAATCTTTTGTGTGTGAAGAACTTACAGCATGGATAAGTTTATCATTCGAACTAAGAAGAATGATTCTAATAATGCCAATGTGCCTATTTCATCTGCCTTACAAGTATCATCGTTTTCCGACAATAAGTTGAAGTTACAAGCAAACAGTTCAGATTTTGTTGGTGATAATAGTGAGGACCAACAAAAAAGGTACCAGCCAACCTCCTTAATAACTTATAATAGATTTTAAATAACAACTTAAAATAAGAGATTTTTTCTTTACAGAATTCCCTACTCCTCTTTATCCAAATCAAATTCAACACAAGGTGTAAACGGAAAAAGGTTGGAAAAAAATATTCGTCGATATCTTTTTAGCTGGGAAGACGAATTCAAGTGGATTAACTATGACGCTGTTAAAGAAAAAGCCTTTTGTTCCTCGTGTGTCAAAGCTACTAATATGAAGCTTCCGCTGCCTACTGAATCAAGAGAAAAAAAATCTGCGCTGGGATTTGTTATAAATGGATTTAATAATTGGAAGAAAGCTCATGAGAAGTTTTGCCGTCATGAAGCTAGCCATTTTCACCGAGCTGCTAACGAAATGATTTTGACAAGCACGTCAGATTCTACAGTTTCCAGTAAATTTTCCACTCAACATCTACAAGATATGAAGGACGCAAGAAAAGCACTTGATCATATTTTTTCTAGTTTGATTTTTCTCGGCTGTCAAGGTTTGGCCATCCGAGGCAAGACAAAGGAGTCTTCAAATCTATTCCAGCTCTTAGAACTGAGGTCTATGGATGTACCAGTCTTGAAAAAATGGATGAATCGACCAGAGAAGTACAAGTGGATATCACCAGATGTCACAAATGAAATTGTGTTGGATATTTCGTTAGTTATCCAACGTGAATTATCAAACACGATAAAAAAGAGGGATTTTTTTGGATTCATGATGGATGAATCGTCCGATATTACGGGAAAAGAGCAGGTATTATTAGCCAAATCAATAATTAAATGAACCTTATTTTTTTCTTTTAATAATTTTTAAAAGCTTTAAATTTTATAGGTATCGATATCCTTCCGTACTGTGGACGATGAGTTCCAAATTAATGAGGATTTTTGTGGATTTTATGAGACAGCCACAACTAAAAGCAAGGATTTGTTTTTGATTATAAAAGACGTCCTTCTTCGCTCCAACTTAAGGCTCGAGAACTGTCGGGGACAGTGCTACGATGGAGCTGCTGCCATGTCTTCTGAAATAGCTGGCTTGCAAAAACTTGTTCTTCAACAAGAAAGCAGAGCCCTTTATGTTCATTGCAGAGCTCACAACTTAAATTTGGTAATACAAGATGAAATAAAAAACATCCCTGATATAGAAAACATCAAGTCACTCGTTCAAAAGTTTATCGCTTTTACCAGAGGCTCACCAAAGAGGCTCGCTTGGTTTTCAAGCCTAAAAGATCAAAATGAAAGCGAAGACGGACACCAAAATGGAACATCATTTAGACCTTTTTGCCCAACCAGATGGATAATGCGCAAGCCATCACTAATATCTATTACCAGTAATTACAGATCACTTTTGGTTTGGCTGGAAGACCTTACCACCAACCCTGACTTTACCAAATGCCGAGTGGAAGCAATGGCTTTTTTGTCTTCTTTTTAGGTTTTTGACACCTTTTTTAAGTTGGAATTTCTTCGAATCATTTTTACCATCCTAGAAGATTCAAGCATTCAACTTCAGGGAAGCCAACTAAACTTTAGTAAGGCTGAATCCATCATTCAGACCCTGAAACAAATATTGAGATCTTTGCGTACTGAGTCACGTTTTAAAACACTTTTCGATGCGGCAACTGAATCTGCTAAAATAATGGATTTAGACGAACCAGCTCTGCCCAGGAAAAGGAAAGTACCTGCAAAAATTGAAGTTGGTTTCAGGGATACTTATTACCAGCCAAATGACCCAAAAGAGATGTACAAGAACTTATACTTTATCAGTCTAGATGCAGTTTTAGTTAGCCTAACCGATAGATTTGAATCAACTGAAACCACTCGCCATTTAACAAGAGTCGAAGAGTTTGTTATTGGATCAAATAATACTGAATGCAGTATTGACTACATAAAAAACTTCTACAAGGACAATTTTACAAATTATCAAAGACTACAGCTTCACCGGGACCTTTTCATTGACGAAGCTATGAGAAAAAAAGTCCAGTTAGTAGATTTTCAATCAGCTCTAGATTTTTTCCGTGCTAAAGAACAAATTGGATTGAGAAGCATTGTCTCGGAAATTGTCCGTTTTGTAAAGATTATTTTGGTCCAGCCAGTGTCAACTTGTACAGCAGAACGATCATTTAGTAGTCTGCGTAGACTAAAAACTTTTCTTCGATCGACCATGAGCCAAGAAAGGCTGAACGCTGTTTCTCTAATGATTACCCATAAAGAAATTACCCGGAGTATTAAAATGGATTTTTTGTTAGATAGGTTTATTGAAAAAAATTGCATAAGTAATCGTTTCTAAAGAATTCTTTTTATAATAGTGTCAGCAAATTCCACAAATGTGTGAAAATTTACAGTAGTTAAGACATTTGCAACTTCCTGTAATTTAATTTTTGGTATAAATTAAAGTTTTATTAATTTGATCATCCATTTCTGATGAATCTTTGTTGATGAAACACAGTGTTAAATGGAAAACAATTTTTGTTAAGTGATTTTCTACTACTAATATAATTGCTCTGTTCTTTTAAGAACATTGAGCACTCTATTGTGTAGAATACATTTTAAAGTTGTTTAAATATATATATACATATATATATATATATATATATATATATATTATATATATATATATATATATATATATATATATATATATATATATATATATATATATACATAGGCGTAGAGTATGGGGTGCAACGGGGGCAGGCTGCCCCCCTTGAGTCAACTTTGCCCCCCTTGAAATTTTATCCATTCTTAAAATAAATATTATTTCAATTTATTGTTTTTAAACAGAGAAAGAAATCAAGTTTTTTCCGAAATAAGCGAAGAAATTAACAATCCATTGGTATAAACGTACCCCCTTTTTTTAAATAAAAACTTGGAAAACTTATTGATCGAGGAAATCTTTTTTTTCAGCTAAAAAATGCGTTTTTTTCGATAAACTTCAAATGGTCTTTTGATCTTAAATTAAAATTTTTTCGCAGGTATACATGCTTTAAACACGCTCCACCTAGTGTATTAAAGTAATTTTTGTAACGACGTTTTTGTTTTTAAATGGATTTTTTATAAGTTAAAAAGAAAGTACAAATTAAAAAATCTTTAAAGAAAGCCAGTCAGACAAGGTACCTTGGTGAACTTGACTTAACGGTAATGAAGCTTATTTTATGCAAATTTCAAAGTACCAGTGAATTCGCTTGACAATAACTTAAAGAAGTTATAAAGACTTCAAACACTTCCGTCACTGAAGTTTCGAATTTTAGTCTTTCTTATTTATATTTTAAAAGAAAATTTAAATCGAATTTTTACTAAGTTAACATTTTCATACAAAGTATTATAAAAAAACTTTAAGAATAGCAGACAACAGCTGTTAAAAAAAAACTTTTACTTTGAATAAAATTTTAATTAACAGTTCTTTACTTTTACTTGTGTAAATATTATGTGTGATTTTACAAATACAGCACTTTTTACATGAGTACAATTATTGCTATTGTTTTTTGCTTTCGCAATTCAATTATTGCTATAATTTTTTATTTACATTATTATTTGTGTCAATTACAAATAATTGTAGATTACTTATAAAAAATGATTAATTATTTCCATTAATTAAGAAATAATTAATTAAAGTTAAAAAACTAGAAATCTTTTGTGTGTGAAGAACTTACAGCATGGATAAGTTTATCATTCGAACTAAGAAGAATGATTCTAATAATGCCAATGTGCCTATTTCATCTGCCTTACAAGTATCATCGTTTTCCGACAATAAGTTGAAGTTACAAGCAAACAGTTCAGATTTTGTTGGTGATAATAGTGAGGACCAACAAAAAAGGTACCAGCCAACCTCCTTAATAACTTATAATAGATTTTAAATAACAACTTAAAATAAGAGATTTTTTCTTTACAGAATTCCCTACTCCTCTTTATCCAAATCAAATTCAACACAAGGTGTAAACGGAAAAAGGTTGGAAAAAAATATTCGTCGATATCTTTTTAGCTGGGAAGACGAATTCAAGTGGATTAACTATGACGCTGTTAAAGAATAAGCCTTTTGTTCCTCGTGTGTCAAAGCTACTAATATGAAGCTTCCGCTGCCTACTGAATCAAGAGAAAAAAAATCTGCGCTGGGATTTGTTATAAATGGATTTAATAATTGGAAGAAAGCTCATGAGAAGTTTTGCCGTCATGAAGCTAGCCATTTTCACCGAGCTGCTAACGAAATGATTTTGACAAGCACGTCAGATTCTACAGTTTCCAGTAAATTTTCCACTCAACATCTACAAGATATGAAGGACGCAAGAAAAGCACTTGATCATATTTTTTCTAGTTTGATTTTTCTCGGCTGTCAAGGTTTGGCCATCCGAGGCAAGACAAAGGAGTCTTCAAATCTATTCCAGCTCTTAGAACTGAGGTCTATGGATGTACCAGTCTTGAAAAAATGGATGAATCGACCAGAGAAGTACAAGTGGATATCACCAGATGTCACAAATGAAATTGTGTTGGATATTTCGTTAGTTATCCAACGTGAATTATCAAACACGATAAAAAAGAGGGATTTTTTTGGATTCATGATGGATGAATCGTCCGATATTACGGGAAAAGAGCAGGTATTATTAGCCAAATCAATAATTAAATGAACCTTATTTTTTTCTTTTAATAATTTTTAAAAGCTTTAAATTTTATAGGTATCGATATCCTTCCGTACTGTGGACGATGAGTTCCAAATTAATGAGGATTTTTGTGGATTTTATGAGACAGCCACAACTAAAAGCAAGGATTTGTTTTTGATTATAAAAGACGTCCTTCTTCGCTCCAACTTAAGGCTCGAGAACTGTCGGGGACAGTGCTACGATGGAGCTGCTGCCATGTCTTCTGAAATAGCTGGCTTGCAAAAACTTGTTCTTCAACAAGAAAGCAGAGCCCTTTATGTTCATTGCAGAGCTCACAACTTAAATTTGGTAATACAAGATGAAATAAAAAACATCCCTGATATAGAAAACATCAAGTCACTCGTTCAAAAGTTTATCGCTTTTACCAGAGGCTCACCAAAGAGGCTCGCTTGGTTTTCAAGCCTAAAAGATCAAAATGAAAGCGAAGACGGACACCAAAATGGAACATCATTTAGACCTTTTTGCCCAACCAGATGGATAATGCGCAAGCCATCACTAATATCTATTACCAGTAATTACAGATCACTTTTGGTTTGGCTGGAAGACCTTACCACCAACCCTGACTTTACCAAATGCCGAGTGGAAGCAATGGCTTTTTTGTCTTCTTTTTAGGTTTTTGACACCTTTTTTAAGTTGGAATTTCTTCGAATCATTTTTACCATCCTAGAAGATTCAAGCATTCAACTTCAGGGAAGCCAACTAAACTTTAGTAAGGCTGAATCCATCATTCAGACCCTGAAACAAATATTGAGATCTTTGCGTACTGAGTCACGTTTTAAAACACTTTTCGATGCGGCAACTGAATCTGCTAAAATAATGGATTTAGACGAACCAGCTCTGCCCAGGAAAAGGAAAGTACCTGCAAAAATTGAAGTTGGTTTCAGGGATACTTATTACCAGCCAAATGACCCAAAAGAGATGTACAAGAACTTATACTTTATCAGTCTAGATGCAGTTTTAGTTAGCCTAACCGATAGATTTGAATCAACTGAAACCACTCGCCATTTAACAAGAGTCGAAGAGTTTGTTATTGGATCAAATAATACTGAATGCAGTATTGACTACATAAAAAACTTCTACAAGGACAATTTTACAAATTATCAAAGACTACAGCTTCACCGGGACCTTTTCATTGACGAAGCTATGAGAAAAAAAGTCCAGTTAGTAGATTTTCAATCAGCTCTAGATTTTTTCCGTGCTAAAGAACAAATTGGATTGAGAAGCATTGTCTCGGAAATTGTCCGTTTTGTAAAGATTATTTTGGTCCAGCCAGTGTCAACTTGTACAGCAGAACGATCATTTAGTAGTCTGCGTAGACTAAAAACTTTTCTTCGATCGACCATGAGCCAAGAAAGGCTGAACGCTGTTTCTCTAATGATTACCCATAAAGAAATTACCCGGAGTATTAAAATGGATTTTTTGTTAGATAGGTTTATTGAAAAAAACGAAACGCGCCGTAGAATGTTTTATTTGGAAACCAAGTAAATTCTCTGCATATATTTCTATATTTCTTGATGCTAGTTAAAAAAAATTTTGATAGAAAAAGTTGTTATTTTTTATCTCTATATAAATAACAATTAAAACTGGACAGTTAACGTAAATTGCTCAAAAAAATTGAACCTTTAACTTTTTGCCCCCCTTGAAAACTTGAGTACTCTACGCCCATGTATATATATATATATATATATATATATATATATATATATATATATATTTATATATATATATATTTATATATATATATATATATATATATATATTATATATATATATATATATATATATATATATATATATATATATACACAGTATCGGACAAAACGAGTGCAACCAAATAATGCTAATTTAGTTTCTTTATATAAAAGTGCTGCATTTTTTCAATATATATATATATATATATATATATATATATATATATATATATATATATATATATATATATATATATATATATATATATATATATATATATATATATATATATATATATACACACAGTATCGGACAAAACGAGTGCAACCAAATAATGCTAATTTAGTTTCTTTATATAAAGTGCTGCATTTTTTCAATTTAGAGAAATAACTATGTAACTGTTTTAAGACAAAGTTCTTCAAGTTTTATTCATCACAAAGTTCATTATTTGTACACGAAAATTAATAAAATAATCAAAAGTATTAAGAAAAGTTGATTTCCTTCTCGACATAACAAATGCAACTCGACAAAATGTTGACCAAGCTGTATTTCGCTATCAATATTTCGTGGCGAATCCTTTGTTGTCAATCACAGCCTTGCATCTTCGAGGCATAGATTCGATCAGGCGATCAATGAAACTTTGTGGAGTCGCTGCCCAGGCCTTTTGGATTTGTTGAAACAGTTGATCCTTGTTACGAACACCTTCACGATTAATTCTGCGGTTGACGATCTCCCACAGGTTCTCGATAGGGTTGAGATCCGGAGATTGAGGCGGCCAATTCATCACCGATAGGTGGTTGTCTTGAAACCACTGCTTGACTACTTTTGCAGTGTGTTTCGGATCGTTGTCTTGCTGAAAAATCCATCTTATTGGCATATTCCATTCAGTATGAGGTAACATAACACCTTTCAGGATATTTTTATACATGAAACGGTCCATTATTTCATCGTTTCGATGTATTGGGCCTAGACCGTTAGCAGAAAAACACCCCCAGACCATTACCTTGCCTCCACCATGCTTCACGGTCTAATGGCAGTAACGTAAATCGAGGCGTTTTCCGGCCGGTCGACGTACACGGCAAATGCCATCGCTCCCAATGATGTTGAACTTCGATTCATCACTGAACAGGACAGTTCGCCATTTCTGCACATTCCAGTCAATATGAGATGTAGCAAACAGGAGTCTTTTCTCCTGGTTTTTTAGTGAAATCAGCCGTTTCTTTGCAGGGCGTCGAGAAAACAATCCGGCTTCAACAGCACGTCGTCTGATTGTTCGGTCCGATACAGGCAGCTCTAATTGCTTTTGTATCTAGACTGATGATATCCAGGGATCCTTCTTGATGGATCTGAAGATCATAGCATCCTCTCTAGAAGTGGTGGAACGCGGTCTTCCACCTTTGTTATCTGCTGCCAACTTCCCCGTAGAACGATATTTGGAACATAGTCTTGATACGGTCCACTTTTTAACGCGATATTTATCACAAATACTTTTTTGTGACATTCCACTTACGTAATCGCCAATAACTTTCTTTCTTAGTTCCAATCCAAGACTGTCGGGAGCCATTTTGCACTTGAAGTCATAAAAATAATAAAAATAAATAATCACACTTCTCAAGGCTTACCGTGTTACATTTACCTTGTGATGATACAATAATGCTCTGTGGAACACGACGTCTTGGTTGGATGTGGACTGTATTGATGTAATGAAACGCTTGTTGTATTTCACTTCTTGTATTGATGTTCTTTGATAAAACACTTTGATAAAACTCACTTCGATAAACTGTCTTGATAATACTGACTGATTGACTTCCATATACTGACTGAATTATATGTCAATTTACATGTCTCTTATATAGTAAAATGAACCTGTGTGAACCTGTTCTGGAAGATTCTAGATGCTTCTTTTCAATGCTTCTGGAAGCTTCTGGATGCGTCTGGATGCTTCTGAATGTTTCTGGATATTTCTGGATGCTACTTGATGTTTCCAGATGCTACTTATGGAAACTTCAGGAAGCTTCTGCACGCTTCTGGAAACTTCTGGATACTTCCTTTAATTATTAAAAAACTTCCGTGACGTTGAAACAGACCAGACTTAAGAAAATGAAACAAACCAAAAAATTTGCACTTGTTTTGTCCACTGCAAAATGGCACTTGTCAATAAAATTCTGCCTGTGTGCTGTCACCTGTCAGCTGATTGCTCATGTCATGGCATGCTATGACTCCAGATTCCTGAACTGTTTGCTGTGGTAAAATATAGTTCGTTTTGTTTTTAAGACATGTAAAATTAGGAACACTTTTTAGCATTGTTCGATGTTGGTTGCAAATGTTTTGTCCAATACTGTATATATATATATGTATATAAACAATTTTAAAATGTATTCTACAAAATAGTATTATATCTTGTATTTGTAGAAATTGTGTTAATATTTCCAGTAAGAGTGCTCAATACAGCGTGTTATATAATTGCTAGAGCAAATACCAATTATATAACACGAGGGAGAATCAATCCTGCTAAATCAACACTGAAAACAACCAATAGCTTGACCAACTTGGTCAAAGAGTTTTTCATAATGGAATCAGACTCTGACAGAGTCAAAAGTTGATCAAAGTCCAATATGTGACCACGCACTGTATGGTCACATATTGGTGATTCACTGATGATGAATTCTTTCTAGATTGAACATCAATATAAGTGGGACAGAAATAGGAAACTGGGTCAGATTTTCCAAGCCTATCTGTTTGATTTCAATGCCTGGGTAAAGAGACGGGATGAGTTTGTGATATGCAGAGATAACCCAATCATGATCAGCAAGAGAAAATTAATATTCCATATGCATTAATATACAAGCTCTATTGCCAGCAGCAGTGATTCTAACTGGGATCCAAGCTTTATTGTCTTGACTTATAACGCACACATCCTTGGGGCCTAAAAAAGCGCAAAATTTTTCCGAATTCCTTATAGTTGCATTACAAAATATATCATTCTCATGACTTAAATAAAGATCGTCTTGGGCTTGCATCAACTTGATTGGAATTGTGTGGACGTGTCTCTTTTCTTCAAACAGTTTGCTCCGTTTTAGCATCAACCGAGTATATAAAGCACTTCTGCTAAGATGGTAGCCTCCCTTTCGAACTTGGCACCAAGCTCATCCGACGATTTGAGGGTCCTTATAAAGTAACTAAAAAAATATAAGCCAATAAGTTTAGAGACTAAAAAGTTAAATGTACGCCCAATATAGTCCGATACAACTTTTTATTAGCTTAAGTGTAGGGGAGAGGGGGCAGTTTAGGACAGGGGTAGTTTTGGACAATGCGAATAATCTAAAAAATACTAACTCTTCAACAAAGTTAAATATATTCGTCGACTGAAAGTACTTTCACAAGTAAGCGTCGTAGAATTTCTTTCACAAAGGCAGTTATGTAGCATTTCTACAAATGTTTTGTGGTTTTTGATATTTTTTCTAATTTTTTTAATTCTTAGGTTTAAGGATTTACAAAGAAATTTACTGCACCCAAGGAATTATTTTATGCATTTTTAGTGAAAGAGATATTTTCTGCAATGTTAATGAAAAACTCAACAATAAAACAAATTCTTCACAAAAAAATTGTGCAATGTTTCTTGAGATCAGGGTTGAGGCAGCATTGGACGATTTTCACGGAGCACATTAGGACGCGGATCATAATAAACTTATCATCAAATAAAATTATACTAAGTTTAAAAATGATGCGCAATTATAAAAAGAAATGTGAAAGCCTTATAAACGAGAAAAATTTAAAAATTGCAGTAAACATGTTTTTGATAAAACAATGAAGTTTAGAGAAGCTGCAAGTGTGTTTGGGTACTCTAAAAGTGCGTTAGCTTACAGAATAAAAATGCTCAGAAATAATAGAAAATCGAAAAGTGATAACTTTTCAACCAAATATTTTGTGAATTTACTAATGGAGAAGAAGCTATGTTAGAAAATTATATGTTAAAATCATCAAAAATAAATTATGATTTAACTTATTACCAAGCTAGAATTTTAGCATATGAATATAGTAATGTCCTGAACTATGAAGCCAAAATCAAATTGCTGACATTGAATGGATGAAAGGATTTATGATCAGACACAAAAAGCTTTCTCTGCGCAAACCAGAAAATACAAGTCCATCAAAGAGCAACAAGTTTTAACCGTCAAAATGTGAATGAACTTCAAATCAACTTAGAGAGAGTACTCTGTAAGTCAAAAAAATTATCCAGAATGCATATTTAACATAGACGAAAAAAGTGTCATGACTGTTGTGCAGGCACCAAATGTCATAGCTCAGCGTGTTGACAAAAGCAAGTTGGTCAAAACGTCTCAGCTAAAAGAAGGTAGCTTGTAACTATGTGTGCTATTATTAATGCAGTTGGAAACACTATACCACCAGTTTTTATTTATCCTAGTGCAAGATTTCAAGAGCATAGGCTAACAGGAGGACCAATTGGTTGTGTTGGATTTGCAAACAATCCCAGTAGTGGATGGATGACAGGAGCACTTTTTATACGAGTGCTCGAAAATTTAAAGTTACATTCAAAATGCCATAAAGAAAAGAAGATTTTATTATTGCTAGATAACCATAAAAGCCATTTTACTACTAATGCAATAAACTTTTGCAGAGAAAATGAAATTGTTTTACTTACATTCCCACCACATTGTACACATAGACTTCAACCTCTTCATGTTTCATTATTGGGTCCTTTTAAACAAAAACTTTCTGTATCTCAAAATGACTGGTTGTTAAATCACCCAGGAAGAACTATAACAGTTCATGATTTAGCCAGTAAAGTAACCCCTGCATATAATAGCTCATTTACACCAAATAATACTACTGAATGCTTCAAAAAATGTGGTATTTTTCCTTTTTCAAGAAATGCATTTCCAAATAAAGATTTCAACTATTCAGAGGTAACAAACCGAAGCCTTATAGCATCTTTTATCAATCAAATAATAATGACAATAATAAAAAACGCAATGTTAATTTTAAAATTTCAAATGTTAGTGATCATTCTATAGTAAAAACTTTTGAAGCTACTGTGCCAAATAATGAGTTACATAATGCATATAAAAACTCAACTGATGAGCCGTCACAGTAGGGTGTTTCATTTCCGACAAATTTTCGAAAATGATTACGTTACATGCATAACGGGGTAAATAATGTGCCAAAAAAAAGTCTGAAAAATTTTCAAAATTTTAAAATGTCATCTAGAGGTCGCCATCTTGAAAAAACAGCGTTTTTTACACTTTTTTCAACTTTAAACTTGAAAAACTTAAAAAATAATTAAATTTATGTTACGTTACTGGGTGTATATATTAAAGGTTATTATATGAACATTTGGTGAAATTTTCAGAAAAATTGGTAAATGTCTAGAGGTCGCCGTATTGAATTATAAAGCTAAAAAACTTGTTATTTTTTTAAATCTTAAAAAAAATTTAACTGGGCTATTTTTAGGCTTCAGCTTTTCTAAGAATAATAATTAATAAAGAAGATATTAGTAACATACAAAATACTATAAAGTATTAATTAGTTTTGATTTCGAATCGGATGGATTTTGCTTCCTGTGTTGTTCGACAACTTGCAAAATAAATTGTCGTTGTTCTTCATTTTGTCCACACTCGCGGAAATCACCAATAAGTTTTATTCCTCTTTCGGCGCAATCATTTGTTACCTCTAATTGTTTAACAAAATCGTCTGCAGTTCGATAATCTTGGAAGAATTTCCACTCTTGTGGATTCATCTGGAGCCATTCCTGGTTGTTTATTAGTCCTAATAAATCAAAAAGAAGCCACGACCGTGGTCCAATTAAAAAATAAATAACGGTTGAAGAACTTAATGTCGGAAATTTTGGTTTCCTAATTAAAAATGTTTTTGGTCTTGGGGTAGAAAAAAGTTTCTTTGCCATTATTGTTCTGGTAAATTCTGACAATTTTTCATTAAATAAAGATAGAATAACAAGCTCTTCTGTTAAATACCAAAGGTGACGGTTAATCGACGAAATCACAGCGGTTGCGATATCTGAATCTTCTTCTTGATACCAGTTCATTGCAAAAAAAATTTGAAGTCATCAACTGGAGCAAATACGGAAATCCTCGAGCGGAGAAATTGCATCGAATAAAAAAGACTAATAAACTTAGCCATGCGGTGGATCATAATTTGCTCATTATTGGACATAATAAATTTATTAGATAAGAGTTCCATTTTTAAAATATATATGGAATGTGACATAAATCTGGCATTGTGAATTGCACCTGGTTTGTGAATTTTGAATATTCTTTCCATTCATAGTTTCCCCCTAAGGTAGATAATAGTTAATTCAATTAACTCAAGATAATCTTCTCGCGGAAATATTTTCTCTTCGAGGCATTGGTAAGCCCATTTCAGAACTAAACTTGCTTGATTAAATATTTCTGATTTAATATCAGTAGGCCATTTAAAAAAATTCAGGTTTGAGTAATCAATATCAATTCTAGAAAATTCGGCTCGGAAACGTTGAAAAATAGGTTCATCTGGACTTTTGCTACCTCCTCTTAATGCGGTAAATGCATGCTTAATGTGTAGCTCATTATGATGATGGCGACATGCGAGCCATAGAAGAGGTCTCTTTAACTCAATTTTAATTAAAGTTGCTGCTCCTTTTTTATTACCTGTGTTGCTTGCTGTTGTATCAAAGCATATACCAACAATGTTTTCCAAAATGTTCCAATCTTGCGCAAGTTTCACGACCTCGTCACATTGAGTTTTACCTGTCGAATCTTTAATCAAAGGTACACTAATAAGTTTCGGCCTGCAAATAAAACTTAAGTTAGTTTCTTTGAATACAAAAATAAAAAATATACATAGGATTTATATAAATAAATAAATAAGTACCCGTTAAGAGATCCGCTAATAAGAACTGCTACACGTTCTTCATTATGAGCTATGTCTAAATGAAAAAGCTTCGAATCCCAGTGCAAAATGGCCTTTTTAGGTTTGTTTATCTCCCATTCAGCTTTAATTGACAGAACAATATTCTTTCGCGCATTTTGTCTTTGACGATGCACAGTTGATACTGACACAGAAATTTCATTATGTTTGCCTCCGCTTTTGCAGATGATAGTGGATTGAAATAGAAGTTGTTGGCGAACTGATAAACAACATCGATCAGCCACAGATGCCGTTACTTCTGAGAGCTTCTTTGATGATATCTCTAGTGAATTTGTTAAAGGCACCTTTCTTTTCTTTAGTGGTAAAGGAGTAAACTCTGTATCTTTTTGATCATCTTCGTCAGCACTTTCAACTATTTCACTGACATCAAAGGCACTCGATTTTTGATCTTCGGTTGAACTTCTCCGAAAATCTATGCTTAGTCACTCTTCTCGACGTTCTAAAAATTTTGAAACACCTAGATCGATGCTAACTGTCATATGATACTTTCTGCTACTCTTTTGATCTTCATAAAATGCCCAATCTTCTTTCCATTTTGGTCTACGTGATACTAATAACTGTTCATATGCATTTACTGCTGAAATGTCGCAAAGTTTCTCAAGTTCATTACAAAATGTGACAATTTTTTCTTTTCCAGCTTTAACATCTCGACTTGCGTGATCAATTTTTTTCATTTTCACCATTTCCACAAACAATTTGGTAAGCAATGAAAGACAAGAGTTATCTGAACGAACTGGTACTCCAGCTTTTTCCCAAACTTCCTTAAGCTCACCAAGAACAAATTTAAAAATATCTCTTGCAGAAGTGTCGCCTTTTAAATAAAAATGTAAATGAGAGTATCTACCCCAAACATGTTTTTTTGTTGGTAGACGACTGAAACTTGATAATTTATTGGATTCAGGGTAACCAATTAACCAATCTTGATTATTTTTTCTTAGGTTCATCGTTACAATAAAATATTCGCTTTTCCAACTAGTTTTAAAATTGTTTTTATATTTCAATTTTGCTAATTGAAATAAGAACGAATTTTTTAAAATAAATTTATGAAATTTATATACATACGTCCAGATGTTTATTTTGCAAACTATTTAATCACGCAACAACTTTTAGTGGTCAATTATGCTCAAAACATAAATTATGCATTTTATTTAAGGTGAAAGCATTTAAGCAATTATTCAGCAAAAAAATATGTTGAAAAAATAAAACTTTATAGTTCGGCGACCTCTAGACATTTACCAATTTTTCTGAAAATTTCACCAAATGTTCATATAATAACCTTTAATATATACACCCAGTAACGTAACATAAATTTAATTATTTTTTAAGTTTTTCAAGTTTACAGTTGAAAAAAGTGTAAAAAACGCTGTTTTTTCAAGATGGCGACCTCTAGATGACATTTTAAAATTTTGAAAATTTTTCTGACTTTTTTTTGGCACATTATTTACCCCGTTATGCATGTAACGTAATCATTTTCGAAAATTTGTCGGAAATGAAACACCCTACCGTCACAGTCATCTGCACCAGTTTGATCTCCTGAAATAATTAGACAATACCCAAAAGCACCTCCAACAAAGAAAACATCAAATGCCAGAAAAAAAGGAAGATCGAGAATTTTGACAGACACACCGGAAAGACCACCAAAAACAGAATCTTTAACTTACATAAAACAGAAAATATTTAACAAGCGTATCAAACCCAAAAAAATTAATTACTGCAACAGTCTCTAGCTCTACCTGTATGCACAATAAAAGTAAAATTTAAAGACTAGCCTCTTGTATACACAGAAAAATTGAAAACAGAAGCATATTTAAAGCATAAATCATGGAGATTTTTGTTTAGTCCAATGTGCTTCAACAGTTAACAATGCAACGTTAGCTTTTGTTTGCAGAATTAAAAAAATAAATGGAAATATTTTGGTTGTTAATTTGTTGAATAAAAAAGTAGGATTTAATATTTTTCACTTTCCTGATATACAAAATAAGTGGTCGGTGCCAACTGCAGAAGTCTTAGCTAAACTTTCTATTCAAAACAATGCAGGAAGCATGTCAAGAGGTTCTGGTATGATATTCAAATTTGATTTTTCCACATTTTAACTTGGTTGAATGTTATGAATTCTCTCAATTTGAACAAAAGAAAAATTTCATGTTTATCTACATCCATTTTGTATTCACACTCTTTGTTTTTTCATTAATATCTTTTTATTAATAAGAGTGATATGAAATTGAATAGCATTTTCATTTTAGCTTATTTGAGTATACAAAAAAACTCATTAATGGTTTGAGATCTTTATAAGAATTATGATGTTACTCCTAATAATTCTAAGCAAAAAATTTAATTTTTTGTTAAACAGTACAAAATCTGCAATATTTTTTTAAAAAAGCGTCCTAATGTGCCTCCCTCTCCTACTTTCACCCTATACACCTCAGATTGCCTTTTATTGTGGGCAGCAGATCGGTGTTCAGCAATTTGAGTGATGACGCGCAATAGCTCAGATTGTTCTAATTCAATTCCGTCGATTCCGGCAATCAATTCCGGCATGTACACGTATATAAATAATTGTAAAATATTAAATATATGTGTATATATATATATATATATATATATATATATATATATATATATATATATATATATATATATTTAAACAAATATTAACACATAATTTTTTTCCTTAATTACGATAAATAAAAACATTATATCCCATACGTTGATTTTATAAAAACATATGTTTATATAGTTTTCTATGTTATTAAAACTAAAATTGATAAATTCTATAACATGACGTCCTTTTCTGATGACTCCCTCTCCCCTTGTCCTTTTTATCTTGACCCCTCCCTTCTATTAGCATGAAGTCCTTTATGGATGTCCCTTATATAACAAATTTGGTGATAAAGCGGATAAACAATTTTTTGAAATTTTTTTCAAGCCTAAAAATACTCCTAGGACTTCAGCAGATATCATTTTAAAATCCTGTAAAATCATTTGATTTAAAAAAGCCCTTCTTTTAATACCCATATCTAAAACTTACATTGAAAATTTTCCCTTGGTTAAGTCGATTTGATTTCTTTACCTCCACAAAACTTGTGCGTGTACAAAATAAGATGCCTGCGCAATGTTAAATTGTAATCAAAGAATCGTGTATTAGAAAACGGAACACTTTTTAGTTTTCAGACTCACATAAGTACAAGCAATTTTTGGTATTAGGTTGCTTAAAGCTGGAGTATGTAGTTTATAATAAAATAAAGGTTTGCTCAAAAATAAAAAAATTTAAAGTTAACAAGTAACCATCTTATTTGAAAAATAAGTTTGAAGTAGGGTAAACTGACATATATCTGACCGCGTTCGAATTCTAGCCAATTTTCAGAAGCCCTAAATGCTTTAATGTCTATGTAATAGTCTCCTGGTTTGTTATAAAGTAAAATAAGATATTTTCATTTTGTAACTTTTAAATGTGTAGCTAAAAATATATTTAGATGCTTTGAAAACATATTGGAAATATTTGATTAGTTTTTTGGCTCCGTAAACTAGATGTTTGATATTTTCAAAATTTTGATAATTAAATTCTAACATTGTTGTGCATGTAAATCGCTTGAGTTGAAAGTAACATTAAAATATGTTGTTAACAATGTATATGTATTTATGTTTGTTTTAAATAATGTTCATAAATTATATTTATTTGTGAATTTCAATATATAAAATTGTAATATATTTTCTACCGAATGTCCTATTTCTGGCAAAAGATTATTCCTAATTATGGCCATAGATTATGTTTACGATTTGTTAAAATATAAAACATAACTTAAAAAGCGACACGTTTATAGATATGTGTGTGTTTGTTTGTGTAATTTTAAAAACTATGTTATTTAATGTGTATTAATGATCATGTATATAGCTATGCAATTATTCTGTGTTATATGTACATGTATGTGTATGTATAGACACAATTGTACATATACTGCATTGCATTATGTGTATAACCTATATAATGTTTAAAAATAATAGGAATTAAGAATAGGAAAAAGTAATAAGACTTAACTTTGTAATCTTTATAAACATACTATTATTTATAACTATAAATTTTAGTTTAAATAGATTAGTAACATACTTTTATAACATTATATTACAAATACCATTTTATAAACAAAGTTCTATATATAGGTCTTGATCTATGGTTTTGATTAAATGCTTTTTTGCGTAATATTTTAATCTTTTTGTATAATAACGAATGTTATAGAAATGCATCTACATATACTATGGCTATTAGCACTTATATGCATGAACATTTATTGTTATATAATAAAAAGGCACAAACACATAATCTGGTTGA
The DNA here is from genome assembly GCF_038396675.1 of Hydra vulgaris. Taxonomy (NCBI): domain Eukaryota; kingdom Metazoa; phylum Cnidaria; class Hydrozoa; order Anthoathecata; family Hydridae; genus Hydra; species Hydra vulgaris. The sequence continues at coordinate 67,859,536 of NC_088920.1, read as the reverse complement.
CGTAAAGTTATCTCCAGCAAACTTTACGTTAACCAGAAGTTACAGCTGCTGTTAGACATCAGTGCATGAATGCTTGTAAAGTTTCAACATACTATTTTATTCTTAAAAATGTACTAAATGAAAATGAATTAATTAGTAAACCACAGACATATGAAATATGGATGAGACTGGAATGCCGTTTGATTATCGCCCTGGGAAAATAATTGCTAAAAAAGGAGTAAAGTATCGACATCAGGTAATCGAGAAACAATAACTGTTATTGCTTGTGTCAATGCAATTAGTAACTCTCTTCCACCACATTTTATAGTAAAAGGAAAACAAATAGGTCACTCAACAGCTTTTAAAATAAAAATGCACCAGGAGGAAGCACATGGAGTTTCTGATAGTGGTTAGACTAAGCAGGAAATTGCATTTTTCTGGTTTACCAAATCATTTCTTCCAAAAATTGATTCTGACAGACTTCAATTACTTATTTTAGAGGGCCATGACTCACACAACTTTGTAGAGTTATTAGATGACTAGATATAGCTGTGGCAAACAAAATACATACTTTGAATTATCAGCTCACACTTCTAACTGGCTTCAGTCTTGTGATCGAACAGTAATTGGCCCACTCAAGAAATCTTAGAGAATGTCATGTTTAAATTTGATTAGTAATTTTCCTGGGACTCTAGTTTCAAGAGTAAGTTTTTGTGTATTGATGAAGCAAGCTTGAAACAAATCTGTTACCCCAAATAATATTACATCTGGTTTTCGAGTTTGTGGAATTTATCAATATAATCTAAATATATTTCCACCTGAAATGTATGAATTACATTCCTAATTCATATATAGAACCCAATTATCAAAACAATAAGAACCTTTTGAATAATTTAGGTCACCGACCTCAAGCATCAAATGACTAATGTGAAACAGCAGAACGCAATATTTATCAATTGAATCAATCAATTGAAGAAGATGTTAACTTTTCTATTTCAACATCTTTAGCAAAAAAGCATTCGATAATAAATTTTGACCATACATATGCCATTCCTAATCCATCTCCAGTAAAAAATATAGTTTATATAACGAAATATAAATCTAGCTGATGGCCAGAATTAGGTAAGAAGCGGCCAGAATTAAGTTTTAGCGGCCAGAAATAGCCAGAAATAAACACATATCAAGTTTGATTTTGTTAAAAATTTTCTTAATTGTATCCATCGCTAAATATCCGATTTATAAGCTAGTTTATTTATTCATGTAATGCTACATGAATAAATAAACTAGGTCAGTTTACTCTATATTGTTATTGTTTTTTCGGACTGCTGCGGACCATTGATTTGAAATCGAAAGTCAGAAATGCAATGCAAACTTTAGTTTTTGAGTTTTAGAGTTAAATGTTTAAAAACGCCTAAAGGCGTGCTTCGGAACTAGCGCGAACGCCAAAAGGCGTACTTCTGAGCGAAAATGTAAAAAAAACAACAAATGTAAAGCGTTACGGTTTTCCAATACTTTACATTTGTTTCTTTAAAAACAATGCCTATGATTTAATTAAAACAAATAATATACTTTTTATTTCATAGTACTAAAGCAAAATAATAACATTTAGCATAGTAGTAAAATAAATTATTTCCAAGATCAACTGTGAATTGCCAAAAATAAAAAACGTTTTATTATTTATAAATAAAAAAACCTTGAAATATGTAATCTAAATGCAAACAATAATATATTTGCATATAATTACAAAATAAGCGACTTAGAGAAACATATTTTTTAACACTATATGCTGCTGTTAAATGGTTTCTCATTAGCAGTTTGACAGATTTTTACAAAGCTTGCGTAAAAAAAAACAAGTTTGGACCTCGGGAATGTTAAAGAATTTTTTTTGAATTAAAAACATTATTGCTTTTTTTACGCTTGCATAATTAAGGTAATATCATGATAAAAGTGCCAAACTATTTTAATAATAGTAACAGTAACAATACATATTTAAATATTTTTATTTAAAAAAAATTTTTTTTTTTTTTTAACTTTTGAAAAAGGCCCCTAAAAATGCTACCCCCCTCATTTATGGCGTGTGGGGGAGCCTAGCCACGGCTCTGTGTACGTATGGAGGAATGTATGTATGTATGTTTGTGTGTATGTGTGTATCTATATATCTATTTATTTATGGATGCAAGTGTGCGTGCATAAGTATGGATATATTTAAATATACTATTGTTATTATTATCATTATATAATAATGATGTTAATAATAAATAATAACAACTCTGATATTATTATATCAGAGTTGTTATTATTTATTATTAACATCATTATTATTAGGTGTTTACGCATCATTTGTAGTTATGCTATTTGGAAACATCCTTGAATTGTAAAATTATGTTATTCAGAATATATTAATTGATTGATTAAAAGTCGTTTTTAAGAAAAATGTGACCAAAACAAATTTTGTGTGTTTTCTTCGAAGGTTAGTCAGTGACCAGTGACGGATCCAGGAATTTTTGGTGGAGGGGGATGTTGAAATATTTTTGTATTTTTTACCACATTTACGTTTCCTAAAAAAAGAGGTCCTCAATTTCTAAGATATTTTAGGAATTTTAGATTCTGTTGTGCTGGTGAGGTGGATGGGGTATGCATATCCCTATCCTCCCCCTGGATCAGTCACTGCCAGTGACGAGGTTTATTGTTTCTGAAATAAACGTTCTGTTAATTATTTTTTGTTGCTACATCAGCCATATTGATAATAACAATTATGTTAGTACTAAAAGATGTTGCAAACATATTCGTTAACTTCTTATACTTCCGGGCATCGTTCTCTAAACTTATTTTTTTTTAATTCGGCTATTCTGAGCACCTCCATTTTGTTTATTCATTTTATTTACATTTTGTTGTACATAGTATAAAAAACATAAATAATAACAACAAATTATCATTAATAATACCAACCGGTGATTTTTCTGACAGTAAATACACAACAGGGGCGGATCTATGGTACGTCTAGTACGTCTGCAGACGTACTCAAAAATAAAATTAAATCCAAAAAAAAAAAAAAAAGTTTATACAATATTTTAATATTGCATATAAAAATAATCTTTTACTTAACCGTCAAGTAAATTAGATTTAAGTTTTATTATCGTTATAAAAACACTTTAAAAAAAAATTTTTTTTTGCTTCTTCTTTAGAGTAAATAAAGTTGCTTCTTATTTAGAGCGGTTTTTCAAGTTTAAATAAAAATATCTTTTTTAACTGGAGGTTAAAGTAATAATCAATAATATTTAAATGGAAAGGTCAATGGACGTACCCAATATTATTTTATTAAACGATAAAAAGTGTTTTTGAATTTTTATTTTTTGTGTTATAAAAGCAAGATAATAATTTCTTTACTTATAACATTTTTTGGACGAACCCAAAGTTGTACACCCTTAATAAAGTCTTAGTCAAAACACTTTGTTTTGCGATAGTCAGAAGGTGAGATATATTTTAATATTTAATATATGTCAATATATAACAATGGACGTACCTAAGAAAGGGTTGCCAGACTTCCCGGATTTCCCGGGCAGTCCCGGATTCAAGCGTTTGTGTCCCGGTTCAACCCTATCCGGGGCGTTAAATCTCCCGAATCAAAAAATTGATGAAAATTGGTTTCGAAATCATTCAAATGTTCTAAATCTTCAAGCCACTTATTTACTTTTGTGGGTCTTGCTGTCGCACTGTCGAACGCCCGAAGTTGTATTAATTTGTTGGGACATGCGCATAAATGCAGACAAAAAAATGGAAATCAGTAATTTAGAGCTTCTTAATGGCTTCGCTAAATGACGAACGTCTTTTTTTCAACGGAAAAAGATAAAAAATAATTAAATAGTAAAGAAAAGAAAAAAAAAAAAAGAAAAAAATAGAAAGAAAATAATTATAAGAAAACTAATAGGGAAAAAGTTCAAAAATAAAAGAAAAAAGGAAAGTATGATGAAACAAAAAATATTTAAGAAAAATAGATGATAAGCGAAAAAAAAAAAAAAGTCGGAGAAGAAAATTAAAAGATATACCGTAAAATCGCCTAAGTTCGGTCACCATGTAACTTCGGTCATTTATGAAAAAATATTAAAAAAGCATACAAAACTCAAATTTTACAAACTTTTTTTTATCAAATAATATTTGTAATTAGTTCGTAAATATGGATCTATAAAAAAGTAATAATGTTTATATGCAACCTGCTGAAGTAATTCCTTAGCATTACATCAATTTGAAAAAATGCATGCTATTAAAATCTAAAATAAGCAAATTATTAAAATAAATGATCGTATCTTAGTATTATTCGTAATCTTAGTATTATTAAGAATCAACAAATTAATTAATTTACAAAAAATATTATTAAATTAACTGAAAATTAACTACTTTTTTTACAAAAATTAGTGAACTTTTGAAATACTCTAACTTCAGTCATTCACGGATAAACGACGAAGGAGTCAATGAACAGTATTAATGTGAAATGTTGATAAGTGTTGCAAATATAAAATTTACCGGTAACTTTACCTGTAAATTTATCAGTAAATTTTGACATTTTGGTATGCACTGTGCACTCCTGAGACCGCCAGGGTAAATTTTGGTTTACTTTAAATTTTTTTGTTTATTTACTATTAATGGGTTAAACAAAGTATTTTAAAATAGTTTTTAATATCTAAACTATCTTTTAAACATAGAAATTTTAGATTTAATTAATTGAAATGTCTAAAATAAATTGCGTCATTATATGATTGCATCATCTATTCTATTTGGTACAAAATGTTGCAATACCGATGAAAATTATTATTACGGTTAAAAGCGATCATATAACACTTATATTTTTTGTCAAAAAATGGCCGACGAAAAATGTCTGATTTGTGCATGTTGCTTTATTTCCTTTGGAAAAAAATCACATAAACTTATTAAAGTAACTCCCGCATTACAACTTCGCATTCAAAATTTGATTTGGAGAGAATATGATGTAGAAAAAGAGTGTTGTCCGAAAAACATTTGTAATTCTTGCAAAACAAATTTATATGCATTGAACAGGGGTGAAACATCAAAATTAAATGATTAGATTGAGAAAATATCTCAAATAAACAGACAAAAACTCAGAAGATCATATGATATTAGTGAAATATCTGAACAGATCACAACAAATAATCAAGATATCGTTGATAAAATTGTTAAAAAGATATGTCCTTCTTGCTTTTCTACAATAGGTATGATTTCCTTAAGTAAATTAAAAATATTGTATAACTTATATATTTTAGCTCATAAACTATTTCTTCAATCATTAAAAAAAATAATTTAAATTTAGCATAGAGTCTATGCTAGTCAATACATAGTCTATGATAGACTTATTAAATATTAGTGTATTATTTTTATATGTTTTACAAATATAATAATATCAGAGTTTTTCCTACTTTAAATTTCTATTTTGGCAAAGGAATTTCTCACTTTTGCTGTAAAAGTGAAGCTGTAAAAACCCTAATTATGTTGGATGAAGGTCTTGGAAATGTATCCAGTGAACAAGTTGCTTCTGGGATTCTCAAAATAAAAATGAAAAGAGACAATATTAAATCTGGAGACAAGTTTCCTTTAAAAACCTTTGGAAACAATCCTCTTCTTGTTGTTGGCACACCTGATAATAAATGCAGCAGAGCATCCGTTAAAAAGTTATCTCTAGAAACTATAATGGAAATCTCTAATACTTTAAACCTGAGTAAAAGAAAGACTAACCTACTTTGTAAACATATGCAACAAAATTTAGGGAAGAAAATGTTAGAACCAAATATAGCAACTCAGATAGAGGAGCTGCATAATATATTTTCAGATTTTTATGATGCCAAAACTGAATCATTCATTTCAGGGGATGAAGAGATAAGTCGGAGTTTGGTATTTGTAAAAGACACTTCTGATTTAATTCTTCATATGATTAATGAAAGAAGTTTGAATCCTTATAGCACTATTGCTAGGATTTCCATTGATGGTGGACAGGGTTTTCTTAAATGCGTTATAAATGTTTTTGACCCACTATGTAAACATACAACTTCAGAAAGTCTTGATGATTGTGGTGTAAAAAGATAATTGGTTTTGGCTTTAGTTGAAGATGTTTCAGAGCATAATGGTAATCTTAGCAAACTATTGAAACCACTAGCTCTGAGTAATGTAAAATATTCAATAGCATTTGATCTAAAATGTGGTAGCTCTTTATTTGGTTTAAGCAGTCACAGCAGCAAGTATGCATGTCTCTGGTGTGAAGGGGAAAGTACTCTTGAGAGCGGAAAAAAAAGAACTTTAGGTTCAATTGATATCAACTACAATAAGTTCATTGAAGATGGATGCAAAAAGAATCACATGATGGAATTTAAAAACTGTATTTCTCCTAGGGTTGTGTATCTTGATGAACCTCTAGAAACTTTAGTAGAACATCTCATTCCTCCACCAGAGTTACACATTCTAATTGGTATTACTTCTATGTTTGTAAAAATATTAATTACATTGTGGCCTGATTTTGATTCGTGGCTTAAGTCGAATTATATAATCTATAGAGGTTACCACGGAACTGGTTTGGATGGTAATAATTCACAGAGACTTTTAGATAAATTAGATAATTTAGAAGTTAACCTTCTAAGTGCAGCCTCTATATTACCAAATATGATATTTCTCCAACCTGTAGTTAGCTGTCTTAGAAAGTTTTCAATTATTAAAACAAAAGGTTTTAGCATGTTTATTGGAGAATCTATTGCTGAATCAGTTTTAGATTTTAAAAAAGCTTTTGAAAATCTGCAGCTTCATCTTCTGGAAAAGTTTAACTACCAATTACATATTAGCTGAAAAGTTCATATTTTAGTATGCCATCTTGTTCCTTTTCTTCAGCATAGTCAGTTTGGGCTTGGTGTATATGCTGAGCAGGCAGGAGAAAGTGCTCACCACTATCACTATCAAGTATGGAAGCGATACAAGCGTCGTTTGGAACACAATGATTATGCAAAACAGCTTAAGAAAAGTGTGATTGAGTTTGGTAAAAACAGTTTCAAGTAGTCCTTTTCTCGCATTTTTTAAAATTGTGAACTTTGAAATGATTGAATTATTTTATAAGGAATTTTAATATTTCATGTTAAACTGCTACATTTATTGCCTCGATGTTATATTGTTAATCTAGAATTTATCTTAATTTTATCATAAAAGATCTCATTTTTTCATTTTAAAGTTGTATTTTTTGTAACAAAAAATGTTTTAGAAGTGTAATACTCCTATAAATTTTGAAAAAAATCACCACCCTCCTCATATTACCCCCTCCCCCTCCATATGTTATTTTAGGTAAAAACTATTTTTGCAAAAAAAATGTTTAAAAGTTATTTTAGATTTTAAAAATTATTTTAATATACTTACCTAAACCCAATATTAATGATTAAACAAAAAAATTAGAGTAAACCAAAATTTACCCTGGCGGTCTCAGGAGAGCACAGTGTATGGATACACACCATTGTATGTTATTTGAAAAAAATATTTGCTAATAATTTCAAAACTAACTGACGGTTCTTTGTGTACTAAAAATTATCAAGCTAGTGACATTTTTTGGAGATGAAATTACAGCGACATTTTAAATTGACAATTATGGATACTCTGTGAATTCTGTGACGATTGGTTGTGTGGATCTTGCTGTTCTACTATGGTCAACGATAAGTGGAAGAACTGCCAATAAACATACAAAGCTCATTTAAAGCAAAGGGTTTTTTTTTTTTTGTTAATTGAAAAAACCTTTTTAACTTAATTGAAAATCGTATTTTTAATTTTATTACCCAATGACGTAGTAAATGTGATAATGGCCAAAGTAATAAAATAATTGACTAATTAAAATAAAAATTGAAAAAACTACTACTTGTATTTAAAAAGGCCTTTTTTTATGCGCTTCTTCTTGTTTTCTTTGGTTCCCCAAAAGACTTTTTTTTTTTAAGCCCGTGCTGATGCCCTCCTTATTTTATTACCGGTATTACCTGAATTTATATCCTAATATTACAATAAACTAACATTTAAAAATTAGTTTTCATTATTTGTGACATTAAGTTAGTGATATGTCATTAGTATTTATATAGCGGCCGAACTTAGGAGATGGTATCGAAAGTTCGTTCAAAGTAGATGTTTTCATTTTAAATTAAATATTGAGTACTAGTTTTTATTTTTCATGCTTTTATTTTCACAATATCAATTATCAATATAATTTTCTGTATGTTTCAGGAAAAAAAAATTGAAATTTTTTTATTTATGCGTGATAAATAAATGTTCAAACCGTAAGTGACCAAACTTAGGCGATTTTACGGTATATATTATTTGAAACTTTTTTTTACAATTTTTGTAACCTATTTGTTGTTGTTGTTGTAATTAAAATTTATTGTTTTCTGTTTGTCTAGTATCGTTAATTAATATTTGTCGTTAAAATCACGAAAAAAAAAAAAACAATGCTCTGCAAGAGAGAAAAATAAGTTATTTAGACATTCAAGCGGAGGAAAAATTCCTACTATATCATGTAATCATGTTTCAGGTTACTGCAAAGTTTTTTTAATTTAATGATCTTCGTATATTGAAATTATAATTTAGTTATGAGTTTAAAGTTTTATTATACACAATGTAAGATTACTTGGTATAATTTCTGTTTATGGCAAAATAATTATTTATTGATTGACTTATTTCAGGCTCGAGATATAACAAAGGATAATTTGCTAAAACATCATACAGAATTCTATAATATTGCATCACAAGATGCTACTATACTGTCAATGCTTAATATAATCAGTGTTAAAAGAGTCAGAGTGAAATATAATAATCGAATAAAGTTAAGAAATATGAGTATTGAGTACTTTTTATGCTGCGAAGGAGTTAAAGTACGAGTTTGCCAAACTTCATTTTGTTCAGTATTGTGTAAGTATAAAATTACTTTACTTTTAATTCAGAAATAGAATGTATATTTTGTTAAAAAAAATTAATGAGTAAAAGTTAATATTTTATTAATTTATTCCAGCCATAAAACCTGATAGAGTTTTAAGAATCGCAAGACACTGGTATGAACATGGAACAACCAGACCTGAAAATAGAGGAGGAGACAGGAAGAAAATAGCTTTTTCTGAAAAGAAAGAAGTTATTAAAAACCATATTCAGTCTTTTAATTGCAGAGCAAGTCATTATGGAAGAAAAGGTGCTCCAGGACGTAAATATTTGCCCTCTGATTTAAATGTAAAGCGGATGTACGAACTTTTTTTCGATAAAAACAATGCTTATACTGTAGCTACTGTAGGCTACCATTATTATTATGGGGTATTTATGAATCATTTCAATATAGCTTTTGGATACCCAGCAACAGATACATGCTCTACATGTCAAACATATAAGTTGGCTATGAAAAACCAAAATATTACTGATAACCAAAAAAAATTAAAAACTGCTCTTTTCATTCTTCATCGAAGGAAAGCCAGAAATTTTATAGTCTTCTCAATGATATTCATCCCAATGAGATCACTATCTGTTTTTACATGATGGAGAACCTTGTACTACCAAAATTATCAATCGGAGAAGCCTACTATTCTAGACAGCTTCATTTTTATGTCCTTGGTGTTGTTATTCATAAAGGTGATAAGTCGAAGTCTGTTAACGATATATATTTTTTTACTTGGATGGAGTGTGAAAATAGGAAAGATTCGAATATGATCTGTTCAGCTATAGAACATCTACTTAAAAATGTTCTAAAAGATAAATGTTTCAACGCCTCGTCACTTCGATTGTTTTCTGATGCATGCTATGGCCAGAACAAAAACACAAATATGACATGTATGCTTCTAGCTCTAAGAAAACAATATTTTAATAAACTGCAGATTACACATACTTTTCCAGAACGAGGTCACTCATATCTGCCAGCTGATCGCGTGTTTGGTCGAGTTCAGCTAGATATTAAAAAAAGAGACCAAATTTTTGAGCCTAATGAATACATAAACATACTTAGCCGGCATGGAAAAGTCATGGTTTACGGGCAGAATTAGTCAGCACATGACTTCAAAAATCAGAAGTCAAAAAGTATGTCATGAGCAAAAAAACATTTAAAATCAGTGAAGCAAAAAAACTTCTTATAAATTCAGACAAGCTCGAAGTAGTTGCATTTAGTTACCATTCTGAGCCAAAATCACACAGTATCCTTAAAAAACGGAAGAAATGGGAGACATTTAGACCGCAACGTTTGGAATTAAATAACTGTGTTAAACTTGCTAAGAAAGACGATGTTTTTCGTCTTCTCGGTCGTGTAGGAGCAGAAGGCAGAATACTTAGTATGTATAAAACACTACTCTGTAATGCCACTGAAGAGAATGCTAGCCTTAGTGAAGAAGATAGTTCATAATTTGATTCAAATGTTTTTTAGCTGTGAATTTTGTAAACATGTTTAATTTAAGATACAAATTATTAAAAAAATTTCCAGCATAAAATGATTTATTTTGTTGTTTTTTTTATTAACGTTATTGAATACAAGATAAAATACTCATTAACACCTTATATATTTTTATAGTTGCACTTGTGAGTTGTTTAAAAAAAGTTGCTGATTTATATTAAAGGAGAACAAAATTTTAAGGTAGATCTTAGAATGCATAATAAAATAATATTATGTTTCATTAATAGATATATTTTATTAATGAAATGGATATAAAGCGTTTTGTTAATCAATAATACTTGGATATACAGCGTTTTGAAACAAAACAAAAATAACCACTGAAAATATACATTTCATACCGCTCGATTTCAGTAGACATTATAGTCTTATTAATAAAGTACATGTTTAACTAAATCAATAATAACTTATTCCAAAATACTTAATTTCTTTATGCAGGAGAAAAGTTCGATTTACTCAAAACCCAAAAAATGGATTTATAGCGTTTTGAAAATAAGCTCTTTATATATATAATTGATTTTTTGACGAGATTAAAAAAATAACTACATGATTTTTACTACTAAAAGTTTCATGCGTTTAGCAATCATCAGGTAAAAAATGCATTGTTTTTTTCGTTAAAAAATATACTCAATAAACATCATGGCGTTCAAAAACAATTATAAAACAATGTATTTTTTACCTGATGATTGCTAAACGCATAAAACTTTTAGTAGTAAAAATCATGTAGTTATTTTTTAATCTCGTCAAAAAATCAATTATATTGCTCTGATATTATTTATCGAGCACTCTTGCTGAATATATGCTCCCAGCAAAATTAAAATTATATATATATATATATATATATATATATATATATATATATATATATATATATATATATATATATATATATATATATATATATAATATATAAATATATATTTAAAGAGTAAATATGTTTTTAGAAATATGTTTTAAGAAAACAAGAATATTCTCTCGTTACCTTTTTAAAGAATATTATTTTTAACTTTAATATTCAAAATAAATAATTGTATTGAGTCGTATCACAATTGTGATACGATTCAATTTTGAAAAACAGCCAAAATGAGCGACTTTTTTTGGTTGCAAAAAGTTCGATAACTGTATCAATGTCTAATTTCCTTGGAAGAAGCGTCTCAACGACAGTCATCTCCATATTATAAAGATCTTGACACATCATCGAGCGTAAAATATTCGAAACTCTTGTAAGCGTGCGAAAAAGCGTTCTGCTTGTGCAACGGTAACTGAAAGAGTTCAAAAAATTCTATGAACAATTAAAATGTTTGGGAAAAGAGAATCAATCTTCAACTCATGGAGTTTATATAATAATTAAAACGGTGATAAAATTTTTTTTCCAAAATTTGATGCGTGAAATGCCTTTAAATGTTCTAACTCGTCTATTAAATCATTAGAAACATCAATGCTGTATTTAACGCAAATAGATGAAGCTTTCTCACGCAGCAGATCTTTATCTAATGTCATGTATTTCTATACAACACCAAATGTTTCCTCAAGATCTTTGACTGCTTTAAAACGCCGATTTATATTACAAATGATACAGTCTAAAAGAAATATCGCGCTAGGAGCAAAGTTCTGCGCTGGTTTTGGCCTAATTTTTAACCGCTATGAAAGAGCATCCAATAATTTCTTTTAAAATTTGCCATCTTTGCGGGCTAGAGCTGAACAAGTCTTTTGCACAACACTGAAGAAGTTTATAATCTCTACACAGCACTCTGCGGAATGGACACGACACAGATTTTAGTTATGACAAGCACGTGGAGATTAAATTGCCATTCGGTTCTCTTTAATATTCTCTGCTTGAGCTCCTTTATAGTGGCCGCTCATGTTGCTGCCGTTACCACAACCTTGATCACGACAGTATGTTATTGCGATATTGTATTTTTAATAACTCTGCAATTTAATTCAGCAATAGCTTTTCCGTTTTTTTATTGCAGTCAAAAAACTCTAGAAATCTTGAACTTAAAAATCTAGAAATCGCTCTTGAAAATCTTGAACTTCGCAGAGATTATCTTCCTCATTTAAATGAACATAATGCAATTTAATTACAGTTTGTTCCATATGTGCCGAATCAGGGGTTGCATCAACAAGTGTTGAATAATATTTTGTTGCTTTTCGTTTACTTAGACTAATACTTCTAATACTACTTAATCTAATACTTTTTAGGCCCAACACTCTATAAACTCATTTTGAGTTTCCGGTTAAAGGTAGTTAACTTGTTGTTTTCTTTTCAATTTCTGCGACTTTATAACTTTGTTCAGGTATTTTTTCAAGGCGCAATCTTAATGGCTCATCATTTCTAAAATGGTTAAAAAACTGCTATTTGCTGCAACGCCAACTAAGTCACTTGTTCCTCTAAATCCCAAACCTCGTTCGGCTAGAAACAATTTGACATCTAAAATTCGGTGAAGAACTTCAATAAAAAAGAAGCAATAATATTGACAGTGAAATCAGAGTCAGTACTTTTTTCCAATTACCGCCATTTAATATAACAATATTTATGGTTGCTGCTGTTTTGATGTTCTGGAGTTTTGTCATGTAATTTTTTCCATTTCCTTTGAAAACAATATCCAGATGTAGTGGTTAAGCATTAGCGACACGGAGTTGATAGTCCACTAAAAAAGACGACAAAGAAAACAAAACAATTTTTGTTTCATTCTGCTCCAAAAAAACCAATCAAGGAGAAACAACTTCTCCATTTTTTATACTTGCATATATGATACAAACAGGAAATGAATGTTCGTTAACACCTTATGAAAATTGAGATGGGATCTTTTCTGGAAAACATCGAAAACATCGCCAAGCTCTACTTCAGCTTTATTTTCTATACTATCAGAATCTGGATAGACGCCAGTCACATCAATTAAATCTACAACTTGTTCTTTAACGTTGTCGTTATTGCTGAAATTACTTTCTACATTATGATATTGATTTTCTGAATCTTTCTCTCTTGAAGACACTGAAAATCCATAACTTTGAAGTAAAGTTTGTTTTTTATTTACATTACATTTATCAACCTTGACAATCTTTCTTTTCGTTTTCAGCTTTAGATTTGTGACGGTAGTTCATTTTTTATTTGACTATTAAATAAGGTTTTTATAAATTAGCATTAATTATTATTCCAGCAACAAGTATTTTTAACAAATTAATTATCAATGTGCAACAAATTTTCTTAAGCATTAGCGTAGCGAGGGTAAACCATATAAAAATGGCTCTGAGGAAATGGAAGCTATCATAAGTTGTTGTTGGATTAATGTTCGACATTGTAAACATTATCCAACATCTTTTTTTTTTTGTTATTGAAAAGTTTGGATAATTATTTCTTACCTTAAATTGGATTAAGACAGTAATTGTTAAAGAAACCCATCTCGTATATCTTTGACCAGACTAAGACGTTGTACCTTTGAATAGCCAAAATTGTTTCCTCAGTTATTTGCGAACTAAGTTTATCAGGCGGCTGTGCTTTATTACTCCTACATGCAATATTGTTTCTTGTATTATAAAAAATGAAATAACTCCATTGAATTGTAATGTAATTCACTATTTATACTTGGACCACTAATACACTCGGAATAATCAGAAATTTTCAAAATAAAAGAACCAGGGCATGTACTTGCACCTTCTATGAAAGCAGCACAATGGTAAGCTCTGCTCAAGTATTTACCTATGGCTGTTGGAAAAATTGTTCCTCTAAAGAATAAAAACTGGAAATTTCTGCTTCACTTGTCTCATCTAATAGATTTAATTTTGTACCATGTTTTACACATGAAATGATTGTTTATATGATGCATGTTATTAGTGATCATTTATCTATGTTTAGCAAGTTATACTGCAACAATGAAGTAAGGTTACGTCCAAAGCATCATTTTCTTGTCCATTTGTCCAACATTATAACAAAGTCCGGTCCACTTGTTGGCATGATTTGTATGCCATACGAATTAAAAAATTCATTTTTCAAAAGGTGTGCTCATATTGTATGCAATTTTATTAATATTTGTCCCACTCAAGAACATAGACATCAGCAGGAGGCTTTGGAGTCTCAACTCTCTAATAAACACATTCACAAATTATTACAGTGGTATAATAAAGTATTGAATCTACTAATTTGCTTCCTTTTTATAATGCTATACATAATACACTGTGTTTTAAGTCAAGTGAAGAAATTGCTATTGCAAAAAGATTACATGCAGGAAGTGTTGAATACAAGCAAGGAAATTTCATTGCAATTAATATAGATAAGGAGACTGGCTTGCCAAACTTTGGAAAAATTGTATGTTTTATTTAAACCGCAAATAATAATCAAATTAATATGAACAGAGGAGAGGAGTGGTATTTTGTCTTAGAAACTGTGAAGACAAAAAATTTTACTTATTGCCTTTATTCTTATGAAGTAATATTTCTTTGTCAACCAGAGTATCAGATTTTCAAGCTTTCTAATTTTGTTGATTATCATCCACTTTATTGTCATAGTTCGCTCGCAACTACTGAAAAGAAGCACTTTGTTCAATTGCCCTATGATATTTTTAATTTGTAATATCTTGTGTAAATAGTATAAACTTAAGTTGCTTTATATAGATCATTCAATAGCAAGGTTTTATTATTTGGGTTTTAGTTTTTTTAATAAGTTTCTTCAATGTTTTCTTTATAGCAAATATTAAAAAAAATTGTAGAAAATATATTTCTACAAAATTTTACATTTGTTTAAATAATTAAGTAAGAGCGCTTTTTAAAATGCTTTTACCTAATTTTTTTTTTATTTGGAATTTTTTATTTTTTTATTTGGAATTATTAATTTGATTATATTAAGTTTATAAATTTTCAAACCACGAGTCTAAGCAACACACTCGCCACTGTATTGGAGTTATCCATTCTTCCTGATGAAATTCAACATGCTTTATTGGGTATCAGTTTCTCTGTTTTAATATGTGTATCTTTTAAAAGATGTTGAGTTTCTCGTGAAATACACACACCTAATATAAATAATTTAGTCTAATTAAACTCTAAACAAAAAACTATTTTGTAAAGAAAAATTAGAAAATTAATCAAATTTTAATTAATCAATACACATATAAAGATATTTTTATTTATTATTTTGTTTTATTTTAGAATCTGGTTTTACGGTAAGGTCATTTTTATTAGCCACAGAAGCGGATCTTATTTGATTAGGATTTAGGATGGCAGAAAGAAGGTTACTGCAGAAATGGATTAGGGCTCAAACGCTTGTTAATGTTCCGGTTGTAAATGCTACTCGACAGTGTTTGCCGAGTATCGGTGAGTCAGTTAATGACTCCCCAGAATCAATAGCTGCACCACAACTAGTGTAATCAGTTTCAAGGTTAGTTTTCAAACACTTAAGAGATGATTGCTGAAATGGCAAACATGACATAAATAATATAGACATAATATTATTAATAGTAATAATGATGACATGGTATATTTTGTATTGTACTTATGTTCTAAAATGAAATAATATGAAATTGTGTTAGTTTCGTGCTGATTCCAATAATATTATCAGAATCTGCGAATTGATAATATTATATCAGAGCAGAGGCAGCATGGACCTATTTGTGGTCAGCGATTAACACAAAAGTTGAAGTCAGGAGTGCCGATTGAAAAATTAGAAATGTTATTTCTAACAAAAGTTTTTGGGCGATATCTTATGAATAACTGTGCTCAGTAAGTATAAATATAATTATAAATTTGATAGGATTTTAATTAGTTAAAATAATGTTTTTATTTCCTTATTTCAGAAAATATAGGCCAATTGTTACTGAGAAGCAGGACTTATCAAAGTCAATTATTGACTGTTTTCCTATCTTACACGATGGAACAGCGAGTAGCTATGTGAGTAATATATTTATCAATTAACCGCTATTTTAAACTTTGTGTGTTATTTTTTGTGTTATCTTTAGGGATAATTCTTTGATAGAAAACCGTTTGGTGGAAAGTTGGAATACTTTGTTCGTAGCAGGCGTTCTGATTGTAGAGATATAACCACACTGTGGAAACATTCACCGTCAAATAAGTAAATTTTAGATCTGTTCTTTCATTTAATAAATGACAATGATGATGATAAGCCATTATAATAATTGTTAGCTCTTTGTTTCAAATTTAAATAACTTTTTTTTATGGGTAGTCTTGCTACTAATAGAATAGGTCTCACAACAAATGATGATATTGAAAGGGTTATTCGACTACTACGCGAACAACGACCAAATGCTCAAAACAAAGAAGAGCTAAATAAACTCATGGAGATGACGAGAAACCATCGACGATCATGGATTAACACATCGTTCCCATCGATCACAGAAATCGTTAACCAGTACCCGCGACTACTAGACATGCCAGAATCAGTATATTTAAATTTACTTAATAAAACTTATATACTGATATTTAAAGTACATGAATTATTTTGTATATAATAACAATTAAATTAAAATGAAATTATAAACTATTTATTAAATAATGAAATTATAATTAAAATTAATTTGTGTTTATGTGTGTGTGTGTAAATATATATTCTTGTTAGATTCTTAAAGAATTCCACACTAGCAATTGTTTAGAAGCACGATTGCGTGTTGAGTGGCAGAAGTACAAACCTAAAATTTTGGAATATGCCAAATCAAAGCCGTCATTGAATACTCTAATGTTTTCCTTAACAAATAAATTAGATGATGAAGGTAAATTATAAACTTTTACCAATTATTAATTGCAATAAATTTAGAAAACTTAGTAGCAGAGTAATAGGTTTTAGTATGAATATACTTATTTTCTAAAAATCGTATAAATCAGTTCAAAATCAGTTAAAAATAGTAATTTATTACAAATTTTAACTGGTAATTTAACTTATAAATTAAATTACGCTTTACTAATATATTCAAGTTTTTACTATTTTTAAATCTTAAATTATATTCTACCGGAATAAAAATTATAAAAACCTTTTTGTGCTCATATTTTTTATTTTCAGTTGCAAATCTTGAAAATAAATATCAGTCTAACTTTTTTTACTTTTTTCTTATATAATGTTAGACAAGAAAAGTGAGCTTGCGGGTTGAATGTCTTGTTTGGCTTCTCCATACCCCACCACAAAGATCAGTTAAAAAGACTCTACCTGAGTTTGCTACCAAATGTGGTCATGGAAATTTTTTTCTTCGACTTCAAAGTAATTTTTTTTTTAACTAATGTTTTTAAAAAAGCGGTTTGGAGTTTTTTGTTTATTTTCATTGCTAATATTATTAGGGAGATTAGGGTATTGGCGAACACCTAAGCGGGAATGCAAATTAAAGACAAAGTTGATCATATTTATTGCTTATCAATTAGTTTAACTATTAAGTCACAAACCCTCAAAAGCAATTTTTAAAAGTCTTATTATAAAATAAAAATTTATGGCAAAAATAAAACCATTGGTGTTCGGAATCAAACACTGCTGTGCAAATAGCGAATAAAATGCTAATTGTAATAACTAAGTCTAAAAATTATATTATGCAACAACAACAAAAAAAAGGAGTGGCTTTATTTCCATAGAAGCTAAAACAGAGTGTTACTCAAGAAAAAAGTTGTATAAAATTATCAAAAAAAGTTAAAATCAAATTATAGTAAACAACATCTGCAGCTTCATTACACTATCGCCGTCTGGAACAGAGCGTAGGATCCGTTCTCAGCAGGTAAAAAGAAATTGTCGAACTTATTTTTCTACAATGCTGTTCTGACTATGTTCAGAGTTACCCCGCGTTCGCCATTACCCCACTCTCCCCTATCATTGCTTCTACTTTATCTGTTACTGAAACATGTAAAAAAATATATTTATACATATTGCAAGATGATACAGTTGAGTGTGCACTAAAGGTACTGGAAGATCGTGGAGTCAAACAACTGATGCTATTGCGCATATCTAATGTATATATATCAAAGCGGATAATACAGTTATATCACTGGCTTTTTGCAGCTGTTTTATTGAGCTATTAGAATTTTTATTTGTCTTTTTATGTTTTCGCCGTCGAATATCCGACCGAATTAAGATTTTTTAAGAGCTTTTTAGAGAAAGACACGGGACTTAATATTACTGTAAAAAGTGCAACCGTTGTTGATTTGTTTACCAAAATAACTTTTCTTCAAAATGTATGATGAATTTAAATCCCAGATGGATTTAAAGACAAATTATGTGTTTTGTTTTTTAATTGATGAGATCTTTTATTAGTATATTTTTTATTTGGAGATAACTATTTATATTTATTTCTTAATTTAATAATTAATTATAATTGTTTGCCTTTTTGATTTGCGGTTTTTAGATTTGTGTTATCATCTGTATGTATTAATTGTTTCAGTTCCATTGACACTAGTTTAATCTTATGACTTTAAAATGTTAACCCATCTTTTAAATTCCGTAATACTAAAAAAAAAAAAATCAATAAGTAACGATATATACTGTAGTAAAAAGTTTTAAATACTAAAAAGTCTTCAAAATATTCAAAGAAACTTATAATGCATAATACAGAGTATTACATAAAAATCAATTGCATTGTATATTTATCATTTTAATATGGAAACATTTAATTCACGTTGGATAATAAGTTTACATAGACATACTTCAAATGATTTATTACTATATCTTGATATTTCAAACATAATCTTATAAAAATTTTACAACACTTAGTCTGAACCCTTTTATCCTATCCACAATTTTGTTCACTTAAATCTAATAAATAGAATTGTTCTATAAACACTAAAGTTAAAACCAGGATTATAATAAACTTCATTTATTATTCTTTATAATATGTAGACTTTTCTAACCAAAAATAGATCCTGTCATGTTCTATGGAAGGTCCAAAAATATCCAAAAAAAATATCCCAAAAAATATTCAAAAAAAAAAGAACTGCCTGAAGATTCAGAAGATAGTGAACTGTCTTCTGAAGAAGTATATGAAGTTGGAGGAGTAAATGTTTTTGCATGCTCAAACAGCTCAGATTCTGATGGTATGGTTTACACTTTTTTTTGTTATATTAATTTATAGCCTATACATCAAATTCATAACAACTCAGTAAACCCATAAAAACTGTGCCTGTCACTCTTATTGTTTATTTTTCTTTTATTTGTAACTGGATTTTTGTCTATACCAATCCGCATTTTTCAAATCAGAGATGATTTTTAAAAAAGGGAATATTGAAGAATTATTTTACATTTTCTACTTTTACTGAAATACAAAAAATAATTACTTTGAGTAGCATTTTCATATTTTTTTAATAAAATCAATTTTTTATTCCAGATATTAGGGGTGTCGAAGAAAGTATATCAG
Source organism: Hydra vulgaris (assembly GCF_038396675.1). Taxonomy (NCBI): domain Eukaryota; kingdom Metazoa; phylum Cnidaria; class Hydrozoa; order Anthoathecata; family Hydridae; genus Hydra; species Hydra vulgaris. The sequence continues at coordinate 67,839,790 of NC_088920.1, read as the reverse complement.
CAAGTGACCAACAAGTTGATTTGATAGATGTCAAATATACCAGATTTTCTTGGAACTGAGAGAACTCCTGGGCAATTCCGTAAGCCAATAGACTACTTCCAGGAAATATTTCACACCGAGATATTAGAAAAAATTGTCGCTGTTTGCGAAAATTTTTTCTTTAAACATATTCAGGATATTCCTAGTGGCTGCTAGTATCAACTATTTTTTGGTAACTGGTTTAAGTCTAGTTTACTTCAAGTTCTACTTTAGAAAGAAGGTATTGCTTGCTTGGGTACCATCCGCCAGTATTGACTAAAAGGCTGCACATTTCCTTGATAAGGGGCTATAAAGAAACGAAGAGGTTCATTTGTAATGAAGAATGGTGTGTGTGATGGAGTCAAGCTTAATACTGTCAGGTAGATAGATAAAAAAACCTGTCACCATGCATAGCACCTTTGCAGCCTTGGAACCCATAAAAAAAGTTTAGAAGGAGAAACATATTTAGGTGGACTGTCCTTCTATAATTACTTTATACAATTCATTTATGGGTGGCGTAGACTTAATGGGTTCACTGGTGGAATTATACCGTAATCATATAAGGTCTAAAAAGTGGTACTACCATATAATATTTCAGATTTTTGACTTTTGTTGTTGTTCAAGGATGACTACTTTACATTTATAATCACACAGATTCAGGGCTGGCACCATCAACTAAATTACCATTAATACAAATTAAAATACAAATTGCCATGTGTTTAATAAAACAGAATAAAATTTTGACTACGAAAAGGGGTCAACCTTTGACGGAAAAAGAAAAGGGGTCCTACAGCTGTCATTCCCAACTTATTAATTTGAAAAGACAGCTTTGGTCATTTTTCTCTACAGGTTCCTAATAAAGAACGATGCAAATTGCCTGGCTGCAAAAGATTTTCTCGCACAAAATGTAAAAAATGTGATGTTCATTTATGTCTAACCCTTGCTTCTAATTGTTATAAACAATTTCATCAGCCATGAAGTGTTCGCGGCTGATAAAATATTTTCATTAGATATAATGTTTTTATTGTGCTGTATGCTTATATATATGCTGATTTTATTGTATTTAGCATTTGTTTACCTTTTTTTCTATATTGTTAGAACATTATAACTATTTAGATTCATTAAAAAAAGTCTTCCATTGCACATTGTTGCCAGTTAGCAGCACAGCTAAAAAACCAATATTTTTCGACTATTGATCATTGTTTTTGTTTTTATCCAATGTATGATGTAAATTAAGAAAGAAACATTTTTTAATAATTCTAAAACAAATGTGTGCAATATAGGGCCAAAGCAAGTGTTAATTTATGTTTCATTAAGGAATTGATGCTTAGGATTTGTAGTTGATACTCTGCTTTGATTTTTGTCTATTTCTAGCAAATCTTTTTTACTTTTGTTTTTAAAAATTATTTTAATTACAGTGTCATAACGCAGCCAATTTTTATAAGTAATTCCAATATTTTTTGTTTTAAAATTGCCAATATTTTTAATACAAAAAATTAAACAACTTTGGATCCGCAAAACTTCTAAATCTAAATAACCCCTCAATTTTAAAGTCTTCTCAAGATCTATACCAATATATTATTTATATATAAATATGTCTAGCAGAATGATAGAACAATATAACTCATATATTTTAGTATTATATTATGGGATCATGAATTTACTTTTCCGACTATAAGTTGCTTCTGCTTTTCACTACTGCTTAGTGTGGTGCATTATAATATAATGAAGTGGTTGGATTGTTAAAACAAAATATTGAATGCATCGTCAGAAAAAGGACGCATGCTCATTTGTTTGTATTTTTAAATATATATGTGTACTTTGGTATAATAATGCTATCATATTTTATAACATTTTTTTTACATACATATTATCTGTTTTTCTTTATTATTTGGTATAACAATGGTATATTATGATGTAATATTTTAGCGAATAACACCGTCATCTCTTGATAAAAAAATTACGAACGCTTGTAGTCAAGATGAAAGCATAAATTGAAAAAAAATTTTCATTAATAAAGATGTAGGTTTGTTATTATCATATTTAGTTCATGATGATGACAGGCGCAATTCCAGACTCTTTTTGATACCGCGAACATACTTGGTGTAGAGATGGGTACCATCCAAATTATTTTTCTAGAATAGCGCCTGAATTATGATTATCATGAAGACAGGGATGATGATGGTGATTATGATGTTGATATTATAATAATGATATTCTCTAGTTTAAATTTAACAAGTTATTACTTTATTAAAAATATTAAACTGTTTAGCTCAGTTATTTTTATGTTTTAAAGATTTATTTTCTAGATTTTGGGATCTTTACAAATAAAGAATTTCATGGAAATGAAATTTTGCTGAAATGCAAAGGTGAAATCGTTCCAAGAAAAGAGGCCATATTAAGGCATAAAAAATATGAGAAAGAAAAAAAAAGTTGTTTAATTTATGATATAGATTTCACAGGTGAAAAGATAGGGTAGGTCTGCAATGTCTTTATAAGAGTATCAGTTTTTTTTTTTGATAAAAAAATCTTTAAAATGATTTCCTATATTCAAGGTTTTTAGTTTTATAACTAAGATTTAGCTCGAAGCAAAGGGCACGATTGCATGAATATTTATAATTAATATATGCAGTAGTAGAGTATTGGTATAACACTTGTCTTATGAACATAAGGTCAAATCCTACCTTATGCCTCAGGAAGTGCTATGGTCAACTTGTTAATCAGAGCAGCAGCCTTGTTTCATATACACATACGCGTGTGTATATATGAATATATATATATATATATATATATATATATATATATATATATATATATATATATATATATATGTATATACACACATACATATATTTATATATGTATGTATATATATATATATATGCATATATATATATATATATATATATATATATATATATATATATATATATATATATATATATATATATATATATATATATATATACTCATACATATATATGAATATATTATGAAACACATTCATTTAATTTTGGCGGATTTATTAATAATTCAAAAGAAAAATTGCAAATTGCCGACCAAAAGTTTTGGTAGTCAATGATTTACCCCGTGTGTTTTTTTCTAAAAGGATTACATTCCTGCAGGAACCGAGCCTCAATATGACTACGGTGATTCTAAATATCAGAAATGGAGAAAATTAGTGAGTTTTTATTTAAAAATGCGTTTTATTTTTTTTTTCAGTTTTGTGATAATTGTAATGTTGTTTCATAAGAATTCTTTTCATAAAGAAATGTTAATGCATTCCATGAGTTGTTTTGTAAATCGTTTATAAGTTGTAGGTGCATTTTAAATGTTAATGCATTCTTTGTAGTATTGTTCTTAGCTTACTTTTTTTACGCAGTAGCTTAAAGAAAACCCTAAGTTCTTTAAACATGATTTCATATGAAAGAGCATACCAAAAATAAGTTTAATGAATATTATTCTAGCTAAACGTTAGCAATTAAAACACATTAACAAATTTAATTTTCAAAAATACGCTTTTCTTCGATTAAAAAAAAGGCATGTTGTTCAAAGTTCATTCACTCTATTGCCTAAAAATACTAACGTTTGCAAACGTTAGTATTTTGAGGCAATAGGGTGAATAAACTTCGGACAACACGCCTTTTTTTAATTAAACTAAGTAAATCGAATTTTATTATTGCTAATGTATTATTCTAATTACTATAACACATGAAATCAAATTTAAAGGGTAAATTACAGTCGTTAATAAAAAGTTTTACTATTTCCCAATAGCGTTTTCCTAATGAGCTTTACAAAAAACAAAATGAACAGATTACATATTCATATATTATTATACTATTAATATTTAACTAAACACTTTTTTTAAATTTAATTTTATATATAAAGTTTATATATTTTTAGGTATAAATATCCTTTAAGTGATTTAAGTGATTAAATACTAAAAAGTCTTCAAAATATTCAAAGAAACTTATAATGCATAATACAGAGTATTACATAAAAATCAATTGCATTGTATATTTATCATTTTAATATGGAAACATTTAATTCACGTTGAATAATAAGTTTACATAGACATACTTCAAATGATTTATTATTATGTCTTGATATTTCAAACATAATCTTATAAAAATTTTACAACACTTAGTCTGAACCCTTTTATCCTATCCACAATTTTGTTCACGTAAATCTAATAAATAGAATTGTTCTATAAACACTAAAGTTAAAACCAGGATTATAATAAACTTCATTTATTTTTCTTTTTAATATGTAGACTTTTCTAACCAAAAATAGATCCTGTCATGTTCTATGGAAGGTCCAAAAATATCCAAAAAAAATATCCAAAAAAATATTCAAAAAAAAATGACTGCCTGAAGATTCAGAAGATAGTGAACTGTCTTCTGAAGAAGAAGTATATGAAGTTGGAGGAGTAAATGTTTTTGCATGCTCAAACAGCTCAGATTCTGATGGTATGGTTTACACTTTTTTTTGTTATATTAATTTATAGCCTATACATCAAATTCATAACAACTCAGTAAACCCATAAAAACTGTGCCTGTCACTCTTATTGTTTATTTTTCTTTTATTTGTAACTGGATTTTTGTCTATACCAATCCGCATTTTTCAAATCAGAGATGATTTTTAAAAAAGGGAATATTGAAGAATTATTTTACATTTTCTACTTTTACTGAAATACAAAAAATAATTACTTTGAGTAGCATTTTCATATTTTTTTAATAAAATCAATTTTTTATTCCAGATATTAGGGGTGTCGAAGAAAGTATATCAGCAAGTGACCAACAAGTTGATTTGATAGATGTCAAATATACCAGATTTTCTTGGAACTGAGAGAACTCCAGGGCAATTCCGTAAGCCAATAGACTACTTCCAGGAAATATTTCACACCGAGATATTAGAAAAAATGGTCGCTGTTTGCGAAAATTTTTTCTTTAAAACATGATAAGGATATTCCTAGTGGCTGCTAGTATCAACTATTTTTGAACAAAGTTCATTCACTCTATTGCCTAAAAATACTAACGTTTGCAAACGTTAGTATTTTGAGGCAATAGGGTGAATAAACTTCGGACAACACGCCTTTTTTTAATTAAACTAAGTAAATCGAATTTTATTATTGCTAATGTATTATTCTAATTACTATAACACATGAAATCAAATTTAAAGGGTAAATTACAGTCGTTAATAAAAAGTTTTACTATTTCCCAATAGCGTTTTCCTAATGAGCTTTACAAAAAACAAAATGAACAGATTACATATTCATATATTATTATACTATTAATATTTAACTAAACACTTTTTTTAAATTTAATTTTATATTTAAAGTTTATATATTTTTAGGTATAAATATCCTTTAAGTGATTTAAGGCTCAAAAGATATTCATACTTATATTCATAGGGCGCAAAAGATATTCGTACCAGGTTATTCTACTTCTTACGAATTAAAATTTACAATTATATGATGGGCCGGTTTTTTTCCCCCGAAATAAATATCCTAGCCCGTTTAATGAAACTGAGCCAGGATTTTCAGCCCTGGCAAATTTCAAATGACAAAATTTCAAACTTAATACAGAGTTTGTCAAATTTTAAATCTCAAATGGAATATAATAACAAGGATTTCAATGCTGATTTACCAAACCAGTATTAAAGTATTAGGAAAGCTTTAGCTAACATTTACTTTCACCAGCCAAGTTGGTTTGGGTCTGTTAGTCCAAATGAAAATGCGTTCTTCGAATAAAATAAAATTAATATATCTCTTATTAAAAGAGGTTATACCAGAGTTCAAGAAAAAATCAAAGAAATTCGTCAGAATGTTTCACTGGCTGTAACATCAGGTCGAAAGAGCGGATGTGGTAAAGTAGTACGTGAATTTTAAGATCATATTGTTCAAATATGGGGTGGAAGACCTTCTATAGAACCGATATCTTTTGGGAAATCAACTTATAATGTTAATAAAGAAATGTTTGATAATAAAAAAAATATTGGAGATTTATCAATTGCTTCAATTAGCACTGAGGGCAACATAGTTGATAATAAAGATGATGTAAATATATGTTCTAGTTCATATAGTGTTGAAGACAATAATGTAGTTGATTTCTCGTTATTATTACATACCCAGATATTATATCTGTTGAAAATGGTTTTTTAACTAAAAAAAAGAAATGTAAAAATGACAAAAACCAAATTATTGCAAAGTTTATTGACAAGAAGCCACAAAACACATGCAGAGACAATTAAGTGCATCACAAAGAGATCAAATATTTTTGAGTGAACCTAAAGAAAATGCTCGATTTAAAAGAGATATTGCTGAAGACATTCAAACAAAACATTCTTATTATTAATGGAGCGCATGTCAGAATCTATTTTACAGGTCGCCCAGGGATTTTCTAAATGAATGGAATTAATAATGCAAGGAATGAAAACAAATGAATAAAAATATCGATGTATCATAAAAGTAGTACTCAATATGCTAGCTTTATTTATTCTTGTGATATAATTGATACACTCTAGCTTGTTTTAGTTATCTAAATTTTTATATATTTTTGTTTTACTTTTTTAGTAAACATTTGTCAACAATTGTTTTTTAAACTTAAGTAAAAAAAAAAAAAACTTTGTTGTAAAATTACTTTTTTTTGTTTTTAGTAACAGTTACCTAAAAATAGTCTTTTTAAAGACAAGTTTTTGTGTTTTTAGATACTCAATAAATTTTCTCCAATATACTTTGTAATCGTTTTTTATATATTTTATATATTACCTTCAGGGTTATTAGTAGAGTAAATACTGTCTGGGTGGTTTGGTTTCTCTAATGCATTAGTACGAGGTCTTTCAATTTGTTGCTCTACCTCTTTTTTATTTGAGTCATAGGTTTTATTTTTTTTGCAAAAGTAATGAAGAACAAAACAAGTATAAATAACAATAGAACTGTTTCTATCTTTATATTGACTATCTTCTTTAAAAATCCGATCTTGCTTTTAATCTGCCAAATGCACATTCCACCTGATTTCTTGCAGAGCATAACATGTTGTTAAATATAACTTCCTCGTTATTTGAACAACTTTGAAATTCCTATATGCAAAAACTTATCAATGGGTATGCTAGATCTCCAACCCAGATAACACATATTTTTAGTTTATGTTGACCCAATGTCATATGCCGACATAATGCCAACCAAAAATACAAATCTTGAGTTTTAAAAGGAAACATTTATTTCAAATTATTACCGAATGTTATATTTTACGTTTGAACATAAAAATACAATAAACTATGACATTTGACAACCAATTTATACTAAATTATAAATATTTATAATTTTACGCTGCTGTTGAGCCAACGTTGGACCTTGATGGAAAGATTGATTCTTAAAAAGTAAATTTATTTAAAAGCGACCATTTGGGCCAACGGTGGCCCATCGTTCAAGTTAAAAATACCCTATGTTGTAGATACACGAAAATTTTTTTAACGAAATTTAGACTTTTATTTAAGCGTGCTGTTGGCATACTGCATATAAAGTTTACTTTTTTATTTTAAAATACTTTTATTGAAACATTTTTTTCTAAAGAATATAGTAAAAAAAAGAATAATATCAAAGATGTGAAATCAAAAATAATGAAGTTTTGGATCTAGACTTTTACATTCTAAACTTTTTTTTGTAATTATATATATATATATATATATATATATATATGCATATATATATATATATATATATATATATATATATATATATATATATATATATACATATATACGTATATACGTATATATATATATATATATATATATATATATATATATATACATACAAACACATATATAAACGATATATAATTCTTAAATATTTAATTTGACCCCTTTGTACTTGTATTAAAATTTTATTGTGTTAAAATTGTTTTAAAATAAGTGTTAAAATAATAATGAAATCAAATAATCAATCAAGATCAACATACTTTTCAAAGAGGCGACGAATATATAAAACTGTAGCTTAAATAATGAAATATGTTTCTGAAACAGAATGGAAAACAAATGGAGCTTCTATTAACGATGAATTGAATACTTCATCAAATTGTGACAGTAATTCTGAAAATGTTATCCCCATTTTTTTAATCTATTTTCAAGAAAGAAAATGATTTAGATAGAAGGTTTACAATGATTATACTTATGATGACTTTTTCAACAGTGTAAGTACAGCAGTGATAATGAAACAGTTAAAGGTGACTTGATCCAGTTAGAACTTGTAGAGCAGATCAGTGAAATTTAGGTTCTTTGTCTCATTGAAGGCAACTTAGGCCACCTAGAACAATTAATATTTCACTTTTAAAATATATTTACTACAATATTTTATAGGTATTAACCAATTAGTTGCAACTGATAGTTGATTAAAAGGAGAAAATCGAGGAGCTATGCACGAAAATAAAGACATGCAATGCAATGTTGAATGTAGTATTGAAAAAGCTTGGAGTATGCTCTCAGAACACTAAAGCTCCAGAAGGTTTTAAAAAATTAGCTACTTGGGCAAAGACTATATATTTTGATGACAAACTTGAACGTAGTGACTTTAAAAATGCTATGGTAAATTCAACTTATTAAATTAGTTAACTCAGCAAACAAATAGTTTACTTAATGCTAAATTTTTTAAAAGTTAAAAAAATATAACAATGTCGTTAAGTTTTTGCTAACAAGTTATTTAAAAAGTTTTTTATTTTAAATTTCAGATTGCTTTCCTTGGAATAACTGATGGTACTGATGTAAATGGTACAGCTAGAAACGAGTTAAAAAGTCTTTTTAAGCACAAATTGGCACTTGAAATGAACTGGATGGGGAAAAATGGGATACACAGTTTATGTTCATTGGCATTGAGTAATGTCGTAATACAATCAGTTCGTTCCAATTTTAGTGCAGCTAAAGCAACAAATTATGAAATAAAAATACAATTATGAACTGGTTTCGCTATGCCAAAGTTGTAAACGGTGGCAGAGCGCACCGTTTAAAAAGACCGCGTGCAGATCCAGATAGTGAAGATGAATACAATGACTAGGTCATCAACTAGATGTACACGTTTGCTTTTTTACTCAGAATATAATAAAAAAATGTTAAAAATTTTTTTTTGTTTATAACATTCCCTACTTCTTATCTTTTCATTTGCAATAAATTGCATAATGTTAGGTCAAACGACCCGTATAACTGAGAATTATCAGAGATAGCAATATATTTATGTTAAGCCACCAATTGGCCCAATGTCGCGCAAAGTATAACGCCAATGTTGGCCCATACTAATTAGCCAACGTTGGACCAACATTGTTGGGCCGATGTTGCTCGTTGTATTACGTCAATATTGGCCCATAGCAGTCAGCCAACATCGGAGCAACGTTAAAATAGTTAACTGCCAGCAATGGGCCAATGTTGGGCCAATCAGTTTGTGCTATCTGGAAATCAAGTATTTTGAAATTGAATAATAACTATGTAAACTGTACAATGTTTGTATCTTTTAAGTTATAAATGGTAATTGCTATTTTTTTGAGTGTAGTTAAAAAACTTTTTCTTTCGTTTAGGACTTACAACAGTATCTATAAAAGAAGCAAACTCGAAAAAAATAATCTTTTGTCATTTCTTTTCCAGCATATTTTAGGGACTTCTGGGCCTATCATATTTTGTCATAATAAATCAGTTCTCCCTTATTCCACCCATAAACTTCTAGGTTTTCTGTTCATAAGTCTTTATCTTGAAAATTTTTTCTTTCGTTGCAAGTTTTTTCGTGCGCATAGATACATAGAAAGCTTACAAATAACTGAAGGTCATAAATTATTGACTTATATATCTGACAAATGGTTTCAGATATACTTCCAATAGGACTGTAAATACTTTTAAAATAACATGAAAGCAAGTGGAACCAACAACATTTTATTTCAGTTCAAATTTTTCTCAATATAAAGTTTTTAGTGACAAAACAACACTAAAATGATTATTGTTTTTATTTTCTAAAAGAATATTATGAGATGTTAGTTGGTCAAGTTTAGTGAAAGATGGATATTTTAGCCATGTTAGTTTTTGTCACGTGAATGACCACACCGCTTTATCAATTCTAATAAGATTTGCAGTACCAAGAATCTCTACATTTGTAGCCCTGTGGATTTTCAAAGGAACATCATTTTTTTTTCCATCAATAAGATCTGGCATAACAAGTATTTTGAGAGCAAGTTTTTCAGCAATTATCTGGCGAATATCTTTAGAGGGACGTTTCATTAGGTTGAGGTGGCGTTGAAATTCATTTTTATCACCACATTTTGAAGATAATTCAGACATTTTTGAATAACTTTCCTTTTCAATAATTTAAGATGATGTAGATAGTATTTTTTTTGTAATGTGTTATTCGTTTTACTGTTACTTAATAAGCATGTTCAATTTGATAAAATATCAAGACTCTCATATGGACCCAGCCACGAGAAAGTCATTTTTGCATCTTTCCTATCATCTCTTTTAAGATTTCTTAAAGTACTTTCTGACAAACACCATACTTTGATGCTGTTGCATGCTTTCTGTCATAGTCAATTTTTTCGTTTCTTTTGTGAACAAACAATATTGTTCATGGCTTTTTCTTCAATTCCTCTTTTCATTTCTAAAGCTTTTTGTAAAATCTCTTTATCATATACAGGATTATATTCATCATCATTGAGTCTATCTATATATTTTACATCGATTGGGAGGCAGGGTTGTCGGTAATACATAAGGAAAATTGGTGAGTACCCCATTGAATCATGCACTTTAACACATAGAGCAAAAAGGATTCCATCTAAAACTGACGCCCAATTTGGAACATTTTCATTTAAGACCTTAATGATTGCTTTCTTAATTGTTTGGTTCTGTCTCTATACGAGGCCATTGGCTTGTGGATTGTAAGCCGAGGTAACATACTGTTGAGTACCTGTCATGTCATGTAATGCAATGGATACAGAGTTTACAAACTCCCGGTTTGTATTTTAAAACAACCATGTCCGCATATAACCTTATAGAGAAAGGATGCTACTGATACTGCTGTTTTGTTGCTAAGAGGTTCAACTTCAGCCCATTCAGAAAAATAATCAATAAGAACAAATTTTAATCCATTTGATTCAGGTAATTGAATTGAATCCATACCAACTTGCTTCATTACTTGTTGTTTCACTTTAACAGGTTTCAAAGCAGGAGAGACTTTAGGATTTCTAATGGAGTTTTTTTGACATCGCTCACATTGATTTATATGCTTTATGATATCTCCTATTATTAAATGCCTAAAAATATTGAAGATATTTGCTTTCTAACACCATTAATGCCAAGGTGACTGGCTAATGCAACAGATTTCTCTAAAGTTCCTAGAATCTCATGAACTTCTTTAGCTATGTTTAGTTGCTCTTATCGATCTATTACCACAATCACCTACGAAAAACAAAAGTTTGTTTGTAGACATTTAAATAAAAACAATAATTAGAACCAAAAAAATGTTATCAAAGTCAAAATTTTTTTGAAAATTTGACTTAGTTAAAAAGTTTTTCTGACCATGCCAATATTTTTTTGCAATACATCAATTTGTTGTCTATAATTGCAAAGTTTATACATAATATTTCTTTATAATAAATATTTCTTGATGTCATGAAAGTTAATATTTTTTTACATCTTGAAAACACCAAAAAAAAAGCAAAAAACTGTATATTAAAAAAAAACAGTAAAATAATAACGATAGCAGTAAAATTTTAACGGCAGTAAATCAAAAATGCTACACCGGCACCGGGCTGTAGTTTTAACCCGGGCTAAGAGTCTCTTTATATGGAAAACAGGCTGGCTCGGCAAACGAGCCAGCCCGTTTCAATTATTTTTTGATTTTATTATTTGCAATTTTATTTATACTGCGGACAACTCTCATACAAAATGGCTGATGTTATTGATAAAACAAAAAAACTTAAAAGAGATCATAATTTGGCAGAGAACCTTGTGAAATCAGCTATAAAGCAAGGATGCTTTATAAAAACCTAGACTTCGATGCCGATAAAACTGGTTTAAATAGAGAAGTTCGCTTATCTATGGCAGATATCTATAATAAAGATGAAGAGTTGTATTTTGGGCCTGTTGCCATCGATACTTTAAATAAAATGGACTCAAAAGAACTATTAAAACGAGGAATTAAACAAGTTCAAGAAAAATTTAAGGAAACTCGACAAATGTATTCGAAAGCAGTTGTGAGTGGAAGTCGAAGTGGTAAAATTATATTTGAGTTTTACGACCAGCTCATCTCCTTGTAGGGTGGTTCAGCCAATCTTGAACCACTTATATTTGGTGTTAGAGAGGATGATTTTATTGAGACCAAAGAAACTCATTTTTCAATTAATCAAGACTTATCAATAAAGGTAGAGTTAGTCAACAACAGTGATACTGCAGATAGTATTAATAACCCTAAAGTACCCTAAAAAAAAAAAGAAAAAGTTGTATACTACAACTTATCGACAACAAAAGAAAACATTTTTGTAACAAAATTTAGGCGCCGCCCAACGCGATCAACTACTGCTTAAAAAGATAGAGGCGATACTCAATTTAGAAACGAAATGGCAGAAGCAATTCGAAAATCGACAAAGTGCTTCACAGAAAGTATTAACACAGTAAGTAAATCACTGATTGACCTGGGAAATAGCACTAATTATTTTATTGAGCTTTTGGCACAAGCTATGATAGTACAAACTCAACAACAATCAACAAACCAAAATCAGTTCTATCAACATTCACCAAACATATATTCACAAATGCAGCTTAGTCCCTTTGTGTTACCAACAAATACTTGTCTAGATAAAAACACTTTCAAAAATATTGAGAAAAATAAAAACAAATAGTTTTACACAGAGTCTTTATAAATATAATGATATAATGTTCAAGATGTTTATTATTATTATTATTATTATTATTATTATTATTATTATTATTATTATTATTATATATATTTACATATACATATATATATATAAGTGTTTGTGTGTGTTTGTGTGTGTGTGTGTGTGTGTGTGTGTGTTTGTATGTATGTTTAATTTATCAAGTCTGTAAGAGTTTTTCGTATAATTAATCCTTCCGCTTCATTTGTAGAATATACTAGGTTTGGTACATTTTTGTATTCTTTTTCGTTTTTTTTTAATGAGATCTGTTTGTGATTTAGCTAGATCGTCGTCAACATGAAAATTTATTTTTCACATATGTTGTGCAATACAAAACAAGCGTAAGTAACAGTAGGAACAACCTATAGTTAAAGGTCAACCTTTCTTGTAAAAATACCCTATCTAGCTTTGAGGCAACCAAAAGCGCATTTAATAAGATTTCGTGCTGCTTTAAGTATGTTGTTAAAAATTACCTCTTCATTATTTGAACAATGTTCATACTCTTTCATGCAGAATGTTAGTAATGGATAGGCTGTATCACCAATAGAATAATTAAATATCTTCTCTGCTTTTTTTTGTTGGTTTTTGAAACGTTTGAGGAAGAATAGCATTTCATAACTTTATATTTATTGTTGAGTTTGCAAACACTTCAGCATCATGTACACTATCTGGCCACAAGCACTCAACATCCATAAAATAACTTTGTAATCACATACAGGTCGAACACTAAGAGAAAAATATTGCTTAAAGCAAAAAAAAAATTTTGTGAGTGACGATGAATAGGGATATGGGTGCCATTGATGTATCAAAAACTTGTGTCATTCCAAATTTACTCTCAAGCTCTGAAACTTTGTTTCGCATTTCAGCTTGATTTCTTGAAAGAAGTAGATACTTTACAATTTACATACAATTTTTTCTTTTAAGGCGCCTCTCTCTTGCTTGTTTCATCTTTAGAAGTGATTGTGATCGTTTTTGTAAAAGAATATTATTTAAAAAATTATCAAATTTAAATTTGTGAAGCTCATATAAAACTATTGAGCTTTTAAGAAGGATTATTTGTGTTATAACACCAGTTAAACATATTGTTAAAATGCAGTTATTATTTTACCGATAAAGAGGCCAGCCATTTCGAAAAAGCCAGGCTAACCTTGATATCATATTTTATTTCTTTTTGGCAAAAATTCATATAAACGCAATTTTTAAACTGACACAGGCTAGCTCGGCAAACGCTAGGTTAAATGGACAAGGGCTAGCCCCTGTCCATATAAACAGGTCCTGAGTTTCACTCATCTTATCACTTTCTTAATGTTGCTTTTAAAAAAGCGTTAGCGTTTCTTTGTTTTTTTCAAATAAGTCACGTGGATTGTTTGCTGCCTCTAAAAATTTATCTATCTATATATTTAGTCACGTGATTTAAGTATATGTTTTTGTTTAGAAAATTTTAAAGACACAAGTTTTGCTCGAAATAAAATGTTTAAAAGCAAAAAAAAAATAAAAGTAGGATATATAAAAGTTCATCAAGTGTTTCAGTGACATTTCTTGTTGTATGTATAATTATAATAAGGTATAAAACATAAAAACAGCAGAGCACTAATTTTTTTTTAAGTAACCCAGTGGGTATATGGCGTCAATCCAATGTCGGATAAATGTTGTAAATAAGTTGGTGACGTCGACTACTAAAATACAACGTTGTCTTAACGTTAACTTTTTTACATCGGATTTTCGTCGTCGTTTTAATGTCGCACTGACGTTGGTTACACAAACGTGAATACACTAACTTCTTAATGACGTATATGTTTTATGTAATATTAACAAACGTACGCGAAAATTAAATATAAGATAAATTTCAATTTAAAACTTCCAGAAAGTGTGTCCATTATCCAAAATTGTTTAAAATGTTATTTTGCTTTTATTTTGTAACATGATTTTTTTTAATTTTATTTTTAAGCCTAATAGTTAAAAAGTTATTGTAAAAATTGTTACTTTTTTATGATATTCAGTTAGGTATCTAAATCGTGTATAAGTTTTTCTAGTTATCATCTACGATACTTTAATTCTTTGAAACAGTTTATTTTTTATTATTCTTAAATTATTGAATTTTTAGTAAAAACCAAAAAGTTCTTACATACGATAATGGAGAAATAAACACCGTTTGTTAAATAATTTGTTAAATGAAGAGCTCAGAAAGACGTCCACAAAAGGTCTTTTTAGATACTTAAGTCAGCCATTTTTAAAAAGTGATATTTTTAATGTCTTACACAAGAGCTGTGTAAATCGAAAATGGAGGGGAGTATGAGGGACAAAACTCAGTGAAAAAAAAAACCGTGTTCCACATGTGTTTTGTGTGGGATTCATGGGATTTGCGTGGGACGGATTTTCCCATGTGGTATCTGTATGAAAATTCGTAACCTTAAAATCTATATGGGTAACATGAAGGAACCATATGGTATTTATTCATAAACATGGGAAAATTCCACGTGGATTTCTTGTGGGATTTATTTGGGACTTTATTTGTAGGCTGGAAACTAAAAAAAATTGCGGCAAGGCTTGTTTCCATTAATCAAGTTTTAAAAGTAAAAATATCTAAAATTAATTTTAAAGAATGGCAAAAAAGTATGTAACTACCAAGAATAGTTCGTATCTCTTTTTAAAGAAATAAAAGGTTTTTTGTGCAAATAGTAATATAATATTAATATAATAGTTATTTGAATACAGTTTTTAATTATATTATCTGCATACAGTATACTGATGCATTGCATTAGTTATTTTTGCATTAGTCAGTAATTATTGCATCAGTTATTATTGCATCGTTGTTGTATATGACAAGTATTACATGTCACGTACAATAATGATCAACATTCTTATTAATTTGTTCAGCATCATTTAAACTTGCATCATCCAAGTTTAGATGTTGTTGAATAAATTAATAAGAGTGTTGATCATTATTGTACGTGACATGTAATACTTGTCATATGCAGCAACGACATATTGCATACTCTTTTCTCTTTTACTCTTTTTAAGTGACCTTAAACAATAAGTCAGCTATTTTTTATAATGTGAAGTTTTACATTTTATTTTATAGGAGGCACAAAAGAAGTATTATTTTAAAAATAAAGTCAGCAAAATTGAAGTTAATATTCCTTTTGACTTCTATGTAGATTTACCTTCAACATCTCTTAAGTTGACAATACCGCAGTTGGGTTTTCAAATGAGGCAACTAACCATGAAAATACTGACAAGTTTTTAAAGAAACTTACTTTTTCTGATAATCAAGATTTTTTTGAAAGTTTAAACAATTTAAATCAAGATAATGACCCAAATCTAACATCTAACAAAATTCTAACTTTGAACAGCTTTCATTACAAGACAAACTTATTTTATGGTATATTCCGTATTACGTATAAAAAAATGCGTTTTCAGCTTTATTAAAAATAATTGGTGCTGACAATAATTTACCCATTTCTGCTGCCACTTTACTTAGTAAGATCAAATATACCAATAAAAGTGATACCAATGCAAAATTAGAATTCATGATAGTATAGAAAATAAAATTTATGCTGGGCTAAATGCTGAAGTTATTCCGGAAGGATCTTAGTATAAAAAATTAAAACAGGAAGTTTATGTTGATGGTGGAGAAACTCTTGTATTGCTAGCAATAAAGGTGATGGTTTTTAACTTCAAAATTCTAACAGCAAATCAATGAGGCCTATACTTTGTAGAGTAAAACTTTGTAGAATATCTAGATCAAACACCATTTGTTGCAAGTATACACATTTGTTCTTCAAAGTCAGATTCATTAGTTGGTTGTTTTTTTTGCCATTTATTAATGATTTCAACCAAGTGTCCAAAAATTTCGAAAAAAAAATTATTTTCTTTGTTTGTGATGCACCGGCTAATAGTTTATTTTGTCCTGTGTCAGTAATTTTTTTTGCATTTTTCGTTTCATTTTATTATTTAATTTAAGCAGTAAAGTAGACATAACATGCTTCGAACATTCGGATTTGCTACATAATTGAACTTTTTTCCAATTTAGATTCTAATGAAGGTTCTTTAAGCTTTTCTCAAGTTACCTCTGGTAAAACAAAATTAAAATAATGATGATGATGGTGATGATGATAATGATGATTTATTTATATTACGGAGTTTCCTTTAACAACAAATAAAATATTGCCTATATTAAAACTTCAAAGTAGTAAATAATTTTTGATAATAATTTTAAATATTATCTATTGTTTATTTTCAAAAATATTGTTTATTTTCAAAAATATTATAGAAATATATATATATATATATATATATATATATATATATATATATATATATATATATATATATATATACATATATATATATATATATATACATATATATATATATATATATATATATATATATATATATATATATATATATATATATATATATATATATATTTCTGCAAGATATATAAAGAAAATGAGGGAAGGAATGAGCTTGGAGAAAAAGAAAGAAAATGGCAGTTTTTGAAAATTTTAAGATTTTTTATTAACATGTTATACAAATCATAGGCTACATTCTATATTGAATTTGAAGCAAAAAAATAAAAACTAAGGGGCCAATTTAGGGATTAAAGAATACCCCTGCTACGTAAAAACAGTGAATGTATTGCTGTTGCTACCGTAAAACCAGGAATGTCCGATATATTTTGTTTTAAAAAGAATAAATACGGCCAAAATAATAATGGCAGACGCACATCCTAAAACCACAAAAAAACCTAGAAAAAGACGAGTAAATGGCAAAAAACGAGATTTGAAGTTATTAGTTTGCAAGATAGACAAACAATTTTGGACAAGTTCAATCAAATGTTATGTAAAGACCAACAGGATGCTTTTTTGACATCGATTGTTACTCCAATGGAAGTGAGACAAAGAAGACCTAGAACACGAAGTGAAGAGAAAGATTTACACTGCTCTTCTTATCAATATCATTTATTATTAGCAAGCGACTCCCTTTTAAAAATTCAAATTTGTTATAAAGCGTTTCTCTCTATATTTAACATAAGCAAATCTATACTTGAAAGAATACAGAAGGTCTTAACAACGACTGGTAGGTAGTTATACATTTTCATAAAGCAACTAGTTGTTTTTTTTTAAATAATTTCAGAGTACACACCAACTTAGTGCAAAAGCAAAGTCAAAACTAATAAAAAAGTTGTCAAGTATATTATTAAATAAGGTTTATTGGATTATGATTGAAAAACGTTCAGTTTTTGGTATAATATACCACCACAAACCAATGAGCATATATTGGATTTTTTTTTGTAATTTATAATAAAATTAAAATAACTTAAAATTTCAGAATATAAATATAAAAATGTTTTTCAGCCTAGTAATCATAATCGTCATATCCATTTTCCATTATCAGTTTTGGTTCTTTTAGTTTAAGAATTGGTTTGCTTTTTTTTCTGTTTCTTTTAAAATTCTGTTAAAACATATTACTTTTTTTTATAGGAATGTCACCCAAAGATCGTAGAGGGAGACACATGAACCGTCCTCGAAGTTTTACAAAAGACAAAAATGAGAGAATCATAAGTCATATTCGATCTTTTAAAGAACAGCAGTCTCATTACTCTCTTAAAGATTCTAAGAAAGTCTACCTTCCTGGATATCTTAATCTTAGCAGGATGCATGCAGTGTATTTAGAAAGTCACCCAGGTGAATCCTGTTAAAGAGAAAGTTATAGGTAAGCAAAAAAACAAAACAAAAAATTATTGTGGCTGATTTATGAGCAATATTTATAACGTTGAAGACACTTTTTTATCTTAATAATATCAAATCTTATTAATATTATTTTTTTTATGTTCAGATGCATAGTTAATAAGAAGTTTAACATTGCCTTTGATTACACAAGAAAAGACACATGTTCAACATGCGATAGATTTAAAATAGATTTGTCAAATAGTCATCCTCAACATGAACTAGAAAAACTTCTAGCTGAGCGAGAGCTTCACTGGAGGAAAGGAAAAATTTTTAATGAAAGGAAAACTGCTTTGACCTCGTTTGCTGCAATTGCGTTTGATTTTTGGAAAAATCTTCCTTGCCCTAATATTATAACGCATGACACATATTACATACAAAAACTTTCTGTGTATACTTTTAACATACATAACCTGGGGGCTAATAAAGTTTACCTTTTGTCGTATGATGAGACAATAGGAAGAAAAGGATCGAATAATGTAGCATCAATGTTGTTGCACTACTATATTGAAATCCTGTCTAAAGAAGTCACTCACCTTCAACTCTTCTGTGATTCATGTCCTGGACAGAATAAAAATTGGACTATGCTACGATTTCTTCACTACATGGTCCATCAGAAAAAAAGATTTGAAAATATTAAACTATCGTAATCAATCAAAAGATTCATATAGATACTCCAGAGGATATTTTTTCTTGCACTTTGAGGATGCAAGAAAAAGCCCTTCTCCTTTTTATATAATTTTAGTTGAAAACACCATGCTGCTAAATATAGAACAGCACATTAAAAATTTATATTTTACGTGATCTCCAATTCAAACTCAGCCACTTGTAATTTCAAAAACCCACCCAGATAAAATAATTTACAGAGATAGCTGGAATGGACCATTCCTTGAGGCTACTGTCACCAAACCAATTAAAAAGAAAAAGATATTGTTAGGGCCCCTTCAACCTTTAAACAGAGTCCTCATACCTATTTTATCAGCAAAGTATAAAGACCTACAACATCTCAAACTCTTTTGCAAGCTTAATGCACAAGAATTTTATGAATATCTTCCGTATGAAAAAGATGGTCAATTATCTCCTGTAAATGATTACTCTGACTTTGATGAAGAAAATTAATTGTAAAATTTAAATTTAAATTGTTTTTTACTTTTTGATTGATCGCATATTTCTTTAAAGGGATTTTAAACATAGGCCTGTTTATCGATTTGTTTATATTTATTGATGCTGAGCTGTTTAGTTTTTTAAATACATATGTATCATATATTCTTGATATTATTCTTTGAAATGTATAAATTCGTTGAATTCATATATTCGTGTATATATATATATATATATATATATATATATATATATATATATATATATATATATATATATATATATATATATATATATATATATATATATATATATATATATATATATATATTCTTATATTCCTAATATATTCTTTTGAATATTCGTTGGAATAAAAAGTAAATTAAAAAAAAAAGATAATATTGGTTGGTGAAAGGATATTAGCGCTTAAATCGCTCAAAGGTAACCCCAATTTTAAAGAAATGTGTTGTGCAAATCAAAAACAGGGAACATCATATTTAGAGACAGGTTGCAAAATTTATTTGCAAACCAACAGTTTTTGTAACTATTTAAAAACATATTTTTTTCATTCATTCTAAGATCAATAAAAAAATAAAAATCAAGATCAAACTTCTTCTCGTAAGATTGAGGGGTAAAGGAAGACTTTGAAAATTGATTTTGAGTTTTCTCAGTTTGCGAAAAACTGACATCCCCTGTTTTTGCCCTGACCCCTTCATATACATATATATATATATATATATATATATATATATATATATATATATATATATATATATATATATATATATATATATACATATACATTTATATATATATATACATATATATATATATATATATATATATATATATATATATATATATATATATATATATATATATATATATATATATATATATATATATATATATATATATATTATAGGTATAATGGCTCAGTTACCCTAATGCGAATGATTTCGTCTCTTTTTACATCTGAAATGGTCAAGGAGACAATCAGGTCTGGTAAAAAAGGAAAAATAGCCATGAATGTAATTGAGGATCTAGTGAAAGGTAACTTGAATTTATTGTATTTTCAACATATTTTGAAAACACTCTTTACATTTTTAAAGCTTTACATTTCTTTACATGTTAAATTTATTACCTTTTAATAACTCATATTAAATCTTAAGTGAATTATTGTAAGCTTTGTAAAATATCAAAAGGTGTAATATTTAAAATAAAAATAACATATAAATTTTTTTTAATATTTAGGCTATGAGGTAATTTATAAATGGTGCTAGTTGATAATGGGAAAGGCGTGCTAAAATATTTTGACAATGATTGACGATAGGGAGGGAGAGTTCAAGACAAAGCGATGTCAATTATAAAATTAAAGTTGATAAAAAAGTTAAGTTTAAATTTACACTATCTATGAGCAGGTTTTATAGGTATTTACATCAACGATGTAGTTTGAAAACTCTATTCTTGCTTGTGCTGCATAAATTGTTCACGATTATTGGAAACACAACTTAAATTCAGAAATTAGGTTGCTTTTTTTTCAAAATCTGAGGAACAATTTATGTCTTATTTTTCTACTTCAACTGAGTACTGTGGAGAAGAAATGTGTAAGTAAAGTAGAAAAATAATAAAGGTATAATGCATTTAAAATATTATATAAGGGGGAGGTCTAACAAAAAGCGATATCATTTTCATGGGATCAATGGCAAAATATTAACCAAGTTTGATAAAGAAAAATCACTGACATCATTTAAAGATGACCCAATGATTTTAGTAAAATTAATCTCTTTAGAAAATTTTTTTTTATCTCTTTAGAAAAATTTATCTCTTTAGAAAAAAAGCATTGTAATGCTGAGAACTTATCCATCTAGCGAGCTTTGACCACTTATTTTATAAACTCGAGAAACATAGGTGGGCGTGTAAATCGTAAAAGATCTAGTAACGATGCTCTAAATTGAGATCAATTTTATGTATTAACATGCTTTAAAAATAATAATTGAAACCTACATGATTTTTATAATTAATTACATTAGTTATCAGTTGTAATCAACTGATAACTTATAAAGTTAGTCTTATAAGACTCTTTTTTTAAAAGTGAATCAAAAATATATTTTATATACAATAAACAATAGTAATAATAAATAACTACTACTAATGGTATTCGTTTAAAATATATATATATATATATATATATATATATATATATATATATATATATATATATATATATATATATATATATATATATATAAAAAATCTCATATATAATAGTAGTGTTTAGATGTGTTTTATAACTTATATCATAATAAAAAATAAGATAGGATATAAAGACACCAATTAAAGAGTAAATATACTCATGGAGATTCAGAAGTTTATTAATTGGTTTTAGCATATTATAATATGTGTGAAGAAAAAGTAAAGATGCAATGGCATCCAGTGTCTATTGCTCCCAAATTTTTACATTGTAAAGTAGGTTCTTACATTTTTTGTTTTATTTTTTTGTTAAACGGTTTTTCCTTTTTGAGAACATTTTCTCAAATCAAAATCTCATGAACGAAGTTAAGCTCATTTCTATTTACCCAAAATACATGTCATCGTAAGTAATGAAATAAGAAATAATTACTTATGAAATTAAATAACTATTTCTTATTTCATTACTAGACCAAGTGAAATAAAGTCTAAGTTGAAATTACTAACGACTTCAACTTGGCTCTTAATTAAAACTGCTCTTACCTAACCAGGCTCTAAATTAATGTTAATTTAAAGCCTGGTTAGTTGAGAGCAGTTTTATACTTTTTTTAGTTATATTTAAAATATGCTATATTTAAATTATGTTAATACAGCTATTCACGAAAGGTTAAATGATTACAGAATTTTAAGACCTAATCATCGATTTTTCTTGAATAAAAATCTAACGGAAATAGATATCAAAATAGTTTTTTTTCTTCCAATTTGGTAAATAGGTTATTTGTTAATAGAATAAAAAAAAGTAGGTTTCGACTCATCAATGTTTACTCGGAAATTTCTTTAAAAGGTAGGTGATACAAATTAAGAGATGTCACAAAAGTTTAAACGATTTTATTTAAGATCAATTATTTGCTAATTAATTGATAAATCCGGTGCGAAAAGTTATTTTATTTTTAAATGAAGTTAAAATGAGTAGTTTACAATCAAAAAATTCATCACAACACCATCAGGCAGCATTTAATTCATTAAAAATCAACTTAAAGTATTGTAAATTTCAAATTAATTTCTATTGTGTGCAAATGGGTCGAAAATCAATTTCTAGTGTGATAAAATGGCAAGTTATTGGTATGGCGAGGACAAAAAATCATACAAACGTTCAAAGAGGCAAAATACTTCACGTTTCTAAACATTGCTTTCGAAAAACCATCAAAATCTGGGAACCAGGTTTTGATGGTTTACCAAGGACGTCTCCGACATGCCGCTTAATTAGAGACCATCCAAACTCGGCAACCGTGACAAAAGTGATAAACTCAGAATAAGCAAAGAAAACCCCAGACTCAGCTACAAAAAGCTAGCACAAATCTTCAACGAGTCAAAAAATAATCTAAAAGTTAGCAGAGAGCTTGTGAGACGAACATATATTGGACAAAGGTATTGGAACGTACATAGCTCCTAGAAAACCTATTCTTTTAATCACGGATAAACGTAAACGATGAGTGTGGTCCAAAGAAAGGCTTGACTGGTTGTAGAACAGTGGGCAAAAGTTAAGGTGATAAAGCTAATTTTCAAGTCGTAAACCGCAAGGAAAGAATCTATGTCAAAAGATTTGCAACTGAAAAATATTCAGACAGGTTCTTAACAACATCGTCGACAAGGCGATGGTTGGCATCTGGGGATTTTTTTCTCGTAAAGGTATATGGTACTATGAGCTGTACAAAGGCCGAATTAATCAATACACCTACAAGAACACATTGGAAAGGTGTTTAGTTCCATCAATCAGACACTTGTAAGGCAGAAGCAAGGAATTCTTCTTTCAACAAGACGGGGCTTCAGCTTACACAGCTCACTCAATAAAAGAATATTTTTTGAAAAAAAAGTTTAATGTAATGCCCTGGTGCACAAGATCACCAGATTTTAACCCAATTAAAAATATTTGGTCTTGAATCGACAATCAACTGACATACCATGAAATCAATCAACTCAGCATTTGAAGCAACTTTTAAATGAGTACTGGCTGAAGGTACCTCGTGTGATGTGCATGAAATTAGTTGAATCAATGCACAAACGAGTTTTTCTTTGCTATAAAAACAAAGGAGGACACTTTAAAAATTAATATCGCTTTTTTTTAATTTTTTGTTCGAATGTTGCAATTCGTTTAAACTATTGTGCTTCTTAATTTTCCTATATAATTTTTTGTAATTGTTTTTTGCTAACTAAATATTAAAAATTTTAAAATATGCTTGTTTTCATTTTAAAGCTAATTGCTTTTTCTTTAATAAATAAAAAAATTAATTTGATATCATTTACAATATTTTTTTTATTAAACAAAAAACAAACATACTTGACAAAATTTCTGCAATCGCTTAGACTTTCGTGAGTAGCCGTATGTTTAATTAATGTTTATAAAATCAATAATAACCTAAACCAACCTAAATAAAATGCTTATCATTTATATATTTTAAAAAATGTTTGAAAAAAGTAAAAAGATACTTAAAACTTTAGTATTTAGCAAACCAAGACGATTAACTTTATTAATTCAATCACCTAAAGACGCGAAAATCAAAAAATAACAAATAAAATTTCAAATACTTATTTTTAATGGATACATTAATAGCATTTATTTGATAATAAATTAATTTTGCAACAATTTGAAAATTTTATTAAGAATTTCGTTATAATTGATTTTGGTAAATCCTACATAGGTTATTATCGGTGGAAAACATCACATATGCTTAAGATTAAAAATGCTTTACATATTTAATCCTAAATGGGATAAAATAGCAAATACCAGATGAATTTAAGCCTTTTTGAAAGCTTTAATGATTAATTTTGAATTAATTTTTAAGTAATTTTTAATTTTTAATATTTTTCAAAATTATTATTGAACACTTTCACTTATCTGGTATTAACTACTTTTATACCATTTGGTTTAAAATATGTGTAGCATTTAAGACTTATAAAATATATTGGCGTTTTCCTCCTACATTCCATGTGGAGTTTGCTACCTATATCTAGATTTTACCATATAAAACCCATGTGGGACAAAATAATAATCCCCACATAGATTACATATAGAAAAAACCCACGCGTATCCCATATGCGCTTTTTCACTGGGAAGTACTAAGAGTATGGATTAAAGATGCTAAAGCGTATTGTCCATGAGGCTAGCAAAAACTAAGTGAACCACTGGCACTTCTATGTACTAATGAAAACAAATGGATTTGGTAAGTGCGGGTTCTTTTTTTTAATTAGCATGATTGTAATTTGTGTCAGGGATCGTCGATAAATTACGTAACGGAAAATTTCACAATAAAACAAAAAAAGTTCAAAAGTTTTCCCTCGCAAAGTCCTACCTTAATAAAACCTAAATAAAAAATCAAAATAGTCTATTAAGTTCAATAAAAACTGGCGTGCAAAAGAGCTTAATTCTCACATTTACGTTCTTAAAATATATTTTGAGTTGCGTAATTTATGGACAATCCCTAACAAGTTTTTTTAAAAACTTAGTAAAATATTATGTAATATATATATATATATATATATATATATATATATATATATATATATATATATATATATATATATATATATATATATATATATATAAATATATATATATATATATATATATATATATATATATATATATATATATATATATATATATATATATATATATATATATATATATATATATATATATATATATATATATATATATATATATATAGATATATATATAGATATATATGCAGTGGTTTTCATAAATTTAGACGCACTCACTTTTTTACATATATGTAAAAAACACTTAAAATAAAAATAAAATAAAAGTGCTACCGCTATGTTTGATATGTAATTTATTAGAGGAAGTGAAACTCTATTATAGAGTACCTTAATTTTTTTACAGGATGTTTATTACTCCATTCTATACTAATTAACACAAAAAAGTTATTTGATAAGCTTGATTTTATTTTATACATAAATTTAGACGCACAATCAAAAAAGTCTTGTATCTTGTTAATTGATAGTAATTTAGTAGTTTTTTTCTCATATTTCTCATTAATAGGCCTTGTAAATTAATCGGTTTTGTCAAAAAACCTTATATATGTATAACTTGCCTGGAATAAGTTAATCATTATTTAATAAATAAACAAAAGTCAAGTAACTTTTGCACTAAAAAGACGCAAAAAAATGGGCAAAAGACGTATCACTCAAAGTGAAAGATGGCAAATTATTGCTCACATCAAAGAAGGAACCAAAGTAATAGAAAAATTGCCAGGTTAATTGGAGTTTCTGAGAAATGCATTCGGACAAAGAAGGAAAACTTTCTTTACACTAGTGACGCCAGCGAGAAAACGAGGCCAGATAGACCCTTGTCAACCAACAAAAACGACGAAAGTGCCCTTTTTAGAGCTGTCAGAGCTAATCCAAGAATTATTTACAAAGAATTGTCCACAGAATTCAATACAACGCGAAATACATCTATTTCTCAAAGCACAGTCCGCTGATTACTTATCAAATGCAAGATTGGAGTCTACTCTGCTTTAAAGAAACCACTCCTGCGTCCATATGATAAACAAAGGAGACTAAAATGGTGTCGTGAAAGAAGGTATTGGACAGTAGAACAATGGAAAAACATTATGTGGAACGATGAGAGTAACTTTGAGCTTATCAATCGCAAATCTAACATAACAGTCAAAAGAATGGCTCACGAAAAGTATTACGCCAGGTACATTACACCGACTGTATAAAGTGGAGGAGGCTCAATAGAAATCTGGTCATGCTTCAATTACAAAGACGTTGGTATGTGCCAAACATACACCGGAAGAATCAACCCCAGAATATATGGAGAAGTACTGGAAAACAACCTAATTCCATCAATTGACCTACTCAATGATAAACCATGGAAACTTCAACAAGATGGTGCTACTGCACATACTGCATACTATACAAAGGAGTGGTATAACGATAATAATATCAAGACAATACCGTGGCCTCTATACTCACCTGATTTGAACCAGAGTGAAAACATTTGGGCTTGGATTGACCGAGAGTTGGCTGGTTCAAATTTCCGCACTTGGCCAGCTGAAGGACGTCCTTAAGGAGATCTGGTATAGGGTCCCAGAAGCGATGTGCAAAAATGTTGAGTCTATGCCTAGAAGAGTTCCTAGTTGTATTAAAGCAAAAGGTGGATACGCAAAATATTGATTGGTTCATAAATTACGCCTTCTAATGTATCGTGCGTATAAATTTTTGAAAATCATTGTATATATATATATATACAATGATTTTCATTTATATAGATATATATATATATATATACACATATATTTATATATACATACATATATATATATATATATATATATATATATATATAAATATATATACATATATATATATATATATATATATATATATATATATATATATATATATATATATATATATATATATATATATGTAAATATATATATATAAAAATATATATAGATATATATATATATATATATATATATATATTTATATATATATATATACATATATTTATATATAAATATATATATATATATATATATAATAAATATACATATATATATATATATATATATATATATATATATATATATATATATATATATATATATATATATATATATATTTATATATATATATACTTATATACATATGTAACTAGGTTTTTCAACTAGGTTTTTTTTAATAAAAATTAGATTACAATTCTGCACGACAAGGAAATTGTGGACGCAAGTCTAAAGTGAGCCCGAGAACACAACGCAAACTTATCCATATGGCTAAAGTGAATAGAAGAGCCACTAGTGAAGACTTAAAAAAGTCCTTGGAGAAGTATGGTGTTGATATTAGCAGTTCTACGATTAGGAGAAGGCTTATTAATGCAGGTCTTCCAGCACGTCGGAAGCTAAAATAACAAGGGCAATAGCTAAAAAAAGGGTTAACTGCGCCCATGAGGTTAAATCTCGCTTTGGAAGTGATTGGAGTAAGGTGAGTAACTTAAACATTTTAATAGTTTTTTTTACACATGCTTATTTAAAAAAAAATTTCTGCCCTAACACTAACCAACCCATGTCCTTTGTTTAACCGTCAACTTTCAAGATCTTTTCATTAGTCATCTGCCAATTCCGGTCAATACTCAGCTGTGTTATTGCAGTCTGTTATATTATCTGATGACAGGTCTGCTTCTTTGATGAATTTATGTTTTCAATATGCGAGGAAAGCAGTCAATATGTGAGGAAATCTCCATACGAAAAGTTTTCTGAGACTTGTGTTGCTCAGACTGTGAAGTACCCTACCACAGTTATGGTGTGGAGTATCATCTCAGCCTAAGGCACAGGGCGTTTATGTATTGTTGAAGGCACAATGAATTAGCACCAGTATAAAAAAGTTTTGGAAACAAGACTACTGCCCCAATTGAGAGACTGGTTTCCTGATGGAGACTGTGTTTCCATGCATGATGGTGCACCATGCCATAAAGCCAAGTCAGTGACAAAGTTTTTGACAGAAAACCATGTACAAACATTGCCATGGCCAGGAAACAGCCACGATATGAACCCCATAGAGAATTTATAGGTGGTTGTTAAGAAAAGGCTAAAGAAAACCTGCATTACCACAAAAGTTCAATTGCTTGAACAACTTATCAAAATATGGCACCATGATTAGGAAATGAAAAATAAATGTCTAGTTCTTTTAGAATGCCAAAGCGTATAGAAATGTTACTTAAGGCTAAAGGCATGCATACAAAGTATTAATGTAACTTTAAATTGTTCATTAAATTCTTTTTTGAATATAAAAACTATTTTTATTGAAAAAAACCTAGCTGAGTCTAATAATTTTCACACCTCTGTATATATATCTAAACAACTTTAAAATGTATTCTACACAACCGAGTGCTCAATGTTCTTAAAAAAACAGAGCAATTATATATTAGTAGAAAATCACTTAACAAAAATTATTTTCATTTTACACTGTGTTTGATCAACAAAGATTCATCAGAAATGCATTTCTGATGAATCTTTGTTGATCAAAGACAGTGTAAATTAAAATTTTTGTTAAGTGATTTTTTACTAATTTAAAAGTATATATATATATATATATATATATATATATATATATATATATATATATATATATATATATATATACATATATATATATATATATATATATATATATTTATATATATATATATATATATATATATATATATATATATATATATATATATATATATACAGTGGAGGAAAAAATAATGAATGCACTAAAGATTTCGAGAAATGCGTTTTATTCACAGCAATTGAAACTATTGTTGAAAGTTATATTTTTACAAAAAATTTTGAAGAGTTTTCAATTTTTCTAACAATTTTGTTTAAAGATAGCCGGATATTTACTGGAAAAAATAATAGTTCGATAATGATTAATCTTTTTGTTTTCTTTAATTTTCAACTGTCATTACTTTTTCAATATGTGTTTGACTCCAATAATTATTAATACCTTGAAAAAGAAGAGTTGGAGGGATAAAAACCTCTTCCCCCATATTTATTTAAGAGGAGGGTCACTTCTCTCGCCCTTTCCCTTCAAATATCTAACCCTGGCTGTTTTAGTCGCTACCCTCAAACTGATATGACCTTTCTACGCTACTTCAACAAAAAAAATTGCAAATAAATTCAAGTGTGATCATTCCTACATTGTAATAACAATAAAAAAAAAAAAAAACATTTGCTCTTTTAAGAAAAAACAAATCCTTGATCGCACTTAGAAACAGTTAAAGCAGTTGCAACTGAAGTGTGGAAGAATTTGTCGCAAAATCAGAACCCGCGACTTTGTAATTGACGATGAGTCTCATTTTACATTTAAACATACAAATAAAAATTCGAATGTTGGATTTTACTCAGATGACGCAAAAAGTGCACCAAAAAAATGTGAAATATAAGCGCAAAAGCAAATTTGAAAAAAAATTCTTGTGTGGATTACCATATCCCCTCGTGGAATCTCGAAACCATTTATTGTTACTGCGAGACTTGCAATTAACCAAACAGTGTACAAAAATGATTGCATCATCAAACGATTAATTCCTTTTATCAACAAACATCACAGTGATGGTAATTATGTATTCTGGCCTGACTTGGCCTCTTTACATTATGCTAGAAGTGTGACCAATTACCTCGATGACAAAAAATACCCGTTATGTAACAAAATTTGATAATCCAGCATGTGTCCCAGAATTACGACCAATTGAAAATTTCTGGTCAATCCTTAAAAGCTGCGTGTATGAAAACAATTGGGAAGCTGAAAGTGAAGATCAGCTGCAAAAAAAAATCTATTCTTGTTTAAAAAAAATTGATAAAAATCTTGAACAAAGCATGTGTGAACATGTATACAAAAAAGTTGATGCCGTACGTCGTAATGGCGAGAAATCATTATTGCAGTCCCGAAAACAAAAAACTAATATATTGTTTAATATCTATGCAATTTTTTTTGATCATTAAACTTTTAGTTGTACTATTACTGTCTGTGTTTATTTTGTGCCAAATTTTTGTCACCAGAGGTTACACAAAGTATATAAACGTATATGTATATATATATATATATATATATATATATATATATATATAATATATATATATATATATATATATATATATATATATATATATATATATATATATATATATATATATATATTTGTGTGTGTGTTTATGTGTGTGTGCCTTAGTATAAATGTGTGTGTTAGTATATGACTATATGATAATATATGACTGTGTGTGTATTTGTAAGTATATATGTGTGTATATATACATATATATGTATATGCAAATGTACATAATGAAAATATATGAAAACTTTTAATTCTTTAATTTTACGTATTTTTTTTTAAGGCCATGGCCAAAACAATCATGACCAAGGCCAAAATTTTCAAGGTTAAGGCCTTTCATTTTAGCCTTTAGGCAAGGCCAAGGACTAACAATATATATATAATATATATATATTTTTATATTTCTTTTAAGCTACTTTCTTTTTTGGATAATGATTTTGAACCTTGTACAAGATTTCTTTCTTATTGTACTTTATATAACTTGTGTTTTATGGCGCGTAAAATGATTAAGCACATTTCACTGGTGGTATAAAGATATAATTAAACAATTCAAATAAAAAGTTTCAGTTAAAAACTATATCTCCTTTGACATAAATTAGAAACTCTGTTGTATAAATTTTCTTAAAAGTTTAGAAAATGGGAATCAGTGTGAAATCCTCTAGGGGATTTTAATTTTTTATATCCGTGATTGTTTAGATGCTGAACTTATCATCCATGCAAACACTAACGAAATCATATTCAAAAAGAAATTATGAATGTTTTAAAGTGCTTCAGACAAAATAGGTCAAGGCTATCGACGGAGATCATTGATTGATTCTACATCCAACCATGCTTGCGTAAACAATGAAACGTCAAGTTATGTTTTGGAATCGGAATAATATTATACTAAAAACGCTTTTTTTAGGAAATATATAAATCATGTATTTGCATTTGTAGAGTTTTGGTTTTAATAACGTTTAATCAACGTAAATTACACAACGTCTACTTAACATCGCTTTTAGGCATTGTTAAATCTTTTAATTTCTAACTTTGAAACAAGGTTTAATCAACGTTAGTACTGACGTTTAACCAACGTTAAGACAACGTAAAATCAACGTTAATTTGTGACAACAACTTAAAGTCGTTATTTAACGTTGAAAAACCTTTCCATTTCTAACCTTTACGTAACATCTAACCAACATTAATACTGACGTTTAATCAACGTTAAGTCAACGTTAAAATGCCCAATGGGAATATTAAGGTGTGATTAGATCGACCGTCATTAGACGTAAAATACCAATTTTTAAAAAAGTTGATTAGTTTTTAGTAGGGATGCGCTGAACGTTTGGCTTTTTCGCCGAACGTATAATACGTTTACCTAAATATAAAAAATTTAACTCATTCGTACCATAGCTACAGTTTAAACGGATTACGTTTTTATTGAAAAAATTCGTACCAATTGAACATAGAAAGACATAGGATTTTATAAATGTATTTCAGTACAGTTTTAGCTTAAGTTTTATATTTTGTATTTTCAATACAAAATTTTGTATTTCCAATACAAAAAAAATTTAATCGGACTAAATGGAATAACAGATTTACCAAAACTGTTACTTGACTAAAATATTTGTAAAATAAATATCCCTGCATCAATTCAAAATCATCATCACAAAAATCTAATAATATAAAATCACCATCTGTTAATCTTAAAATAACAAATAGAAGTTTAAACGAAAAAAATATTTTATTGAACTTAAGTTTGTTAAACATGATGTCTATTCTTGCTGTGGTAAAACAAATAAATTTTTCTACAGAGAAAGTCTCTTACAAGCATGCTACTCAACAGGTTTAACTGATAAGAAATATTGATGAAAACATTATTATGGAGTTACGTAATAAGGCTCCAATTAAGTATTTTGTTATTATTGTATGATTGTATTATGTTATAGTAACAACAATCACAAACCAATAATTTTAGAAAAAAAAATGTCAAAAACATGAAAATCAATTATCATTTGTTGCCCTCAAGTTATAATGTATAAACATTAATTTTTCACTACTTTCTGGTGATAGTCTGGTTCATAAATGTTGCCACCTGTAAAAAGTCTTTAATTTTTAACAGAAGAAGGTGATGCTGAAAGTAACCTTTGGCCTATTTTGTTTAAATTTTTTAAAGAGTTTTCACTATTTTCCACCATAAAAGAGGACTTTATTTTTCCATAACAAGAGGTTGTTTTATATACTCTTCAATCTCCATGCTGATCATTTGCACATTAGAGTGTGATCTTTCAAACCTCATGCTATCTTTAGTAATTGAAAATTTAGGATCACATTCATTTATAGTTGTCAGTTTGGAAACTAGCGTAACATATTCATTAAATTTTGGATACGCTTGCTTCACAAACACTTCATTTGTGTCACTTACTGCGGGTTCTTCACAATCAGAATCAGAGGATGTATGCTCTAAATTATGTTGCTGTATTTCTTGCATCTGCTCATTTAACCAATTTTTTATTACATTTTTATCTACTTTGTGATACATTAATTTATATCCAGGGCCACAAAAAGTGGAAAGACATAAATACTTATCATGTAATAATGTACTCAGTCTTTTGTCTAGTGACTCTTTCAATTGCTCAACTAAAGTATTTATACTTAAAATAGCCTCACAATCTAATGCTTGATTAAAAATACTTTAAGAGCCATAATCGAAACAATAATATATGATAAAAATGCTTCACGTTAGCTGAGATTAACGGGTAAAGTTTTAAACGGTTCTGAAATATGAAAAACTTTGTCGAATAAGCCCCGTCAGAGTTAGGGTTAGGGAAAAGGGTTAGGGTTAGGGAAAAAAAGGGTTAGGGTTGGGGTTAGGGAAAAACTTTGTCGAATAAGCATTGGAATGAATTTAATGTTGATTGAGTGGCATGATCAGCTGGAAAAAGAACTCTTTGATTAAGCATCTTTTCAATCATATTGTAGAAACTATTCCATCCTATAGCACATCTTGTGCTAACCTATGTTTATTAGTACCAAGTTGTTCCTGAAATGCTTCTAATTTTGCTGCTGCTGCTGGTGAATGGCAAAAAATGTGTTGCCAGACGTCTGCAACAAACTAAAATTTCTTTAACAGATTTTTGCGACAAAATTGAGTCATGTATACATAACTGCATTGTATGTATAAAACATGACATTGACTTAAAACCACTGTCTCTAACACCAGCTACCATATTGGTAGCATTATCTCGCAAAACAATGTTACTTTTAGTGTGTGGAATTTCAAAACTTAGCAAACCTTTATGTAAATAGTCACTTATATTTTTCCAGTATGAGTTTCTGGAAAATGCATAACTCTGAGTATTGCTTTCTGTTGTGAAAGTTCATTAATGAGCCAATTACTGTCATGCTTATGAAGGCAACATTTGAACTATTTGCTGTCCTAATATCAGTTGTAAGGGAGATATAACTGGCAGCAGGTATATCACTCTTAATTGAATTAAACAGATTACTATATATTTGTGGAACAGTATTTTCACTAAAGTAACTCCTACTGGATATTAAGTAATTAGGTCATATCTCTTCAATTAATTTTCTAAAACCAAGATCTTCTACAATTGTGTATGGTTGAATATACAACGCCATCATTTCTCCTATGCGATTGTGAATCTTGATTGCTCAATGGTTAAAAATATCCCAAAACCTTTTTTTTATTAATACTCTCTACTAATGTTAATGTAGTTACAAATGTCATTTATGTAGTTACAAATTAGTAAATGGAGTGACACCTAAAAAACATGAAATTCTCGAAAAAATAAATAAAAATTTGTTCTTAAAAAAATATATAAACAAAAATTACATTAATTTACAAAAAATTCAATTTAGAGCGTTTAGGTTAAGGCGTTTATAATAAAAAGTTAAATATGTATTTGTTTCGCGTCGTCAGATTTACTTTAACAAGATTAGAAATAAAATGTTAATTGTTTTACAATTGTTATAATTCTTGAAAATAACATTGCTGATTCTTTACTATTACTTAATGACTTTTTTACAACATTTTATTTAACTTGCTTTCTTGTCGGTTTTTCTTATTTATTTTTTAATGTCGCGCAAAACAAACACGAGGTCAGCGGTAATAAAAAAATGAAAAGTTCAAAAGAGTAATTAAAACAAACAACGCAAAAAGACTTTAGTTGCGTGGATAAAAGAAATCGTTAAGAAAAGTAATTAAAACAAACAACAACCGCACAGATTTAACGTTTTAGTTTAGCGTAAATAATAGAATCGTTGTTCAATAATATTATCAATATATAAAATATTTAAAATAAAAATATATATAAAAAAACTTTTTAAAAACAACATTTTAAAAAAGTAATAAAAAGTAAAAAATAAACTATTTTACGGGAACTAAGAACTTTCTGTATGCACACAACCTAAAATATCCATTAAAGTCAATGACTGAAAATGTTGGGCAACAAAGTACAACTCATTCCTATTGGTGCCCAACATTTTCAGTCATTGACTTTAATGGGTATTTTAGCTTGTGAATATACCCAAATTTTTCGGGTCCCTTGACATAGTTTGTTTTTTACTTTTTAGTCTACTTTTAAAACGTTGTTTTTAAAAAGTGTTTTTTATATAATTTTTATTTAGCGGTTTCTTCTTAGCGAACTCTTTTATACTTTTTATTGCAAAACTAATTAAAATTGAACTTCATAATCACAACATTTTTTTCAAAAACAATACTTGAAATTTAAGTACAAAGCGATTTTTTTTGATTGATTTTCTTCCACTTGCTATGGTTTACGAAATTATCGGATACGGATGTAACGAAAGCAGAAAGAAGTACATATATTACAATACGACATCAATATTATAAGCATTGAATTAAAATTTATAATCGAATTTTATGTAAAAAAAAATATACACAAACAGTGCTTGATATTATCATTACAAAAAATCAAAAGAATTTTTTATAACACATTTAAGACGCCTGTCATCAGCAATATATATATATATATATATATATATATATATATATATATATATATATATATATATATATATATATATATATATATATATATATATATATATATATGAATGTATGTATTTATGTATTTATGTTTAAAAACATTCTTATTCAAATTAAATATACGAACAAACAGATGTCTATAGAGAAAGGAAACAACTTCAGATTAAAAAAAAAAACTTAGGGAAGGAACATGCAAACCCAGGTAAACTAAAGAGATAATTGATGGTGTTAATACTGAAAAATCTTTTGGTGGAGATGAATTGAACGCTTATGTCGAGAATCATATAGGTTACCACCTGTTATTGGCTGGTCCGCTGGCAGATGGCTACCTTAAAGAAATTGGTAAGATAATTCTTAGTAAACTGACAAGAGGGAAAACGACAGGTTTAGCACCTACAGCTTTAATGTTTATTCTATGGGAACAATAAAAAAATTTAATAAATCTGATAAAAGCTTATGGTTGTGCTTCATCATGGTACAGGAAGAAAATAGAAAAAAAACCCTTCTGATGAGGTTAACAACAAGATGCAGAAAAAAAAAAAAAATTCACTCTTAACGATTATGGAACAACTTTTTTTGCAAAAATGATTTTTCATAAGGTTAATGGGAAAACAAACAAAAAAAAGGCGTCTTGCATTTAATGGTAGTGCATATATTGTACTAATTGATAACAATTCAATTTGAATATTCCCACAACACGCAATATATTAAAATAAGCTTTTACATTTAAAGATACTGCAGATATTTTATTATCGATTCTTCTTTGCAAGCATTAGTGAACCAATAATTTGATAACTTTAAATATATACTATTTAAATAAAGATTGTATATATGCATGAATTTTGTGTACGTTATTGCAAGCGTCGTCTTTACTAATTTAAAATTAAAGTACAACAATTATTTAGTTTATAGATAAAAATGTTGTGTGACGAACTGTAAAGGTAATTACAATAAGAAAAATAAAGAAAAAGATTTTTGGCTTTCTCATGAAAAAGAAGAATATACTCGTTAGGTGAATGCTATACCACGAGACAATATACTTGACAGTCCAGATACAGTTGTTTGCAAAAGGCACTTTCTATCTGGATATTTAACAGTTACCAAATTTGGTAATTGTTATATATCAAACTTAGTATATGTATCAAACCTAGTTTAATACCTACTCTTATAACTCCATTTGGAACAACTTTCAAAGCATATTTATCTGTTCGTAACATTATGCCCGACGAACTTGATATATTTTTAACTGCTAATAAAATTACATCCTTTAGCTCATTACAGCAAAAGTTACAAAATAAAGAAATTGATTTTGGTTCAGTTAATATAGCATGGTATTAAGCTGGTAAAAAGTTGCTAATCATTCAGTCAACAGATTTTGAAGAAAACTCTTCAATTGTCAAATTTATGCTTAAAATCAAAAGTGATCTTTGTGGTGAAGGATGCTTTTGTGGGATTAAACATAAAACTGAACCTCTATCTAAAAACAGGATTTTCATAATCGATTTTTGCTATAAATTACAAGAAGCTATTAATTTTTTAAATAACTTAACATAATCCAATAAAAAAGTAGTTTTTTTGCAACACATCTGTGATACGAGTTCTATTAGAGTAAAAAAACGCTACAAAAACTTTAGTACGAGCATTTGAATACTTTGCAATTTCAAGATTATTATGTGAAAGATTAAGGGAAGAATATGAACTTCCTAGAATTTTTCTCCTAGCAAAGCTAACTTCAAAACTGGATTCTGCAATGGATGATACAGAATTTTTAAACTCAGATTTTTCTAAACTTAAAAATGAAATGCAAAAAAAGTGTTTGCTTTTGATTGACGAAGTATACATCAAATCATCTTTTACTTGCCATGCTGGCTCAATATTTGAAAAAACAGTAACTAAAGCAGACTCGTTAGCAACTACTGTTTTAAATTTTATGTTAGTTTCACTTTATGAAGGACCGCAATATCTTTGCAGAATTATACCTGTTTGTGAGCTTAATTCTAAATTTCTGTTTAAACAAAGTCAATTTGCTTTAGAGGGAATAAAGAGAGCTGAAAGGATACCGGTTGCCATAACATGTGATAATAATCGTGTAAATAAAGCACTATATAAAAGGTTTGAATATGTTGATCCATGGTTAACCAAAGACAATATATTTTTGTTATATGACTTTGCGCATCTACTTAAATCTGTTCGTATTAATTGGATTACAGAGAAAATCCAAAAGTCATGTTATGAATATAATGGGGAATCTAAATATGCATGTTGGTCTAATATGTTAAGTTTCTTCAGAATGAAGAAAATAATATTATAAAAGTCTAAACTTACAAGTGTGTCTGTTGCACCATAACGTATTGAAATACAAAAGGTGTCTACTTGTCTACAAGTCTTTTGTAATGAAACTGTAACTGCTTTAAAATCTAACACTCAAAAGTTATGGTATCAACTGCTTCATATAAAAGAAGCAGTTGACACCATAACTTTTATTGAAATATTTGATAAGTCCTGGAAAATTGTTAATTCAAAAGGACTGTATGCTGATATTTGGTAAAAAGATCCAGATAGAGCAGTTATATCAACTTCAGAAGATGTTAGACTATCATTTTTACTCAGTCTTGCAAAATGGCAGAACAAATGACTATCAAACGAGGCAGTAGACGATATCAGTTCACCAGAGATACAGGTGCAGCCTTAGCTCATACGTGCAGTGGTTTAGTAGCCCTTTTAAAGTTTTTGTTTCAAAAATCATTTAATTATCTAATACTGGGAAAATTTACAACAGACCCACTACAAAAAATGTTTGGAAAACTCCGACAAGGATCTGGAGGCACATAATTTATCAATGTGCAACAAGTCATTAAAAAAGTAAGAATTCAACGAGCAAAATTCAATATCGGTATAGATATTGATTTTTTATCAGCAGAAAGTGGAAATAACTGCCAGAAATGTGGATATTTTCGTAGCAGTAATGCTATTGATATATTTGACAATTTACCTGAGCTAAAAAAGAGTGTGCAAATAGATACAAAAGTAGGATTAATATATATAGCTGGATATATTGTGCGAAATGAAGTTGAAGAGCAAGATGAAACTAAATTTTTTAATGAAAAATTTGGCGATTGTACTGCTAAAATAAATCGTGGAGGTTTGATAATACTAAATGACAAAGTTTGCCCGGGGACCATATTCTCTTATATTTTGTTTCATGAAATTGTTTATAATGTCTACCAAAAGTCATTCTGCAATATTTTAGTGTTAATATCAGAGTCTTTTAACTTTAAAATGAAAAAGAAACACGGTATTTCACTTTTAAACATGTTAATTTATATGCACCAAGGTCATCGAAAGAGTCACAACAAAAGATCTTAAAGCTTTCAAATTAAACCTACTGTATGTGCTTTTTACTTATGAAAACACTATAACTAAATATATTTTATGTTTGCTTAGTGATTTTGGCAAAAAATTAAGTTTTTTAATCTATATCTGAAATATTTTAAAAACTTTTTAACAAATTTTTTTATTACTAAATATGTTCAATTTAGAGTTTTTTCGAAACTTCAGCATGTTTAATTATATTATAAAATATATTTTTTTGTATCCACTGATTTTGTGAAAGATTTTGCATCTTATGGCTGAGAAAAGTTTTGTTTTTAAAGACCAAATTTTATAGTTAAAGAATGTTTTTTTATTTTGTAGGAAGCTTGTTATGAATGAATAGGTTTTAATTATTAAGTAAAATAAATAAATTAACTATAGTTCACTCACACTAAATGGAAACGCTTTTTTACAAGCAAATGTTCATGCTACACTTAACTTTTTTTTAGTTGTTGTTGTTTTTATTGGCCCCTAGTCCCAGACTACGCGTTTACGCGTTTACGAGGCCTGTTAATATAGACGGCCAACCAACTATCCCATCCAACCACGCCCTACTATGAGATCTCATAGTTGGGCGTGGTTGGATGGGGTGGTTGGCTGGAAAGGAAATTTATAAATGTTTTGTATTATTATAGCTCGGGAACAAAAGGATATCGACGCGCATGTTATTTAAGGTAGGATATATTCTTTATGTTTTTTCTCAATTATAAAACCATAGCAACCGGAAATTATTTCAATCTTTTTGTTTTTATATCAATAATAGTATTAACAAACAACAATATAAAAGCATAACATTTTATTTTATAGTTAGTTATGTGTGAATATATAACACAGCTTTATTGTAATTATGATTTATTCGAAAAATGCAGTCCATGCGCTTCTTGCGTAAACGATCAACAAACAACGTCGTTGAAAGTCAGGAAAGGGACGAGTACTTACAGACAAACAAACTGCAGGCAGAAAACGAAAAGACGAGTTTGTTGCAAACTTACAACAGCAACTTGACAAAATGCTCGATGAAGGATTCATCGAGTTTCTAACGAATTGTATCGACAGCTATGGGAAGCGATACGAGACAGAGAGTATATCGACTGCATCACAGATAAAAACATCGTCGAAGATGGCATTGAGAAAGGTAAATTTATCAATACAAATTACGAAAAACGATTTGAAACTAATAAAGATAAAGAAGAACCAACCGAAACTATTGCAAAAGCCGATAACAATCAGAGTACTAACCATAACCGTCGATGACAATGACCGAAGACGAATTTAGGAGACACCGAAAAAAAGCAGGTTTCTCTGTCTCGTCACTAACTTGACAAAAAAGTGAAAGAGGAATCGATAAAGCTAAAAAAGCCGGAGAAAACATTTTCGAGTTTTCGAGTTCAGATGAGTTTGAGGAAGAGTGTGAAAGTGCCAAAGTGTCGCAACCGGCCGGATGCTGCAACAATGATCAGAACATTGTCCTAAATTGCACGCAGATAACAATGTAAGTGTTATACATTCAGACGATATATTTAAATATGTAACATTATGTTTAATAGCACAATTTTAAAAGAATAAATAGTTTATTTAGGAAATATTCGTTTTAAATGGAAAGAGAACCCACGAACTTGAAATGTTCCATCTTATTAATTCAGGTCGGCCCAATGAATACGTGTGGTACAATGAAGCAACAAGTAAATGCTTCTGTATACCATTGCTCACAAGAACCCATGTTGTTTGTAAATACTTTGACGGCAAACCGTCAGAGTATGATGGAAAATTACATACCCACTAAGTATATGCATTGCACAGCATCGGACGATGTAATCAAGAAAACAAGATGCTGTATTTCAGAACACGTTACTTTAAGTCCGAAGATACCAATGTATTGGATGTAATAAAAGATACAACCAACGATACGGAACCATCTGTGGTAAGTGCGAGGCGAAAATTAAAATTAGGCACCTTACCACTAGTAGTTACTTCAAAAACTGCATTAACTACGTACAAAACATTGTTTAGCTATATATCTGCCCATATATATTTTGACTTGATTGATATACCTGACGAACCGGCTACAATAGAAACTAATAAAGAAACTAGTAAAAACAAAAATAAACGTTCCTTTGTAAAGTATTTAACAGATAAATGTATTATTAATTCAAGACATTACGACAATGAACTAGAAACAAGTAACGAGTTACGTGACCTTGAATACACAGTAGATGTACGATCGCTTGAACAAGTAAAGAAAACTGTTTTCTGTCACAACTACCTTAAAATATGAAGACGTTTTAACACCAAGGGTTCAATTAGGTGACAATATGTTTAAGTTGGGAGCTATATTGTTTTTTCTTGGGCATATTACCACTGCTAATCAAATGAGCAAAAATAGGCTACGACAATTACTTTGCGCGTTTCTTTTTAATTTAAATGATAAGCGTCGCCGACTTATTTTATGCGGGCCTTCTGACTTCGGCAAAAACCTTTTGCGCTAATTATTTATATTCTTTATTTCAACCTCATGAAATTGGCTTTTTTAACTGCCCTTATGGTCCCTCTCCTTCTGCATTTACATTACAGTCTTTAAGTAATTGTCTGGCTTATCGATGTGATGAAGTGGTATTTAAACACCTTGGTGTTATTCAGATAATGAATCAATTACTTGGGAGGGGGGGGGTCAACCACTTTAACTACAGACATAAAATACAAGAATTCAATTCCTATTGATCCACACCCGATATTGATAATAATGAACGCAGAATCCAAATATGACATACTAAAGTGGCACCTTTCAGAGTATAACGCATTTGAAAACTGGTGCCTAATTTTATAGTTCGGTTGCCCGCTACTTAACATATTTACAAAAGTGGAGTTAACAGAATAGAGCAAGTGTGGGCCTGAGTTACTTTACTTATTGCACACTAAAAAAAATGACAATGTACAAAACACAGATGGTGTACTTAACAA
Source organism: Hydra vulgaris (assembly GCF_038396675.1). Taxonomy (NCBI): domain Eukaryota; kingdom Metazoa; phylum Cnidaria; class Hydrozoa; order Anthoathecata; family Hydridae; genus Hydra; species Hydra vulgaris. The sequence goes on along the minus strand of NC_088920.1, from coordinate 67,797,877 downwards.
ATTTGCAAACTACGTATTATTATAAATAAAACACTTTATCTATATATAACACTTTATTTTAAATATAATAAATTACGTTTTTTTTTTCTTTGTCTCTGGTTCATTCTCGTCTGCGTCGTGTGTAAGTTCAGCAATAAACACCGTAACAAATACAGGGAAATATAACTTTTGATAACAATTTAAAAATGTTAGGCTATTCTAAGCAGTGTTAAAAAGGATTGAACATAGTTACGTTTGCATAAGTACAGTCTTTTGCAAATGCAGCTTGTGTAGGCGTAGTTTTTGTATAACTAGGATTTACAGGATAAACATTAGCTTTATCGTAAAACCATTTTTTACCGTACGTAGTTATAGTATGCTCTAAATGTAGTTTAAATCTAACATAAGTTGGCATAACTTGATCGCCGATATATGCAGGGTCAAAACATATATAAAACGGTTTTATTGTTTTGTTACCAGTAAATGGCACGTGAAGGTAAATAATTCCACGCTTTATTGACGGGTAATAACGAAACTTCTTCAATAGTATCGTAATTAGCTCTATTTTTAAATACAGTAGCATTATGATCAAATTGTCCATAGGGATTGTAAAACAAATCAAAATTATTTTTAAAGACCGTTGGATCGTTAGCTTGAACAAATACGTTAAATGTTGCAGTGCATTGTATAATTCTACCAGCTATATTTGATTGTTCGGGGCTCATTTCCGAATAATCAGTGTTAATACACGGAAATTGTATATTAGCATGATCAGGGTTGTCGACTAAAGCTGTAGCTAATAAATTACCAATACCGAAATGTGGCGTGGTAACATGACCAAACCTGTAATCAGCTCTGTAGGTATTTAATATATTAAATTTACGTTGTAATACGCCATATTTAGTTAAAGGATCTTTATTTGAATCTTTATATTCTAAAAACGAACCAGCGCCAAGAGAATCACAATCTTTCCAAGTGGCTTTATTCATTGTTATAGCAATATTTAAATCTGGCTCAGTTATTAATATTTTTATAGGCTTTCGTAGACCTATGTCGTTTTTCCATTCTAGTGAAAACATTGTTTTTTCTGCACAATTATTTTTTTCTTAAACTCGCGGATCTTTAGTGTTAACTCTAGAACTAAATCTAGACGTTACTGTTTACCTAAGGTATGGTTAAAAAAAAGGGAATTTTCAATTAAATTTATAGTTGGCAACGGTTTAGGAAATTTTGTAGTAGAATTGTCTTTTAAATCTTTGATGATTTTCCAACATGTCGAATTTGCGAATGGATACATTCTATCTGTAACAGTTTGATTGTGTTCTGTGGAAAATATTCTAACGCCTATGTTTGAGATTTCCAACGGTATAGACGAACTAGCTGTTGTTATTACTTGATTTTCCATTCTAACATCAAACATTCGTATAGACAAGCTTTTGTCTGTGTAATATAAATCAGTCATTACCGGATGATACTGAGCAGGATCTGCCTAGAGATTTGGATATTCCAATGGAAAATCGTATACTTTATCAACTGTATCAGCCGTTAAGATAATCCCTATGTACAACGTTTTTTTAATAGTAAATCCTGAAAATAACCTTTACTATGTTCATATTCATTATCTTCTATAGTAAAATTGATATCGGAAGGCTCTACTATATTCGGTGGTTGTTCGGCCATTATCGTTTGTATGGGTGCCCCTTATCGACCAACCGTTTCATCCTTTTGGATGATAGTAGTTTCTTTTTGCGGTTCGTATGATTGGCTGCTATGGCTTCAAATGAATTATTACCAAGTAACGCGTCTATTATAGGTTTTAATTCCTTTCCATAATCCCTATAGGTAACGTATTTAGGTAAATCGAAGGCGAATTTTGGAAATGTAAAGGGTTTTATTGCAGCATAACCTCCAATATTTTGAGCATTTCTAGCTTCTTTTATAAAGTCTAATTGCTTTGGATTAAATGCATCTTCGTATTTAGTTCTTTTTAGTCGCATATATTCTGGTATATTATCTAACGGAACTGATTCGTAATCGCTATGTTGATTCCAGTTACTGTTTATAGATGAATTGCTCTTCAGGGGAGGACTTAAACCCCGTCAAGTGCTGCAAGTGACGGGGTAAAAAAATAAAAATAAATATAAGTATTATGACGTCTAACGCCCGCCTAATATTAATTGCCGGTCTATATAATTTTGTTTGAAAATATAATTAGAAAAAGTTTACAGTGAAAACTATGCTTTGCAGACGTTTGAAAAAGTGTTTTACAAAAATTTCTAATGTAAACTATACTTTGCAGGATATTAGAAAATTATTTACAAAACTTGCTAATGTAAACTATACGTTGCAGGATATGAGAAAATTATTTTATAAAACTTGCTAATGTAAACTCTACTTTGCAGGATATGAGAAAATTGGATAAGTTCATTTGTTTACGCTATTAAAAGTAGCAATCCGATTCGTTTTAAAAAAAAGGATGTTTAGTGTAAACTATCTTTTGCAGCAGTAATTTGATTGGTTGCAAAGATCGATAAACGACTTAAAACAAAGTATTTCCTTAAATTTTTAACGTTTAAGCATGGCTTACAACTTGATTGATGATGTACTTAAAAGTTTTAAAACCGATAATCTTGTCGATTTAAATATATTTTATGAAACTTTATTAGATACAATTATTTACAACAATAACAAAAGGGTTAGTAACGAAGATTTTTTAAGTCGATATATTGATGGCACAATAAGAAGAAATATATGTGCCGAAGTTTGTATCCCTTCTTACTTAAAAGACAATAAAATGCATTGTATTGCTCTAAGGTAAGTCACTTTACTTTTTTTTCAAAAATAATTATCTTATTGTATTTTATTACAATTAGTTAATATGTTTTAAAACAAAATTTAAAACTTTTTTGTAAAAATATTTATTGTTAATACCGTATTAATCTAATCTATAACAAATTACACTCGTTGACTAATCAACATTTGATAAGTGTCACCACCGTCAAAAGATTTTGACATGTATGTATATAATATGTTCATGATGTATATATTATATTCCTACATGTCAAAATCATTAGTTGGTTTGTCTGAATTCTTGACTATTGGTTTGATTTATGAATTTGTTCAAAAAGCAAAGATTTTTTACTCAATTTTAAATTTATTGATAAAAGAAGTTTAGCTCTTAAAAACGTGAATTTTATATATATATTTTTCTTAAGGTCTGAAGCATCTGGAAGTTGTATGTACAGCTCTGCATCATTATTTTTGTTGCTGACAATACACTGATGAATGTGTTAAGAGTTTTAAAGTCCCTTGAAATTTATATACATGCTGATTATTAGTGTAAGCATCCTTTATTTTCAAAAATATTTTCTGATTATAGTTATCATTTTATTAATCTCAAAAGTTTGTTTTGTATGTCAGTATGTCATTCTGCATTAAATATAATAATAATATTATTAAAGCTGAAGCAATTGCAAACTGTGAGAGCACAGAAAAATGGGCTGGTTTTTTATGATTGTTAGGTTTATCATCGGTTCTTTTTTGTAATATTGTTTCCTGTTACCCAGATTTTGGTGTTGATAAGTATAAAATATTTTTGAACCAAGAGATCTCACCACGTAGTCCCATTAAATGTTTTTCTCAATTTTACATTTTGTTTTGTTATGATGAGAATTTTCAGTCCGGTACATTTCAGCATAATCACTATGTCGCACTAATTTTTATTCCTAAGAGCGTAAAGTTTCCAGTAAATCATAAACAATAATTTCGAAAAAGTTGCTGCCAGTCTTGTCACCTAATCAATTTTTAGATACAAAACACCATTGATCAAGTTGCTACAATTGTACCCGGCACAGAAGCCAAAAATCCAAATAAAAAGCCTTACTCTATCCTTACATTCTTTCATAAAACAATTCTTCTCAGTCGACAACATCTTCTCAATCATTAACATTAAATAAAGGTGTTTCTTCTCACTCAAAAACATCTAAGGACAGTGTTCTATCAAAATCCTTTTTTACAAAATCTTCAAGCATCAGGAAAGCACCTAATTTTTATAATATTAATATTGAATGCTTTTGGAACAATGTTTTACCACCTAAAGAAGTCCTAAATGCTCCTAATGTACTGATGGTGCATCTTGTGTATTATTTGGCAATAAATTCAAACTAAGATCACGTAAGTTAACACATTTGTATTTGGAGCCTTTCAATAAATGGTCTAATGCTATTAGATCATTTTCAAATCATGAGTCAACTAAAAATGGTTTACATGCATTTACTATGCCTGTTTTAAGATTTTTTGAGTCATTCTTCAGGTATAAGTCAATCAATAATCATTGATACTAATGTAAAAGATTTAATAATAAAAAATTGCTAAATACTTCGTCCTATAGTTGATGCTATAATTTTTTGCGGTCAAACCAATACACCTTTGAGAGGCCACAGAGATGATTTACAATATCTTCCATAGGCTGGAGAATATTCAAAATGTGGAACTGGTTGTTTTAATAAACTTTTAAATTTTGCTGTACGCAATGGAAATGATGTTCTAATCTTCATAAGGCTCTAATCTTAATAACTGTTCAAAGAATGCCTCCTACATTTCGAAGACTTCACAAAATGAAATTATTAAATGCTGTGGTGAAGATATTAGTGAATCTATACTATCTGAAGTTCGCAAAAATGTTTTTTTTTCAGTAATTGCAGATGAAGTCTGTGACTCATCTATTACAGAGCAAATGTCATTAGTTTTACAATTTGTTGATAGTGATTTCAATATCAGAGAAGACTTTATTTAATTAAGTCATTGTAGTGAAGGAGTTAAAGGAAAAGATTTGTTTAATGTTCTATTAAATTGTATAAACAACTTAAATCTTGATATAAAAAACTGTAGGGGTCAGGGATATGATGGAGCCAGTTCTGTCTCTGGGTATATAAATGGTCTTTCTGCTCAGGTTCTCAATATAAATTCAAAGGCTTTGTATACACATTGTCATAGCCATCGACTGAACTTATCAGTTTGTGAATCGTGTAATATCCAATTAGTTTCAAAGGATTTTAATAAAGTTCGCGAACTTTCTCATTTTTTTAATTATTCAGAAAATAGACAAAAGTTTTTAGAAGCTAGCATTTTAGAGCGTGAACCTCAAACGCATAAAAAAAAATTAAAAGATATCTGTAGAGCTAGATGGATTAGGCGTATAGATGGTTTAAACACTTTCCTTGAGCATTATTTATCTATTTTCCATGCTTTATGTATCATGGCTTCCCCTGAGAGTTCTGTTAACAAAGACACACATAACAAATCTTCCACTTTTTAAAATTCCATTCGCACTTTCAATTCGTCTTTACTTTAGTTGTAACAACACGTGTCTTTGATTTTACTTTACTTGTTACTCGGTTGCTGCAATCAAAAACTATTGATATCTTAGACGGTTTGCACCTTATTACAGCTTTTAAAAATACATTTATTTCCATCAGAAATGATATAGATAGTTTTCATAATAACTGCTAAGAAGCAGCATGTTTGCTTTCAAGTAAAAGTGAAATTTTTGTTTTGAAACCAAGAACCTGTTCTATTCAAAAAAATCGTTCTAATGTTCCATCAGTGTCTGTTTCAGAATACTTTAAAAGAGCTGTTACTATTCCTCTTATAGATCATGTATCTACATCTTTATCTAAAAGATTTAAATCAGAAACTGTAGCTGCACATAAAAGGTTATCAATTATTCCATTTAATTTTATTTCTTTTCTTAAAAGACCCAAAACCCAATTGTGTTGAAGGAAGCAGTTTGAAACATTCTGTGATTTTTATATAGATGATTTCCCTAATATCAGTGCATTGAATGGGGAACTAGTTCTTCGAGAAAAATACCGTGAAAGTTTCTCTGGGACTATTCCTAACAATATATCTTTAACTCTTAAATCGATATCATTTCCTGGATTTGAAAATATTAAGATAGCTTTAAGGATACTTGGAACACTTCCTGTTACTCCATGTGAGTGTGAGAGGAGTTTTTCTGTTATGCGTCGATTAAAAGACTATATGAGAACAACAATGTCAGAAGATTGACTTAACGGTTTGGCATTAATGTATATCCATCAAGAAATTGTTCCTTGTATTGATAATGTTATCAATAGATTTTTCCATAAAAAACAGACAACTTGATTTCAATGATTAGTGTCTATACTGTTTATTATAATACGTACCAACAACTTTAGAAATTTTTGTCTATTATCACCTCTCTTCATATAACAGCTAACAAATAGGCTTGGAAACCCCTGGAAGGCCAAGACTTTAATGGTGTCGTTAACAGGACGGGTTAAATGTAACCCCATACTTTTGTTTGGGATTAGCTATATGATTAGTGGTCATAGTTCAGGCAAACATTAACCATCTCTTTTTGACAATCTCTTTATATCATTTTCTAATTTAGCGACAAAATAAAAAATTATAAATATTATTTACAATAAGTTTTCTCTCAATCAACCTAATAATATTCATAAGTTTTTGTGCCATTTAAATAAGTTTTTTACTGTAGTTGTCAAAACCATTAGCTTTCTTTTTATTTGATCAAAAATGATCTTCTTTCTTGTTGTTAAGGCTTAACTTGGTATGTCTTTTTTTTTTATTCTTGTTATATAAGAATATATATAACTTTTAATTTCCCGATGTATATAAATCCATTTGTATTTTTGTCGTTCTCTTTTCAGTGCTAAATTTTTCTTTCTCCGATTGTCCATGTCCGGAATAAATATATTCCTAGACATGCTGATGAGCCCTGATATTGGGCGAAACAATCATTTGTTGGTTTATATATTTATATATAAAAAATTCTACCAAATTAGATTGCTCAATTGTAGGTCTTTTATAATTAGTATTAATAGTAGTAACTTATGGTCTATCAAATGTCTAGTCTCTACCAAACGTTTAAATAGTATGCGTATATTTAATTTTATATCTTGTCTAACCAGGCATAACTTTTCTACCTATATAAACATGATCTACGCAAATATATAATCGTTCACTATTTTTGGTACCAGCAGACGGCATAGTGCATGTTATTCCAGTAGGTGTTGGTGCCATTATTACCGAATTTTGCACCTCTTGCGATATTATAATTTTCTTGACTTTTAAATCCTGTTGCACTATTATCAAATTCTGATGGTATACACTAAATTAATGATCAATATTGTAAGGTTCTTTAGAATCACTACAATATTGATTTGTTACACTAAGTATAGAATAAATGTTACCAGTATTACAGGGCTTATACTTGGGCGTTGTGTATAACGTCTATTATTTGTGTTGGGTATCTAATGTTTTTTAAAATTACATCATCAGCCTTAACAATAAATCTAGCTAATAAAATTTTTAACCGTTTTATAGTAATGTAATATGGCCCATTCTATAAATACGCGGATAATATTTTATTATTTGCCAGTTTTCGTTAAATAATCCCTTAGCTTTTTGAGTAGTTGCTGGTTGATCTCTGTCAATAAAATGACCACCTTTGTCTGATAAAGTATCTGCAAATTTTATCTTTCTTGATTGAAATGGTTCACTTAATAGCTTAATAGGTTTACTCAAACTCTATCTTGAACCAATTGCCCTAAAAATATTACTTTTTCAGCTACTTTTTTTTTTCTAGTGCTTACAACATTAGCGCTTACAACATTAGCAAATCTTATACCAACAAGGTTGCGTGTTTTATTATCGAAAAAGAATGAATTTTTCATGAGTTGAATTCTGATAAGGGTGCAGGTATTTCATTGTCTGATTTTTCTTTTAACAATTTATTTAAATCCCAATCATCGCTATTTGCTAGTTGGTATATAAGATCTGATATATAAGATCTGATTTCATGTTAAATATTTGCAAAATTAGGATAGACATTTGTAATGGCAGAACTGATGTTTGACTTTTTTTGTAAACTGGTTTTCTAAGTATCGTAATTTAACCTTAATATTTTTAGAGTGAAGACATAAAAGTAACCCTTGTTACACAAGTCTTTACAAAAATGTTTATTACTTTTTTTAAATAATGTAGATTGCTTACATCTTTTTCTATTGACATTTTAGGCAGAAGTTTCTTCATAATATATAACAAGCTAAAATTTTAAAAAGGTCCAAAGATTGCACAATTTTTTCATAATAACATTGGCCAATATAAAAACGCACATCAGTCAAAGCTACAACGTTTATATTGTAACTTTGACCAATTGACTTCTTTTTTAAAACGCGGGGGAAAGGCACCTCTTTGTCAAACGACAAAAAGTCTTAAGTATAACTTTTGCGCAAAATGTGAGAGAATAACACAAAATTTAAATGGTTTAATTTAATAGACTATTCAAAAAACGCCCTTAAGCAAAAAGTGGTCAATTGTACAATAAGTTCCCCTAATATTATTGTTTTGGGTGTTAAGAGATTATGAGGTGTTATGTAGGGCATTTAAAATTTTTTTACTATTCGAACATTTCAAGACATGAAGTTAATGGAGAAGATGTGAAACAGACAAGGAAGTTTTAATATGACCATGAGTACAAAGATTTGTTTAAACCACTTTGCTGCAGAATCTTGTTCAAATTTTTCTCTAATTTTAACATTAATTTATAAGAAGTACGATGAGACTTAAATTTCGATACTTGTAATTGGTTTGAGATACTTAAAAAAGACAAACATTATCCCTACCCCTACTACAAATCTTTTCAAAATATTTGTGTATTTATTTGTGTAACTATTGTTTATTTGTGTATTTATTTGTTTATTTATTTGTGTAACTCCTAATGGTACTGTATTCTTTATTTTAAAAACGTATGGACGATTCCATACTCAAGTGAGTTATTTTCAGAAAAATAAATTTCAATTCTCATCAAAATTCAAGTTTATCTTGGTGTTATTTTATGATTAAAGATTCTTTTTTTTGATTTGTTAACATTATTTGTGTTTGTTTTGTATTTTTAATTGCGACTTACAGCTGTGCGTTAATTTTTATAAATAAATTGTAAATAAGTTGATTATTGATAAGAGCGTATAGAATTAGGAGGAATCGTTTAAAAAAAAAAATATCTACCACAAATTTATTACTTCATATTTGAAATTAAAAAAAACAAATAAATTAAATAAGCATCATTTTTTTGACAATATGTAACATTTGTTTTAGTTTTCCAACAATGCCCGTAAGTAACAAATATGTCATTTTTATTAAGTTTATGTTTAAAATAAGTATCCAATAAGGAAAGGGCAATCAAAATAAACTACTATTACAATAAACGCTTTTTTAATTTATAACAATCACAATAAACTACTTTTTCTATATTTAAAACTAAAAATGTGATAGCTGAAGCATTTCCTTAGAGCCTGATGACAATGTTTATTTTGCTCCTGTAAGTAAAAGCTCAATGTCCCGTAAGTAACGGCTCATTGTATAGTCTTTAAAGTAAGAAACTTATTCAAAACACTTTGATATTTAAAAAATTCAAAATATAAACTATTTAAAAACTATCTTTTAATGGATAGAAAATCTTTTGGAAAGTATTGCGAACATTTATACAATTTATTGACAATCTTTATTTTCATTTAGAATGTAATGTAGTGAAATATCTCTCACCTAACACTGAATCACTTTCAGCCTACTTTAAGAATTCTACTCATCTACTACAGATTCTAGTATTCCAATCCGGCCTTACGATTATATCTTAGTCACAGCTAATGTCGTCTCCCTATATACTAAAATTCCTCATGACGACGGTATTATTGCAATGGTAACTTCATACGCGTAGATTGTATATCGCTCAAACTCCCTAAAAACCTATACCCATTATTCCCATTAACATTCTCCTTAATTTCATTAGGACCACCCAGACCTTGATGAACTGAAGATATTTATATATAATCTACACTAAATATAATGTTCACTTTTAATACCTCAACCAAATCAATAACAATAATGGATCTAATACTAGAAAAATATTGGTCGCACATTCACTACAAATTATATAAAAAACCTACAGATACTCTGTCCTTACTGATTTTCATCTCAAACCACCCAAGACACTAAAAACTAGGTATTGTCTACAATCAAGCCATTTGACTAAATATAATCATAACTAGAGAGAATTACCTTAGAAATTAACTCGAGAGATCAACTAGGACTTTGGTATTTCGAGGATATCCATTCACAATCATAAATTATCAAATTAACAGAGCACTTGCATTTATGCAAGATGACTTGGTAACCACTAATGAGCACTCCACCAACTGAATCTCCTGTAAGTTCCTTGAGATGCAACTGGAAAAAAAATAATGAAGATGATCAGCGAGCAAGGGACGATAATAAAAAATGATCCAATACTGAACAAAATATCAATTACCACCAGAAAACTTTTTCAAACCGAAGATCACTAGGAAACCGACCGATACCAACCAAACACTATGGTTAAATATCCCTCTCCCCACGAGAACCATTAGAAATGTAAATAAACAATGTTAACTAAATTTTAAACATCATATACAGTAACATAAAAAGTTATTTCATATTTTACTTAGCTTTCATATTTCATATTTTCCTTTTTTTATTTTAGCTATTTCATATTTTACTAAAAATTTTATGTAATAAAAATATATACCTACTTACATAAAAATTTTTTACCTCTCCGACCTAAATTGTTTTAACTTTTTATTTATTAACTAATAAGTTATTATTAAATAGTTTATTTTTTTGAACTCTAATGACTTTCATCACCAAACACTTTGGCTTGATAATTTTCTTAAAACCTTCACAAAGAGAAATTGCCGTTTTCTAGCTGATTGTGTCTGGCGATGGGGGAGGGAAGGGGGAGGGGGTCAAAGAGAGGGCTTTTTAAGTTGAAGGGTTTGCGTATTGGGGATGTACTGGACGTGAATAGCTCTATTCACGTCGCTGTTGTTTAAAATAGCTGGATATGGGTTCCTGTAGGCGAATGTGGATATCAAATAATTTATATATCATGATTAGATGGTTTAGATGAGCTGGATGAAAATAATTTGATGTTATAGAAGTGGATAAATGAATAGTCTAAAACAACCCATTTTTAGCCGTATCCCATATTTCATTGTACTCTGAGTCACTATGGTCATTTGTTTTGACTTGCACCTTGTCGCGGCTCGGATAACGATGTCCCGTTTTGGGAGGGGACTGGGATGGAGATTTGCTGCCGATAGGTCTACATTTTTAGGATGCACTGGGTAATCTGGGTAATGTACATGTTAATACAACAGCATTGACTGGTGCCTGTCGCCTCACGTGACTAGACAAGGGTCCGTGGGAGCGGTGAATGATAATAATGCAACATATGATAACTTGTTGCTTCCGTTGGTTAACTCAAATATTACTTGATCGATTTTATGGTAAAGTCATTTAAATAATTATTCAATTTTTTTGTAGTATGCTCGACTTTATTGTTCTCTGTGGAAAAATGGTCGCTTTTTCGGTCCGGTCTTGTCCGATGATCACACGTCCTATTTTTGAGTGATTGGCGATGGTGCTTTGTTATTGATGGGTCTACTTCTTGAGGATGTAGTGGTTAATCTTAATGATGTACAAGTTAATCAAACAGCATTGGATGATGCGGGGTATTGCATTTATCACTGTTGCGTCACGTGACTTGACAGTGATCTGTGGGGATGGAATAGGGATGATAGAACGATTTAACTTATGATAATTTGTTACCTTCGCTCAAATTTTCCGATATAAAGGTAAATTAATTTAATAACTTTTCTATTATTCGCTGTATTCTTCCGCCGTATCCTCCATTTTCAGCCGTATACACCGTTTACTCCGTTACAATATGGTAGTTTGTTTTGATCTGTCCTTATCGCTGCTCGAATAATCACGTCTCGTTTTGGGTGAAAACGATGAGGTTTTGTTGCCGATAACTGTGTTTTGAGGATATATTGGATAATCTAAGTGATGTACTGGTTAATCCAGCTGCTTTGACTAATGTCTGTGTTTTAAGGATATATTAGATAATCTTAGTGATGTACCAGTTAATCCAGCTGCATTGACTGATGTGGGAAATCATTTTTGTCGCTGTTGACTCTTGGACAAGGGTTTATGGGCCCTGTTTGGGGACTATCCAATAATCTTAATTATTATAATTTTAATCTCTTCGATTTAATTTAACTTTTACTTGGTTGATAATATTACGATGCAATCGGTTTCAGTTATACCATCGATTACAAAAACTCTTTGTGGTAATATACTTAAATATCCAGACCATTGTGAAATCGAGATTTAGGTAACTTTGAAATATTTCGGGAAATATGTCTCACTGTTAAAATGTTTCAAAATATAAAATACAATTTCAGCCAGTGACAGAAAAAATAGAGACGGAGCGAATTAGTAAAAAAACCTGTAAGCTTTACATTAGGCGTCCAAGAGATATTGTACCTTAGCTTGTTTGAAATTACAAGGCAGCCCATTTACTTGCAAATCAAATGTCAATAAATATATTAAAAACAGAAAGATATGTTTAATGTTAAGGAGCGATTGATGAATGGGATGTTAAATTTTAGTAATATTCAAAAAATAGTTAATCATCGCAATACAAAAAAAGTAGCCTTGTCTACAGAAGAATAAGCTAATAATTTAATGTTTCTACTTAACTTGGAGAGTCCTCACAATAATCCTCTGTCATCTACGATGATTGTGGATTATTGATACGTTTTTTTTAGTTACTAAGGTACTCCAAGTTCACACATACTTCCTTACAAATGTAGCTTATCAGGTCAGAGCCAACATTGAACTTCAGACCTGTTGATTCTGAGAAAGAAGTTAAATCACTGCACCATGGTTGCAATGAAGTTATTTCGCACTTTCACTTGTAATTGTTACATTTGTTCCATATATTGAGTAATTTCATGTAAAATGCTTAAATTTTTGTTGTATTTATAACTACTCATAGTTATTACGTATTTTTTTGATAAAACAAAATTTTTTTTTTTTACCACGGACTCTACTTTGATAATAATGATTTCAGTTAATTTATCAATTGATTATTTTGTCAAAATAAACACTTGAATTGAAATTGACGTAGAAGACCAAACATTTATAATGAAAAAAAGTATTAAGTAATTGGAAATCAACATAAAAAATTTATTCAAAAAAAGTGGTTAAGTTAAACATAATACAATAAAAGTCAATTTTAAACCCCTCCTAATATATAGACGTACGCACATATGCATACCATACATAGAGAGGCGCACGCACATATACATACTAAACAAAGCACGAACCATTTAATCCTAAAACAACAAATTCAAGTTCAGCTTTTTTATATTTAGAACATTGTTTAAAAAAAAGGAAGCACCTGCGATACCGATGAAAAAGATCCGCATTTATTATTCAGAAGTAGGTGAATAGTAGCACGGAAGAAGATGTAGGAGTTAGCAGAGAGCGTATAAAGACCTTCATAAAAGACAAAGCATTGATGGAAAAAAAACAAAAAGTCGCACGGGAGAAAAATAATAAGAAAGAAGTTGAAAAAACATTTTTTTTCGGAAGTATAGACATGTTTCCATCGGAAGACTTTAGTGATGTCTATTTATAAACACTCGTGTCAGATTTTTTTTCATTTTATGTGATACAATTAAGATTTACTTATAAAATATAGATTACTGATCACGGCCTTTTGCAGTGAAAATGTCTCGCCAAAACTCTTCCCGTATACCCATCGCACATATAGGGTATATATGCATATATAGGGTATATTTACCCATCGCATATATAGGGAGCGGAAAAAGTTCCCGGACAAAAGTATGATTTAAAAAAATTATCTGTTCAGTGTTTTTTTTAATATATAGCGTGTTTTTAGTATTCTTTTGTATTCCTTCGTATTCTTTAAGTATTTTTTGGTATTATTTTGTTTTAAATTAAAGTGTAATTTGTTTCTCGTCTTGTACAGGAACTTTTGCTGTTTATATTTTCGTGCGGCAACTTTTTCCGCACCCTGTGTTATTAAATATGTATCTTGGAGAGCATTTTTTTATTGTTTCTACTTTTCACCGTTTAACCGCAACATGCGTCATAAAGCATTGTTATACATTTTAACTTAAACTTTTACAAGTTTTTTATTCACTTTAAACTAACTTCAATACTGTGGTAAGTCGCACGTTCATTTTTTATTTATTTTTAATATTTATTTATTATTTTATATTTATTTATTAGTTTATGGGTAACAACTCAGTTATGAAGATGTACACTGAGTTTTAGGAAGATTAAGACGTTATTGTACATGTCTAGTGTTAATTGATTCGGTATTTTAAATACGTATAGTTCGTTACTAAATTGCCTAATATACATCAAAATTGTGAGAAAATCCATATATTTTTGCGCGTACCTATAGTGAAAGACTTGGGTTACTCTTCAACTGTTAAAAGCATTAACAGCATTCTAACTAGTTGTATATCTTTATGCGCCATAATTAAGAAATAAAGAGGTAATGCATGAAATGCCTTGAATTTTGATGTTTTGTGGTTGACATTTGCGTTTTATAATTATATTTAGGGGAGAGTCGCCCATTATGGACCATCTTCTTTTATGGACCACCGATGAAACAAATAAATGCGATTTTATTTTTAAATTTTAGAAACGTAGCATTAAAGAGTGACTTCCGTTCAGTTAAATCGCATTATAATGATGGCGGTCAGCAAGATTACTTCAAAAAGGTAAGTTAGTATTTTATTTGGTTATTTTTTTCTAAAAGTACACTCACTTTTTTTTGTGTGTCATTCTACAAACAAATGAACCAGGACAATGCTTCTATGCTAAATGGAAAGCTTTTTCATTTCATTTCTTACTAAATACAAGCGTGTAGCTCCAAATGACATCGTTTTGGTTTTATTTAGTAAAATTAGATGCCCATGTGGTTCTCCCAATATGGACCAACTGCTGTCCCTAGAATGGACCAGTGGTTCAAGATGAATTCAACAACTAGTACCAGTATTTTAAATGAAAGTTCATGGCTTTGTTTTATGTGCGGAGAATGTAATATAGAAAATATGATATGCTGTCGATCCTGCAAAAGATGGGCACATGAAGAATGCGCATGAATTTCATATTGTGACTTTATTTGTGAACTTTGTAAATAAATTTTGAAATATTATTACACACCAGTATTCATGTTTTTGTGTGTGCTAAATGTTAAAATAGTAAAACACTTTATAAATAAAACTGAGTGTATGCATACATGTGCATAAGACTGGTAGAATTAGAATCAAATAAATGGTGGCTGGCTTAAACTTAATAACTTTTTTTTTTTTTACAAAACAGACATCTAAAAACCTGTTAAAAATTAGAAGCTTACATACTCTTGAGTATTTATATTCTAATATTTCTATCTTTAGTGCGTATATAATTTGTTTAAATGACCAAGTCAAACCGTTTATAACTAGTCCATAATAGGAACCTCAATGGTCCATATTTGGAGCACAAGCTTAAAGTACCCCCAATATGGACCACTTACGTTTTTGACACATTTTATAATTATTAATAAATCAACCACTACAAGCTTCATATAATATGTTCAGCTGAAGGTAAGAAGTGGTTTACAATATAAAAGTTACCTATTTAAGCAAAAGTGAATGAATTATACACTCTGCAACAAAAGTGGTCCATAATCGGCGACTCTCCCCTATAACTTACAAAATAACAGAAGATTATTAGAAAAACTGTATCTGTTTTTCTATACATGGCTGCATCATATATTTTTTACAGGCATAGTTAACCAAGAGCTATGTGTCTTACCACACACTAGGCCATTAGGTATAATAATGTAGGTTAAGTCAACTACGACTACCTATAGCGCAATAGGCTTTAATAACTCTCATTGCTGACAGAATATCAGTGTGTATCGTTTTAAATGAGACAGGGTATAGGGGGTTGCCTCAGAAGTGGTATGCTCTCTCAAATGTTGCATCATAAAAAGGCTTTGACTTCGTAGAGGTAAGTTTTAAAGCTTGTACACGAAATAAATGTTGTCGAAATAAAGCACGTCTTAAAAAACACGAAATAAAGGATGTCATTTTTTTTCACTGGTTGTGTAAAAATCTTTTTAATTGTTTTGTATTTTGTTTAAAAAAAAAATGTTAATTTTTGAATTTAACTTGAAATAAGTTTTAAAAATGACAAAAGAAGAAGACGTAAGAGAAAAAATTATGCACAAATATTTACAAAATCCTAATAGTAGCTACAATTCGATAGCAAAATCATTGCAAACACATCCATACACCGTTAGTCGTGTTACTCAACGTTTTTCAAACAAAATCGATCGTGTTGTTCAAACAAAATCGATGAAACGCAAATCTGGTGGTGCAAGAAAGGAAGGTTTTAAAGATATAAAACTAGTTAGAAAACTGGTTAACAGTTTTAAGAATAACCCAAGCCTTTCACTATAGGAATGCGCAAAAATATATGGATTTTCTCGTAGTTTTGTTGCAAAACCTATAAACAAACATGGTTTTCATTCTTACAAAGCACAAAAAGTGCCCAACCGTTCAGAAACTCAATGAAAAAGTGCAAGAACCCACGGCAGAAAGTTGTATGACAATTTTATTTCTAAATATTTCTGTATTATTGAAGACGATGAAAAGTATATCAAGTACGATCAACAACAAATTCCTGGTGCTATTTATTATATTGCCAAATATATAGGAAAAGCAGATAAGAAATGTAAATACACAAGACATTACAAGTTTGCTAAAAAAAGCTTTGATTTGGCAAGCTATTTGCAGTTGTGGCAAAAATTCAGCGTCTGATATTTCTCAGCCCACACTTTCTGGTCAAATATATGCTAATGAATGTTTACAAAAACGCCTTTTACCTCTCATTAAATCACACAATAACAGACCTGTGTTCTGGCCTATTTAGCTTCAATTCATTATTGTAAACTAGCTATGGAATGGTATAAAAAATAATAACATGAAATTTATGCCTAAAACAGAAAATCCTCCTAACTGCCCAGAATTAAAAGTTTGAAAAGTACTGGACTATTATTAAAAGAAAAATGAAAAAACAAAAAGTTTTGCAGAAACATTAAAGATATTAATGTATCATTTAAAAAAGCATCAAATAGTTTTGATTCTTATTCTGTGCGCAAGCTTATGAGTACCACTAAAGCAAAAGCTCAAAATTTTATTAGATTCCCACAGCAATAATTAATATTTTTTTAGTTTGATCTTCTTATACTATTGTATTAAAATTATTACTTGGTTTGAAATAAAAATCGAGGAGTACTTTTTTTTAATTGTTTTTCTATTTTCACATTTATTTCATGTACACGCTTTATTTGCTTGTTTTGAGGATGGTACCTAGACGGGATTTTCTTGAAATGAGCATTTTAACAATGGAGACGTCATATGATTCAATACCAGAGTATTGAATCATATAAAAGTTAATACTATCATTTTCATCATTATCATCATAATAATATTTTCCTGATCGGAATTTGGTAATAAAATACATAATTTTTGATTTTGTTTAACCCTGATATATTTTAATACTCTTTCTTTAAGTAATTATAAACGCATACTTCTTATTATAATATACTTTGATTTTTAGTGTTTGTTGCAATACTGCAGCTTTCTAGTTGTGTTTTATGTCTAATAAATTAAGTATTTTTGTTAAACTATACCACAAGTAGCGGGCCCGAAAAACCACTTGATTTTTTCTTTTGTCATATCTTAAGTTCAAAACAAATAATTTAACTTTTTTTGTTCTTTAAATGGATTTATATGGTAAAAGTTTTTCTTAGAGGTTTAGAAGTATTTTGGTATTTTTATTTTACTTTTTTTTCAGTAAAGTTGTTCTATATTTTAGTATGGGACCTCAACAACCACATGGCTTAAATTGCTTACAACTTTTTTGAAAATAGTTGGAACTTTCCCATATTTCCGATAAGTTTGTTATGTTATATTTCACTTTATATAGTAATTTGATTGCGAACTTATTTTTAGGGAAGTACCAAAGGCGCTACAGTAACTACATGATTGGGATTCCCAAAAACGATATGAGTTATTTTGGTTTTAAAAAAATCCAAGATTTGTTAAAAAAACTCAAGAATTAGAGTAGATTTGTTGTAGTTGTAACAAGCAAAAAAGCTTGTTCTTAATGTTCTGGAAGTTAGACAATACGTAATTAAAAGGTGGAAGAAAATTTGCATCATCAACAAATACAAATAAATGATTTGACAAAAAACATGTATATTCGTTTCTTACAAATATTTTAAAAAGGTAGTAAAAGACAGTATGGTAAGATTGGCTGTAGTTAGAGGAGTTGTAACTTTGTTAAAAATGATTTTTTTTTTTTGGTTTAAACGCAGGTTAAATAAATGGTTCGGATTGGACTTTAAAGCGAATATGCCAAGCTTGACACTTAAGCGACAAGGAAATGTATCAGTAAATAGAGCTCTTATTTTCTTAAGAGAAATGGTATGTGTTCACCTTGGTATGAGTAAATGTTGTGTTCATGATTAAATTTTATAATACACACATATTTCATTTAAAATTTAACACAGAGTATTGTTTTTCATAGTTGCCTTTAGACGCTCTTGAAAAAGAATTGATTAAAGCTGGTATTATGACTGAAGCAGTACAAAAGGAGACAAGAATTTGGTCTGTAAAAATTGATATATGGAGATTATTTAGTCACGACAAAACACCAGATAATTTTGGTGTTGATGGTACACCTGCTGGTATTGTTTTTGCTGCAAAAAAGAAAACATGCTGTAAAATGATAAGAGTGAATGCGTCATCATACATCCTCTAGTATCATTTTAAGGTATTTATTACCATATCACTACTATTTTATAAATACTTAAAATAGAACTTAAAAATATGTTGTATCATTTTTCTTTAAAATTATAGGAGACCTTTTTGTCTGTCAAGTACTCTTTGGTAATTTTGGAATAAGTAATCAAATGACTCTACAGGAAGCTGCGGCAAATATCTTCTGAAACAACAGTAATATAATATGATTACATGGTGTATCTGATTACAATTCGTTATTAGATATGTATTAAGGGTTTGATAAATATCTTTTAAAAAAAATAGTGGCACGACAAGTAGTTGTGTTTTCTGATGGGCATTGTTCACGCTTTAATTTCGACGTCTTACAGTTTTTACAATCAAAAAACATAAATATGTTCTTAACTCCGCCAGATACCACTGGTGTGACACAGCTTTCAAACCAACTCAATAATAACCTTCGAGCCGGAGCCGTGGAGCCGCTGCTTTTTGGTGCAGCCGGAAAAATCTAGCGACTCACGGCTCTCTTGTATTTTTAATGGAATATGATATTGTTTTTAATAGTAGACAAATGTTATTCACTCATTGTTGAACGGACTTGTTGAATAAATCGTTTTAAATTATTATTGCTAACATTGCTTTATTGACACTTAATTATTATTTTCTATTTTAAAATAGGTTTTTATTAGCTTTATATGGCTTCCCAGTTGGTTTAGTTTTAAATCATAATGCATGTAACATGTAATAGTCAAGAGAAATATTAGCCGCAGTTGGGCGATATTAAAATAGAATGTGGGAATTTTTTCCACCTCAAACCCCCTCTGCAATTTTAGGAGCAGCCGTTATGTAGTAGCTAGATCTCTTACTTCAGAAATTAAAAATAAAGAAAAATGTTAAACGAAGCTCCAAAATGGAGCTTCGTTTAACATCTTTAGCGGAGATGGAATAGAAATTTTGACCCGAGATTTGGCAAAAAAATTTGGCATAAAAATTAGTCGTGAAAATATGCGTCAGGAAATTCAGACATTAGCTGAAAAAAAAAGCGTTCTGATTTGAGAAGCGATTTAAATGGAAAACTAAGTTGATGGAGCATCATGACATCGGCGAAGCTTTCTTGGAGTCAATACTCAATTTTTCTCTAGCTGTACAAATACAAAACCTTCAAAGTAATTTTAAAATTTTTTTATACAAACTAATAAATATGTTTATTTCAATATTTCAAGAATAAGATATGTTCTATAATATAGGTGGCAGTTATAGACAGTGTAACTAGATGGTCGAGTACATTTAAAATGCCTAAGCGTCTTTTAGAATTACGTGATGTTGTTGAAGAGCTGGAAGGAAAATAACCGAAAGGGAGTTTTGCATTGCAGCCATACCAGTGGAAACAAATACAGGTATTACAAAGTATTCTTGAAAAACCTGCATAAGTATTCTTAAATCTTTCAGTTTGAGGATCTCACGCCAGGTCACTTAGTCTATGTTTAGGAACTGTTAAAAGAACATTTAATGGAGGGTGATTTTAAATCATCTGTTTTTGCTAAAGCCATAAAACAATCTATGGAAACTAGGGAAGCAATCCTAATGAGTAATCTTTTTTTCTGTGCAGCGGTTTTGCAGACTTACACCATCAATGTCTTCTAAACGAAGAACAACAGGTAGTTTTTCTAATCGTTAACTTTGTGAGAACGTTTTTTAAACTTTGATTAAAAGATTTTACTTTTGATTACTTCGATTAGAAATTAAAAATACATTTATTATTTTAGAGTTTTTTAAAGCATATTTATTTTATCTTTTTAAAAATTTTAGGTAGTTGCTGAGGACACTCTTCGGTTGGTTCAAAAAAAGATTAATAAGCAAAAGTTTGGTTTTCATAGATAGGAGGAAGATTGTGAAACTTTTTCTACTGAGAGTTCGGATGAGAAAATGAAAGATTTGTCTCCAAAAAAGAAAATTTTTAAGAAAATGGAGCAGGCAAGAAAAAAAAGAGTCAGCAATCTGATCAAGGATCTATTCAGAACATTGGGATTGAGGAGCGAGAATTCAAAGACGCATTTCGAAGTCTACCTAAACTACCGACCTATTGAAACAAAAAACCTTGAAGTGCAAAAAACCTCAGAAAGGAATAGAGTTTTTCCCTTCGATTATACAATCATCGTGCAAAATTGTCACAGCGCTTCCAATGACAAAAGTTAGTGTTGAGCGGGTGTTTTCAGCACTCAAATTTCTGACGCCAGACCAAAGTAGCCATATGAGATCGGATTTTATTGATGATTTAGTATTTCTTAGGACAAATAACGAATACATTTGACTTGTTTGAAATTTAATTTTGGGTACGAAATACAATTATAATAAAGCAAAAAATTTATATTGATAGAATATTTTATTTTCTTTTCAGCCCCCAAATAGTTTTTTACAATATAAATATGTGGTAGTAATGGATTCACATTTTGAAAATGAGAATTGGATAAAAACTAATAGGTGTAGTTTTTATTCAACTTGAGAAACAAGCCTAAATATTTCTAACTTTCATTAAAAATTTAAACTTAACTTATTAGGGCCGGGAAACGGACCGAGCCGGGAGCCGTACATTTTTTTGGAGCCGGAGCCGAGCCGTGAAAAAAACTTGCAGCTCCACAAGGCTGGTGGCATGAACATAATTGCACTCTGCCTAATTATTTGATCAACTTAATTAAGATTAAAAGGTTCAAGGATAAATAGAAACATTTTTAAATTGTCTTAAAGACAAATAGAGTTATGTGTAAAATTATTTTTTTACAAACAACAAGTCAATCTTTACTCGGTAGTTAATAGAAAAATAAATTTCAATAGAAAAAAGGAAAAATATATTTTATTATTGAGTTTTTGATTCAATATGATTTTTTGTTAACGGACCCTAAAAACCACAACATAAATACTACTTTCGTTAACTTAAAAAATTTTAACAACTGTCTTTTTAAATTATATTCTTTTGATTATTTTTGCAGAAGTATGACTTGAATCTTTACAAAAAACCTTGCTTTGCAAACTTAAATTAACAGAATAAACTATAAAACAGTATAAAATATAATTAAATATAAGCTTATTATACAATAGATAACTCCGCTAAAATAGTTTACATTTTTGCGATACACGAGACATACGTGACAACATTTTTCTCATTTACTACCTGCTTTTACCTTGGGCACTTGATCAAATTTTAGATAATTGTTAATCTAACACATACTCTAATAAAATGAGTTTTCAGCTTTAATATTTGAGAATTGTTTGTAAGTTTTAAAGAGAGTTGTAAAAAGTTTAACTAACTCGTTGCAGGAAATATAACTAAATATAGCAGTAAATAAACCGCCTTTCGAAAATTAATAATTTCATTATTTCCTCAACAGTCGCAAGTATGGAAATTAAACTTATTGCCAACAAAATAATATTAAATGTTTCGTTTTTTAAAGGTACCCTTATGAGTAGCTTTAAAAACTACTATTTAAAAAAAATAACTTTGTCTTTTTAAAA
Organism: Hydra vulgaris; assembly: GCF_038396675.1. Classification (NCBI taxonomy): domain Eukaryota; kingdom Metazoa; phylum Cnidaria; class Hydrozoa; order Anthoathecata; family Hydridae; genus Hydra; species Hydra vulgaris. The sequence goes on along the minus strand of NC_088920.1, from coordinate 67,775,612 downwards.
GATATAGCCGTCGTAGCAATAGATTACTTTACGTAAGAGTGGCCCGTTCATTACTGTTTTATGACCCTATTCCATTGTTTACATATGTTATTCTAAAAAGCTTTCCATATATGTTTTCAGTCCCATAAAACATGATGCACCACATATACTTATAATAATGAAAGGATTCAAATGATAGGAATTGGTCTTCCTTGCAAAATAATGTTGAGTTTATACCACTGAATTCTCATAATAGTTCTCAATAATAGTTTTTATTAGCACATTTAAATCATTTAGTTTGAAAATAAAATAAAAATACAACACATCGATTTAAATAAATATATATCATAAAATTAAACAAAAATACTTTATTTAATCAAATCAATAATAAAAAGTAAAATCAAATAAAAACATAAAATAAAATCAAGAAAAAGGAGAAACAAAATTAAATAAAACTATATAAAACACATATTTAAATAAAAGTAAATAATATAAAAATCAAATAAAAATATATAACCTGAAATAAAACAAAAATACAAAACATAAAGTTATTTTAAAAACAAACATTACCTTAATAAAAAAACAGATACAAACTCCTATACAAAAAAGAATTGTAGATTGGTCCAAGCTTAAGTCAAGTATTAATTGCATTAATCTGCAAGTATTTATTACATACAGCATACCATAAGATATTAAAAACAATATTTTCCTTATGTGTTTGTTTAAATATACATAATAATAATCTTATGAATAATAATAATGATAATCTGCGGCGAACAATAAAATACCGCTTGAAAGGGGAAGCAACCCTTTAGCTCTTTGCATTCGGTACATGTAATACTAGTGCTGGCTACAGTGTTTGTCTAAACGGTTTTTAAATTCATTAGGATGACGAGAGTCAATCACAGTGCGTGGAAGTGAATTTCATTGGTTTTCTACTCTGTTAGGGAAAAAATTAAGTCTAGTAGAAATAGCACGCATATTGAGGTCAGAAGATTAAAGAACTCTTTGTATTGAAGATGAGAGTGTTCTCTAGTTATTCGCACAGATGAACAGCCCACTTGTGGGTTAATCCAATAAATATTTTCTAGGTTATTTATAAATTTGAAGTTGTAGATTAAATCACTTCGATTGCGCCTTTTATTAAGTGAGGTAAGATGAAGGCGTGCTAATCTGGCTTCACTGGATAACGCTTTGAGAGATGGAATTGCTTTGGTGGCACGGTTTTGGACTTTTTCAAGTTTTTCAACGTTGTGTGCAGAAAGATAATTCCACACAGAAGCAGCATGCTCAAGGTGAGGTCTGACCAGCGATGTGTAGAGCCTTTTCCAAACTTGTATATTTTTATAAATAAATGCTTTCTTTAGTTGACCAAGGGCAGAGCTTTTGATGATATTATTTCAACGTGTGTATCCCATATGAGGTTGTGTGAAATGCAAATCCCAAGATCTCCTTCACTGTACGAGTGGTGGTTAGGATTTTTGCTTTTGTTAAAGCATAAGATAAGGCACTTTTTGTAATTATGTGGTAGGCGCCAGGTTAGAGTCCAAGACACAATGTGATTTCTAAGAGCTGGGCTTTTAGGTGTAGAATTTGTGGAAATAACTTTACTGTCATCAGCGTATAACTTCATAGGATTGCTAACTAGGTCTGTTATGTCATTAATTTACAAGATGAATAGAAGAAGAATGAATCTGAATATATATATATATATATATATATATATATATATATATATATATATATATATATATATATATATATATATATATATATATATATATATATATATCTACAATTGGAATTAGGGTCGGCATTCGGCAACGCCAACCTGACAATGTCTAAGATCGTATGCCGACCTCGTTTATTTATGTTTATTGTCGTGATAATATAACTTTACTTAAATTATTTTTGATTTAATTGATAAGTTTTTAATAAGTTTGTAATAAAGCTAGAACTAAGAATATATAAATTTTCATTAAAAGTCATGTAACTTGTTATTAGTGAAACACGAAATACATCACAAAAAACGCATGGCTCGTTTTTAGTGAAATTTTCATTTTCATTAAAAAAAGTTAGCGTGTTAAGTTGGGTGAATGAATGAACTAACATCGACAGACCTGCACCGTCCATGCGTGCAAGGTTGTGCGGTGCACAATGCTGCGAAGGCACCAGAGGCTCCAAAACTCGTAAAAAAAATGAATAACATGATTCCTCATCATATAAAATTAGTTTTACCTTTTTGTAAATTTTTTTTACAAAAAGGTACAACTAAAATCGTTTTTGGAGCACTTAGAAACAGTCACAGAAAAAGGATGAAACTTAATTGAAATATTATTGACTATATTAAAACTTAAATGCTATGCCTTCTTAGAAGACAGTTGATTCATGGAATTTCTCTTGTGCATCGTATCAACTTGATACTGGTGGAAATGTTTCCTTACTCTGGTGCAAAAATGTAGAGAATTTATGAGGAACAGAAATTTAATATACTTTGATTAATATACTTTAGATTGACTATTAATATACTTCATGATTGATAAACATGAGATTGATTATGATTAATATACTTTATTATTATGAATAATATACTTTAGACTTTATGATTAATATACTTTAGATGGACTATTAATATACAGAATTAAGGACAAGTAACTTACTGCTTGAACTTATATTAATACTTACACTGTGTTAACAATTAGTCTTTTTTGTTTATATTTTGTATACGTTATATTATTTATATATTATATATTATTATGTTATATATTATATATATAATATATGTTATATATTATATATATAAAGTTAATAAATAATATTTAATAATTTAAATAATATTTAATTTCTACTCTTGCACCACCGTCGCAAATAAACATTGATTGAACAGCAAACAGAACTACAAGTTGTAGGAATGGGCATATAGTTTTATATTCACAAACAATAGTGAATCATTTCAAAATTTTTTACCAGCAAAAATGGATTAAATTCAAAACAAAAATTTGGAATCAAATTTTTTTAAATTTTTTCAAACAAATGATTTTTTTCTAGATGATGAATCAAGTCCTGACCTTAATTATTTTAAAGGAGCTGAATCTTCGCAAAGTGAATGTAATTATTTTTATACCCGTGAAATTAAAAGATTTCTTGATCATAATAAAGTAAATGCGATTTATATTAATATACGTAGTTTAAAAAAAAACTTTGAAACTTTTCAAAATTTTATTGAGGAAACTTGTGATCTTTTCAACATAATTTGCTTAACAGAAACTTGGTGCAGTTCCGAAGACGTAAATTCTTATATGAATTTTGAACTGCTGGGTTTTAATTTAATTTCATTGGCAAGAAAAACAAACAAACGCGGCGGAGGAGTACTTATTTATGTTAAAAAATGTTTGAGATATTTTACCAGACATGAGCATTTCCGATGCCAATAAAGAGATTTTAACGATTGAAATTTTAACCAATAAAGCTAAAAGTAATTTCATAAGTTGTTGTTATCGCCCACCTTCAGGAGAAATTAAAAATTTCAGGTCATTTTTATGTAATGGCGTCATTAAAAAAAGTCACCACGAAAATAAATTTATATATGTATTAGGAGATCTAAACTTGGATTGTTTTCAATACCACCTAAATAATAACATTAGAATTTTTTATAATGATATTTTTGAAAATTTTTGAGCGGTTCCATTGATTAACAATAGAACAAACCAACCAGAATTACACACTCATCTGTTTCTCTATTTGATAATATTTAGACCACTAATATCTTTAAAGATTCTTTAAAAAAAGGAGTAATAAAAAACGACTTATCTGATCATTTTCCAATTTTCTTTTCTATAAATATAGATAAAAAATTAACATTTAATGAAAAACTAACTTCTAAAAAACGTATTTTTACGAACGGTAACCTTAAATCTTTTAGAGAATTATCTTTAATTCATTGGAATTTTGTTAATGTTTCCGCTAATGCAAATTTAATTTATAACTCATTTTTTAAAACATTTTACGATATCTATAATGCTAATTTTCTAGTAGTTACTCACAATCTCCATGCTAAAAGTATCAAATCACCATGGATTACGAAGGATTTGCGTAAGTCTTCTAAAATTAAACAAAAACTATACATTAAATACTATAAATTAAAAACTAAAACAAAAGAAAACAAAATTATTTATAAAAATTATGCTAAACTTTTTGAAAACCTTAAAAAAAAAAAAACAAAAAAAAAAATTATTACATAAATTTACTTGAAAAATTGAAATTAAATTTGAAGCGCACATGGTCGATTATAAAGGAAGCTACTGGCAGCAAGAAATCTTTATCTCACACTTTACCAGATACAATTAGACATAATAATGATTTTATATATGATAAAAGGGAGATTGCGGAAGAATTTAATGAATACTTTGTGTCTGTAGGGCCTAATCTTGCCAAGTTAATTCATAAACCTAACAATCCAATTACTAACTTATATTTCCCTTTAAATTCTTACCTAAACTACTTTGAGTTATTTTTTGAAGAATTCGAAAATGCTTTTAAAATGTTAAAGTTAAACAAATCAGTAGGCCCTGATGGTGTCAACGGAAACATTATTATTAATTCATTTGATGTTTTAAAATATGTACTATTCAAAATTTTTTCAATTTCAATAAAACAAGGAATTTTTCCACAAAGCCTAAAGATAGCAAAAGTCATATCAATATTAAAAAACGGTGACCCTACCATTATAAATAATTATCGTCCTATTTCAGTTTTTCCTGCGCTCTCAAAAGTTTTAGAAAGAATTTTGTGCACTAAAATATATAATCACCTTACTGTAAACAACTTATTATACAAAAACCAATATGGCTTTCAAAAAAACAAATCCACTGAACACGCAATTCTTAAAGTTACTAGAAATATTTCTTACTCATTTAAAAATCCTCAGTTTACTTTGGCTGTTTTCATAGACCTAGCGAAAGCTTTTGATATTATAGATCACAAAATTCTTTTTAAAAAGTTAGAGTGGTACGGAATAACTGGTAATGTATTAGTTTTGCAGAAAAGTTACCTTTATAGTTGATGATAACGTAAGTTACAATTCTTGTAAGAGTCAGAGTCAACGTCATCATAACGTAAAAACCGAGGTCCGTGTAAAAAAAGTTGAAATAAAACGTTAAAACCGAGTGTCGAATGAAAGTGATGAAAATTTCCCGGTCTCAAAAAAAAAAAGTTGGCGCATGCGCGCAAAAAAAAAAGATCAGATGACAGAAAAAATTTAATGAAGCGTGACCAAATGTATATAAAGAGTGAAAAAAAAAAAGGGTTCATAACGAATGGAATCAAAAAACAAACCGTTACAACAATTTCAAACTCCAACGACCGTAGCAGTAGTTCGACCTTATAAACAAGATCCTCCGATAGATAATGGTGGTACACACGACTCGCATGGAAATCATATTCGAAATTTTGAAGTGTATTAATGGATGGAAAGTAGCGTCGATAATAACACTTTCGAGCTTATTTATTGTTATTGTAGCAGGAGGATATTTATTTGGAGCGTTACTAGGAGTTTTTATATTACTTGGAACATTGTTGGGATTTTATATTTGTACTAAAATAATAAAAAACAAAGTGTAAAAATATATATATTATAAAAATATTATTTTCCAATTCTATTAATTCCGTAAGAAATTCCACCAGAGATAGCTCCACCCAAAACAGCTTTACCAATGGTAGGTAGAAGAGCGCTAGTAAAGGAAGGTAAAACGACTTTAGATACCATTCCTAAAAGAGGTCCTATAAACTTTCCACGCATTCGTCTTGTTCTATGACTTTTATAATGTTTTTTATAATGTCTTTTTTTATGTCTTTTTTTATACATTTTTTTTTATCGCGGTATCAGTGATGATAATAAAGTAGGTGCTAAAACTGCAGCTAACAATGGAAGAAATCGACCACGCATGCGTTTTCTTAAATGTCTTCTTAATCGTTTTCTACCTGCGCCTTTTAACGGAGGTAAATAAACTCTTCCTCTTCCTCTTTTTCTATGCATTACGACATGTTTGAGGACGGTTAAAGTAAATATATATTGTAAAGTCGTGTTTTTTTAACATGATCAAATTTAGTTTTTTGCATTTGTTTTTTTAAGCCTCATACCAAGGGTAAATTTTTAATTTTCTTAAAGTGTCTTGTATTTTCTTTGTCTTTTAAATCGCTTTCTACCTGCGCCTTTTAAAGGAGGTAAATAAACTCTCCCTCTTCCTCTTTTTTTATATGATTTTTTTTTTATTTTACAAGCGGTGCAACACCCTATTTTACGCATTGCGTTGCTTTTGAAGATAATCCAAAGCGTAACCTCCTACGTTTGATTTCAAAAGACGATTAGCAAAATTTTTCACTTTGGTAAGAAATTTTCCTTTCCCTCTACGAGTTTTATAATGTCGACGACGGTGACCTCTTGTACGTCTGCGAGCCATGAACACAACAAATAAAAAAAAATAACTAGATTTAAGAAAATTTTTTAGAAATAAATAGCCGTTTACTTATAAAATAATAAATACAAATAGGGTTTGTTTAATAAAATGACAAATGTTTTTTATGACAAATTAAGACGATTTAAATTTGGTAGGAATATAGGTGACTTCGGTGTCGTTTCCTGAACCTCGTTCTATAACTTGAGCTTGATATTGCATAAATATAACAAGTACACCTTTAAATTGATCTGTAAATTGCACATTGATTTGAAACGAATTATTTCCAGCAATAGTAGCAGGAGGTTTATCGTTGATAAAATTAAAATCGCTAGTGCTATCGATGACTAAAGGTTCTGTAGTGTTAGTAGTACTAAAATAGAGTTTAGGAGTTCTTAAAAAGCTATCATCGTCTGCAGTATAAAAATCTGCAATATTGTTAATATTAAAAGTAGAGGGTGTATTTCCTTTAAACAAGGAAACATAACTTTTCCAAAGGAACAATTGATCGTCTTGCTTTGTCAAATCGTATTCAGTAGTATCACCTGCTGAATTAACATATGTTCTTCTGTAATTATAAAGGGTGATTTTTTTAATCATGTTGCAAGCCATTTCAACGGGTGTAAAACAACTTTTGCTTAAATGATCGCTTTCTTTTTTTGAAGTAACAGAAAATATAATGCTGTGAGGTACAAGATCAGCTGTCTTTATACTTCCCAAATTAACAGTGACTTCCGCCACATTTTCTACATTGGTGACAACTTGTTCGTAGTGAGCGATACGTAGTAAAGTATACATTTCGTCTTTTTTACTGTTGAGATATAAAGATTTTTCCAAAGGTAAACTAGGTTTGAGTCTATACGTATTGCAATAAATCATTGGGTTTTTTATAGCTACTCCTACATTAGCAAGAGCTGTTACTTGTGCGTCTGTAATAGGTCTTACCCATTCTAATAGTTGATTTATATCGTTTTCAATATAAAACTCAAATCTTACTTGTTTATTTTTTCCAAAATATTCTTTCATTTGAAAAATTTCACATATTAAACTCAAAGGTACTCTAAATTTACAACCTTTTTCTGCAGTCATGAAAGCATTATATCTATCTCTTAGCGTTGTTTGATAACCAGGAGCTACTGGAGCTGGTGTTCCATTAAGAGGTCTAATGAGACCATTAGGGTCTGCAGCTTGTATAAGCGTTTTGGTTTCAGCAAAAGTAATAGGGTTTGTATTTTCAGTTTCTTCTGTTAAACCTAAACTAGGATTAATCCACGACTCTCTAAACGCTTTTGTATAACTTTTTTTAACTAGCATTGTTTTAAAACGATCATAAGAACGATTAATGATAGCGTTGTTGGCACAAGTAGTATTATTTATTTGATAGTTGGGATAAAATTTAAAACATTTGAATAAGGCTTGAATAAAGTTGTTGCAAAGACAGACTTTGTTGATTAATTCATCGTCTGTTGTAGGTGTAAATCCTGTTTGCGTGTTGACATTTTTATAAAGAAACAAATCAAAATCTATATAATAATCGGGTAGATATGTCCATTCGTTAAGTATAGTGGTAAAAGAAATTAAATTAGCCATGTCAGAAGTAAGATCGTAAGAAAATTTTTGATTATTAACAGCAATGACTTCATCTTGAGCTTGAGCTGTTTGAAATCCAGGATATTTTTCATTTAATATCGCTTTATATTCTGCACTAATATTACCACTTGTTGCTTCTTGCAATAAACGATTTTCGTGATCTGCTTGTGCCAAAACATCTTCAATAGTAATATGTCCGTTTGTATTGGGTGTATAACGATTGCCGTCACCGTCTCTCACATATTTAGCTAACGAACCCATTTATTTTTGAAAAAAAGAAAAAAGAACATTTTTTTCCTATTTATTCATCTTCTGATTCTGAAGTAGTTTTTTTAAATGGTATTTTTTTATTTTTAACGTCTTTTAAAGCACGAGTGTAACCAAGTTCAATTAGACTTTTTTTATTCAATTTTTTTTTCTTTTTGTCGTTGTTATTCTGCATGAGTGGACTTGATAAAATGGCTCTTTGTTGAATAATACAGTTTCTACATAAACCGTTTATCTTGTCAACAGCATTGACTTCTTGAAAACATTGCGAACAAATGTGTAAAGGACTAGATTTGGTTTTAGGTTTTTTTTCAACACATTCTTCTTCTTCTGAACTTTCGGTTTCAGATTCTGAATATTTTCGTTTTTTAGGTTTGGATTTGATTTGTTCCTTTTTTTTCCTATTCTTGGGAGGTTTTTCTTCTGGTATTTCTTCTTTTTTATTTTTGATTTTTTTAATTTCATCCAATTCAGATTTCATGTTTTGCAATTCTGATTTGGTGGAATATTGAGTCAGTTGATTTTGTAATTGTTGCATGTGATTTTTAATTTGAGTGAATTGTTCTTTAGGATTGACTTTTGATTCTTGCATCATTTTTTCTTCTAAATTGACTAAATTTTTATGATATCTTCCTTTGGCACATAAGAGACTCATTTTTTTATGTAAATAGGTAAGAGAAAAATAAATAACAACTTTTTTTTCTTTTTATATTTTCTTAATCATAATAAAAAATAAAAGACATTATTTTATACTAATCAAACTAGTTAATTGTAAAACGGAACCATTTGAATCTTTAACGTAGGATTAAAAAAAACGGTAGAACTAAGATTATTAAAGGTAAGCGGTTCAGATTTTGAATTAAGAAACGACCATCTTGATTGTTTCCAGTCGTCTACATCGTTGATATCAAAGGTGGATAATTGTCCTTGAATAGAAGGATTACGATTTTTTGTAAAATCAATATTGGTGGTCACTTGAGTCGAATTGGTGTAGTCTGATAAATTGAAAAAAGCAACAATACCGGGAACATAAATTTTGTTCATATACATTCCACAATTTATAGCTTGATCGCATTTGATAAAAATATAAGTGTCCGTAGTCGAAGGAAAGTTGGAAACAGTGTTATTAAAATTACTAATTTGAACTAGAGCACATCTTAAGAAAGCGAGTCTTTTTTTTTGAATTTTAAAATCTAGCGACATGGCGTTGGTCATATTTTGATCGACTTGCATAACAAAGGGATTGATTTGTTGAGTTAAACTGTATTGATCTCTTTGTAAAAGTAAAGTATAAGGTACAGGATTGTTTCCAACTGGCTGATACATTTTTAAAATGATATTTTTTAAAGGCAAACTGTCTGTCCAAGTTTGTATAATCGTACCGTCGCTCTTTTTTTGATAAATAAATTGACCGTTGAGCGAAGTGCAATAAAATACCAATTCTGTTAGATTATTTCCTTGTAATATAGCTTTGACACTATTTAACCATGTTTTATGAGTCGGTGTTGTCGCTCTTTCAAAACTAGTTGTAGTGACAAGAGGTACTTTGATGCTATTTGAAAATAGAGGTTTGCTTTGCTCGCAATAGATTAAAACTTCAATAAAAGTTTCTGCGTTATATTTAGCAATTAAAGCGTTATCGCTTGTCCACATTTTGACAATGTCATCAGGTAAGTTGGAATGTAACACTTGAAAGGGAGTGCCTTTTATTTCGGGTTCGCCAATAATTCCGGTTGGGGAAACATAATTGATATCATAATCTGAATAGGAATTATGACTCATTTTAAAACCCAACATGTTTCTCTTAAGGAATACACTCAATTTAATGGGTGATAATAATTTTCTTTGGAAGGAGGGTAAAGAAAAAAAAGTATAATAATTTGAAGTTCCGTCATTGGGAATACAGGAAGGTATACCTTTGGGTATATTGGTAAGATATTTACTAAACATGTTAAAATCGGGTCCTGCATAAGTATGATCGGCAAAGGTCAAGTTGTTTAAATTGAGATTGAGTAAATTGTTTGTTACGTTTAAACTTTCGGTAAAAACATCCATCATTTTTAATTCTCTTTCAGGCCATATGACTTGATCGACGTTAAAAAAAGGTAAAGGTAAAGAAGCTAAAGGTATATTTTTCAAAGTGTAACGATAATATTTTCTTCTAGATGTAAGAGGAAACCATATTTGATAAAAACTAGTTAATAATTCTACAGGTTCTGTCCCCAACTCGGATGATGTGACATAGAGTATTCTGGTCGCCGTTACTCCGCGAATACTTGCAAAAGCACCTTTAATAATATCTGCAAATTGTGGTAGTACCATTTTTTCAGTAGTATAAACTCCGGGCATAGCGGGGTTTTTAGTATCAACGTAATCATTCCAAATTTTCCATAAGGCGTTGATATGAATATTGACATTATAAGGTATGTTGAAATCGTTAAGATTAGTTTCTACGTTATATAGGTTGCCTTCAAAGGGTATTGTGTTGGTGTTGGTTAATATTTTTAATAAAAAAAAAGCAATTTGCCACGGTACAATGTGTTTTGTTTTTGTTTTTTGACTTTCTGCAATAGGTAATATGTTATGAATATAAATATCTAAATCAACACTAAGAATATTATCATCGGCAGTTAACGGTCTGGTATCCGAAAGTAAGCTTCCCGAAGATAATGAGGGGTTTTTATAATTGGGTGTCAGCATGATGTGAATAAACGGATGAACAAAAGTTTCTTCTACACCGTTTAGAATAATTTGTCTTTCGGGTGAAACAGCTGCTATTTCTGTTGCGGTTAAAAGCGGATGTTTTGCATATATTACAAAATTTTTACTAGTGTGAGTGTTTAAGGATAAGTTGAATATGTTGTCGTATAGTGATCTAGTACTAATATAATTATATTGTAGTAATTTGGTAAAATCTTCTAGAACGTACTCACTTGCAGATGTTCTGTTTGCAAAAAAACCAAAATAAGACAAACCTATTTCTTGTACGGTTGAAGTTGAACTAGATCGAATAGGTTGTAAAAAAGAAGGGTTGTTTGCATATTCGTTACTTTTTTTATAATACCACAATAAGTTGTAGTTGGTTCTGTTAGCAAATGGGGCGGTATTGACGTTGAATAAATTTTGTTGTACATTGTTGTTTGCATCTAAACTAAACTTGATCATGGGCATATTGACTACAGCTGTTTTGTATCTAAGTTCAGTGTCAGGATCAAATAATAATTTTGGATTAAAATATTTTGTTGATGAAATTTTAGCATCTTTATTATAATAAGTTGAAAAAAAGTCTGAAAAATAGAGCACTCTATTTAATCTGGAATTATAAAGTTCCAAGTTTCTAACAAAAAAATCATCTTGTCCGCTATTGGGTGTCATAACACCAAAAAGTTTACCTCCACTTGTTGCATAAAAGGACCACATAAAACTCAAATGATCGCTACTCATGTTTTAATATCTAATATGTCATAGCAAGGAAACGTGTCACCTGGTAAAGGGATATGATTGGCGTACAAGACAACACTTTTTGTAACAAGATAAAAATATTTTATGGGTCTTGTAGGATTAGTAATCATGTCGTTTTGAATATCGGACAACATTTTTTTTATAGCTGGTTTGGATTCCATTCTTAAACCGTAAGCGTTTTCAGAAAAAGATAAACTTTCGTCTACTCGAGTTAAATTGGTAGGTACGTCCATACTGGCTAAATGTAAAATGGTATAATTTTTAAATGTGGGTTTGTCAATATCGTTAGGTGTCAAGGGTAAACTAAAATCGTTCAAAACATTATAATGCACGCTAGCTTGATTTTTATTTTTAATTTCGCTAAAATAATACGTGCTACAATCATATTTATTTACATCTAAAACATCGTCAAACGTTAAATTGTTCATTTTTTCTTTTTTTCTTGCAGTTTTTTCTTCAAAGGTTTTAAAAATGTATTAACATATTCGTTAAAGTTTTTATAATAAATGTCTTTGTCTTCTTCGTTAACAGGTAACAAATCTTCTCGTTTTACTTTAAATGTCTTATTTAAATTGCCTACTATTCCCACTTTATAAATATAAACGGGTAAATAACCTTCGACTGAAGGGTTAGTGCGCTGAGAGACTTTGATAATAATTACTTTTTTGCTCGTGTCCCAATACGGTTGATCGCGAGTAGTCGATTTGCTAAAAGTGTCTTTGGGATCTATTTTATATTTTTTCAAATAACATTCGGTTCCAACGGAGAGAGGTTTGTATATTTTTAATTTTTCGTTTTTGTATTCTTTTTCTACTCGATGTAACATGTTGGAAGAAAAATGATGTCCTCGTCTTTTGTCGTCTCGGTATTGATCGACTAAACGAAGAGCTTTACCTTTGGCGTCGTCAGCATCCAATTCATCAGGAGCGATTCCACTCGTGACTCGTTCTTTTTCGTTGAGTTTTTGTTCCATGTCCTCGATATAAAAACTCCATTTCTTTTTTTGAAGTTCGCCTTGTTTTCTTAATTTTTGATAAAGTTGTTTTAATCGTCCTATGGTGGATTCGGCCAAGTAAGCTTTTCCATAATTTTTAGAACTAAAATGAACAATGTTTTGTTCATAACACCATTCTTCCATTTTGTTGTTAAAAAATTCACCACCTTGATCCGTTTGCAAGTAGATAAACGTTTTATCGTCTCTTTTAATGTCTTCAAAAATATGTTTAAAACTGCTCAGCACTTTGTCTGCTGTTTTTTTACTAGTGACTCTCAAATAGACTTTTTTAGATACTCCATCTACCACAACTAAACAAAATTCAGGTCGATGAGAAGCAAAATTTAAATTAAAACTGTTCATGTCGGCCAAATCAGCTTGAAAATATTGTCGAGGTCTATCGTACGAATATTGATGTGTTTCGTAAACATAAGGTTTTCGAGGAGCTTGTTTTTTAGCGTTGACATCGGTTGTTTTTTTAAAAAGCAAAGTAACGTGTGACCAAGCGGTGATGAGTCCGTTCCATTTGGCATAGATGGAATTTTCTAAAAGCGCTTTGAGTTGATCATAAAACTTCAAATCGGTTGGATTTTTTTTTAAAGTGTCCAATTGTAATAAAACTTTTTTAATTTTGGGTACGTCAGTCAAAGCAAACAAACGACTCGATAATTTGGTCAGTTGATCTTCTACAAGATTATCAATAGCATCTCTTAAGACATTGTCCATTTTTTTTAAAAGTCGGTATATTTTGATATCGGAGTTTTTCTTTTTCTTTCTTCTATATTTGTAGACGATGATCTAGTAGTTGGTTTTTTTGTTCTTAATCCTAAACGTCCACTTCTAGTTAACATTGGAGTTTCAGTACTAGCACTAGCAGCTGTTGGCTCAGTTTCAGTTGTTTCAGGTAAAGCAGTAGCTCCTAATAATGTGGGATCAGTTTCAGGTTCAGTAGTTATTTCAACAGGTTCTTCTTCTTTTTTAGTTTCTATCGGACCTAAATAAGGATCGGATGCTCGTGTTCGTGGTTCTATTTTGGGTGTAGGAATTTCTAATAAGGAAGACTTTGTTAAAGGATGAGTGAATAAATTTCTTTTTTTAAAATGGGTAACATGTTTTAAAGCGTTGGCAAAATTTACAATATTATTAGAATCCATTTCAAAACATTTTTTATAAGACATTAAAAGCGAATTTAAACGAACAAGATGAGAATTATACATTGCACCCATTATCATTAACATTTCGAGCAAACTTTTTTCTTTGATTGTATTTTCTGTACTGTAAAATTGATTCAAATTGGATTTAATATGTTGCAATAATCCCAACATGCCTCCTTTTGCACAAGTTTGTTCTACTTCTTCTTTTAATAGGACAACATCTGTTACATCTCTAAAAGGTAAAGAAGGCACAGTGTTGAAAAAAGTTTTGAACGTCAAATAGACCATCGTTTCTCCGATGGCTCTGCTAGCTAACGCGTTTTCGTTATAGTTGTTTAACATTTGAACAAATATATCTTTATTAGGTAATAAATAACTGTTGGCTTGAATGTATTCTCTCAATATTTCAAATTTATCACCTCGAAACATTTCGCCATAGTGTATACATCTTTGTTGAATAATGTCTTTTGTTTGTGTTAATATTTCAAAAGCTCTACTTCCACCAAAACTTTTATCGCTGAGAGATTCGCTTTCTATAAAACTAGAAGTCATAACAGTGTAAGGATCTCGAGCTAGAGCACTAGCATATACACCTTCGGAGGTTAATTTAGTTTCGTTTCGAAAGGGTATGTTGTATTTTCTAATAAAACTCCATAATTTGGCAAAAGTGAGTTGTCTTATTTGATAATAGTCGGCTACTATTCTCATGTTTGTTACAGAATGAGAAGAAGTGAGTAAAGTTAAAAATTCGTTAGCATAATAGGAATATTGTTTTGGATCGTTTATTTTTTCAAAGGCAAAGTTGGTGACATTGTTAATAATACTAGCTATAGATTCTTCTACATCTACAACGTTGGCTAAATATAAAATATAAATTTTTAAATTGTTTAAAGTAGCTTTTTCGTTTCTCGGTTTGTAAACGCGTAAAGAAATTTGATGCGAGCCAAATCGATAATTGACTTGATTTTTACACATGTCCATCAGCTGTTTAGCCAAGTTGGGAATTTTTTTTACAGATTCGCTTCGATAAAGCTGTTCTAGAATTTCACTTGCATTGGCTGTTTCGTGAAAAATTAAAAATTTATTAAGAGGTGTCAAAGTGTAAATTTTTTTATTAGCCGATGGAATAGTGTTCAAAGTAGTAGAACGCGGTAAAGTGTTTAATGTAGATTGAATAGAGGTGGGTGGTGTAGCGGTAAGAGCGTTGTCTTGAATAGGAAATCTTTTTAAATTTCTCATGCTTCTTAAAGATTCGCTTATATTTCTTTGATCGATTTGATCATTAAAATCGCTTTGTTTATTCAGATTTAAAATGGATTTAAAAGCGTAAGCATCACCTCCTACGTTGAGATAGGTTTTCCATTTTTCTTGATCGCTGATTAAACTTGTAGCTATATCACTATCGAGCATAGTGTCTAGAGGTAACAAAGCATTTAAACTTTGTTGAAAGCTCACTTCGCCAGCAATTTGATTGTCGAGATTGATGGGATCGGCATAATTGAGAGAAGAAGGCAAATCGTATCTCTGGATAAGCTCAGAGAGATTGGATGTGTTTGTTTCTCCAGATTCTAGGTTACTTTGTTCGTTTTCTTGTTCGTCGATTTGTAACAATTTTTTGTTAAAAACATCCATGTTGTAGGCATTTTTGGCTAATACCTTACGTAAGGTTAATAAAGGAGACTCGTGATAAGTTAATAAAGGAGACTCGTGATAAGGTCTATATCTATTCATGTTTCATAAAAATACAAATTATTTTGAAAATACAATTCTTTTTGACAATAATCAACGTCAAACTGTTGTCTTAATAAATCGATTACAGTTTTTGTAGGTTGTATAGTGTCGAATGAGATTAATTTATTAGCGTAATAATTTATAATTTCGTGATAAAGTTTAAAACGAGTAGAGTTGAAATATTCTTTTAAAACGTCGTAATTGTGATAAACAAAGTCTGATATAGCTTGATTTTTATCTTTCATTTTTTCTTTTTTCATAATGACTTTTCCGTTTTCGTTAAATTTTGGATACGGATACAAATATTCTTTGACAAAAAGTTTAATTTCTATACAAACGTATTCTTGAAAAGCGTTTTTTATTTGTTGTCGTTCGTGATCCGATAAAAGTTCGCATTTTAACATTTTTACAGCGTTAAAACGCGTCAAAATTTCTTTCATCCATATCTTAATTTCGTTTTCGTCAATGTCTTTTCTTCTATTCATTTTGGGAATAAATATTTGTCCTCGAACAGCCAACTTTTGTCTCATGGCTTGTCGTTTACTCGCTTTGTTAGAAGGATTGCAACATTCGTAATCGTTTTGTAAAATTCGTAAAAATTCTTCGCTTTCCCAATCATGTAGAATCAGAGGCGTGTCCACTGTCTGAAGATTCGTCTGTAGATTCGTCTGAAGATTCGCACAATCCATATCGTTTTTGTCTTTTAATTTCTTCGAGTAGCTGTGTTGCTCTCTCGCTTTCACTCCATTTTCTTTTTTTTATCGTATTTTCTTTTTCCTTATTTATATCCATTTTATCTTCTTCGCCGGGTTTATTCTCCTTCTCTTGATTATAGTTGTTGTGATGCGATTTGAGATAATAATGATTTTTTAGATTAGGCGCTTTTACGTAGGGAAAAGATTGAAAACTAACAATTTTTTTGTTCACGCTCATGTCTTTATAATCAAAGTCCAATTTACCTTGAGCGTCTACTGGAATAAATACTTTTTGTTCTTTACTCGTAATTTGAGTTCTTAAGCGTGCAACGGAAGAGTTTCTTTTAAACAAAGCCAAATACCCGTGTTGATTAGAAGTTTCTTTATTTAACAAATCGCTGATAACGTGATGATGCATTTTGCCGGTCGAAGGAAAATCGTTTTTAAATATTTTTTCAATTTCGCTGTTGTTATCAAAAGAAATGATACATTTGTAATGAGACACTAAATTGTTCCAACATTGACTGGCTTTAGAAGGTACGGAATGAAAAACGGTAATGGTACCTACTCCGTGATGAGAACCGCTAGAACACGCGCTCGTGTATTGTTGACTTTTTAAACAAAAAGCGCTAATGTCATCGAATAAAAGTATTGTTTTTAATAATCGGTGATCACTATTTTGAATACCGTATTTATCTTTAGAAAAACCAATAGCTCTCTGTATTACCGAATCTAAATTTTCTGGACTGTTCACTGTTATAATCTGATACGCTTCTAAATTATTTTTTGAAGAGTCGATAATATTTTTCCATGTTTTGTGTTGACAATCGCTAGGTTCTCTCATTTGTATCACAAATAACATTTCGGCATCAGGAAATTTTCCACAATGTAATAAATCTCTAGCCATAGTTGATTTTCCACTGTTTGTAGGACCTGTAATAATTGTATTTTCTGGATAGACATCTTGAGTAGGTTTAAAAATATTAAATTTCACTTGCGAATGGGTTTCATCGTCTTTGAGTTCAGTTTCTTTTGATGTTCCTTTCAAATAGAAATCATGAAAACCTTTTTCGTTTAATATTTCGGTAATAGATCTACCATCTTTTTTTTCTAAAGGTTTTTCTATAGGTTGTTCTACAGTCTCTATTTTTTGTTCAAGAGGCTTTTCTTCTTTTTCTTCCATTTTTTTTTAACTACGAATAAAAAAAACATTTTTTTTAATTTATATCCTTTTTTTATCAAAAAAAATTTTACAAAATACGGTTCAAAATAATTTTTTTAATGTCCATTCTTGGTATGTTGTTCATTGCGTATAGTAATTGTTCTTTAGTGCCATTACGATTCCATATTTTTAACATTTCAAAAGCTTTTTCTTCAATATATCTGTAATCTGCATCAATAAGATCCAGTTCTTGTTCACACACTTTCAAATATCTTCCACACGTTTTCCAATCTCGATTTAATCGTTTTGCCACTTCTGTTAATACTATATTATCCATCTTTTTTATTTTCTAAAAGACAAGTACAATTATAATGAACTCTATTATAATTTTCACAATGAACACAATCTTCTTTATAACATCCCACGTGACACTCAAAACGTAAATAATCAATCAAACAATCAAGACAACAACTTAAAAATTCTTCAGGAATTAAATCTCGTCCGTTTAGAGTAATGAGAATCAAACGCGAAGTATAAGAATCGTTTTTTTTTAAATAATGAATTTCGTTTTCTGTATTTTCTACTAAATAAAAATTTTTAAAACCAATTTCTTTTAATTTGTTTTCAAGTTGTTGTGCTGTCAATTTTTGTTCTAAAAAATAAAACACCATTTTTTTTTTATAATCATAAAAAAATTTTTACAAATTTATATTCTTTTTAAGATCGTATAATAAAGGGATCAAAACTTTTCGATTAAACATGACCATTGTTTGATAACGTTCTGATTGTTTTAAATATCTTCATCTTTTTTATTTTCTAAAAGACAAGTACAATTATAATGAATACTATTGTATTCTTCACAATGAACACAATCTTCTTCATAACATCCCACGTGACACGCGAAACATAAATATTCAACCAAACAATCAAGACAGCAACTTAAAAATCCTTCATGAATTAATTGTCGTCCGTTCAGAGTAATGAGAATCAAACGCGAAGTATAAGAACCGTTTTTTTTATTTTTAAAATAATGAATTTCGTTTTCTGTATTTTCTACTAAATAAAAATTTTTAAAACCAATTTCTTTTAATTTGTTTTCAAGTTGTTGCGCTGTCAATTTTTGTTCTAAAAAATAAAACACCATTTTTTTATAATCATAAAAAAAATTTTTTACAAATTTATATTCTTTTTAAGATCGTATAATAAAGGGATCAAAACTTTTCGATTAAACATGGCCATTGTTTGATAACGTTCTGATTGTTTTATAATATTTTTTTCAATTTCAAGTAAATTTTGAATATGTTCATCGCTACAAAATTTTTCTATATCGGGTAACACTTTTAAATTGGCTTCTCGTATCGGTTGCAAAAGATAATGATCACGAATTTCGGTCATGACTCCGTCATCAAAAACATAATTTTTTTGTGTAAATCTTTTTAAAAAATCAATAGTGTGCGTTTGTATTTTCACTTGTTTGTAATTGACACTCATTCTATTTTGTTCGATAGGTTGATTTTCTTTTATCACTGAAAAAGGAACTTGTTTACACAATCTTTTGGCAGCAAAGGTATCGAATCCGTTGACATAATTTGAAAATAAAAGTTTAGAATTGGGCACTCCTTTAGCTCTATTTTTATAATAATTTTTTTCTTCGTCTCCGTTGACGCTATGAACGCTATAACATTTAGGTCCCATAGCAAAAGCTTGTGCAATGTAATAAGGAGGAGGTATTTCGTTTTGAAAATGATCCGTTTCTTTGGCGTAAAGAGTGGAATAAAAAGGATGAGTCGTTTTATAATTGGAATAATCCATCCAACGATTGCCAAAGTTTGAAAAATAAATCCATTCTTCTACCTTTTCTCGAAACGTTGTAGAAAGCATTTTGTGTTTCTTTTGCGTAATAAAAAAACAACCAGAATCAGTATCTGTTACTACTAAATGTTTTTCAGCTCCATGATTTCTTAATACTTGTCCCAATTCCCAACTAAAACGTCCTACATTAAGTTTGGCATAAGATAAAATTTGTGAAGCTACAATACGTAAAGAGGTGTTCACGAGTTTGCATTTTTCGCTGGTTGTTAAAATGAGAGCGTTTTTATGATCTTTAGTTTTTAAAAGTTCAAAGGCGTCTTTCTTTTCATGATGATTGTCTTGATCGTGAAATAAAATACTTTTGGTTTTAACATCTGTCATTAAACCAAACAAAGTTTCTTTAAAATAATCATCATAACTAAAATCACTCGTTTCGTATTCATCTAAACATACTTTTTTTTCAAAAACGTCCAATTTATATCTTTCAGGTTCAACACCGATGAATTGTGATCCGTTATATAATAAATTTTGAAAATGAAAAGGGAATAACTTTTTATTATTTTCATCGGTTTGACCTTCTTGAATTAAAACACGACGAATGTTTTGAAAATTTTCAATACTATTTTGAAATGCTTTTTCTTCGTGGTTCATAAAAGTAGTATTTAGTTTTTGTGCAATTTGTTGACTCAAGGTTCCGTAATGACCGTTAATTTGCAATTTGCAAGAAGCATCCACTACCTTGTCACCCTTTTTAATAGCTTCTTTTCTTTTTTCCATATTTCGTTTTACCATTTTTTGAGCTAAAGGATAACGCCATAGAGGAAGCACTTTGTAAATTTTTTCAACAACGCATCCACAGCACGTAGTCAACCATATTAAAGTGTCTAAAAATTCACCAGACTCATGCGAACTTAATTTCATGACCAATTTAATAGTTTTGTCTTTTTCTATACCGTAGGTTCCATTGTTTTTGAGATAACGTTTGGATACAATTTCAGTGGGAGAATAATCTTGAAAGGATATAATTTCTTTTTCTACCATGGGTGAAAAACCTCCTACTTGATCTTGATACTCTGGTTTCATAATAATTTGACAATGCACTAAAGCGCTCGTCGAGAAACCGTTTAAATTAACGCGATGATATTTTCGAATCACATCGTCTAAAGTAATACATTCCAAATCAAAAGAATATTTCATGTGAAAAGGTAAAGGTTTTAATTGAGCTCCTCCGTATTGACCGTTTTCGTCCATAAAAATTAAACAAGCTCTCAATTCGCTGTTTAATTTGAGTTCTTTTATTTTAGGTTCAAAGTAATCTGTATCAATGGCAAACTTTTGCGTACCGTTGGTGGACATACCGCCTCGAATACTCTTTTCAATCATTTTTTGATGTTCGTTGGTCGCAGGATGTTGGATTGGAATTAAACTAAGGGTAGAATTGAGTTTGCAGTATAACTAAAAATGCTAACATGATTTAGAATATGAAACTTTGTAAATTGAAATGTTCTTTCGTCAAAGTCAATCATAACAGAACCTAATACGACCGTATCGAGTACAGTATAGATATGCAATAAGGATTTTAAAGTTTTTAAATTCAAAAAGTTCCACAATTTTTTAACACCTTCGTAAGCTTCTTTCAATTTTTTAATTTCTTCTTGTAAGTTTTTAGACTTCATTAAATCGTTTTGAGCAAATAATTCAATCGGTGGAAATGTTTTATATTCAATGTTTAAGAGTTCGTCTGTTATTTGCGAGTAAGGAAATAATGTTTTTTTAATAAAACAGTTTTTAAACTCTAAATTGTCGGCTAAATCATTTACTTCGGGATGAAAAGGTCGTAAATAATGCAACATGGTGTTGACAATTTGATGTTGTGCTTTTTGTGACAACATACTACTGGCCTGTTCTAAGGAACAGTTTAAAATTTTCAAACTATCTACAATTTTAATATGTTTACCGATGCAAATAATATTGACTTTGCTTACATTTTTAGATATAACAAAAACATCTTCCATGTTGCTGTATTTTATAAAAGCATTAAAAGGTGTAGTTTCAGATTCTGCCAAATGACCGTATAACGGAATATCCAATATTTTTTTTAAACCTTCTACAATCATAATACGATTATCAAAAGAAGCATTGTGAGCAAATATAGGACAAGACAAATGCTGACTATATCTACCTAAATTTTTGTTGCAATAATCGTGAGCTAATCCGTACACTTGTCCTGAAAAATGATCGTGATCAATAACAAGATAATCTTCAAAAGCGTTAAGAAAAAATTGACATTTATTTAAAATTTTTTCTCGATTTTTTTCATCTTGAATAAAATCAGTTAAACTAAATTGGGTTTCAAAGTGTTTATTAAAAGCAACCAACATGGTGTGATACCATAATTCGTAGACGGGTTGCTTAAATTTTCTCATGAGAAACAAAAAATGAAGGTTGTCTGTATATTGTTCACCAGTTTCGTTAATACATTTGCGAAAGATTTTGATTAAAAAGTAGGGATCTTCTAACAACTCTATATCTTCTTGATTAAAATAGTTTTCAAATTGGTGTTCGGTCATGATAAGCAAAGACAATTGTTTCATATAATCTACAAGTTCAGCAGTGGTGATTCTCACATAATCACTCAATAAACCGTTAGTGGCAGGTAAGTATTGAAATTTTTCCCACCATCTACAACAAATGTAATACAAAGTGGAGACTCGAAATAAATCTTGTTTTATTTTTTCAGCATCGTTGTCGATTAAATAATTTTGAACGTGACAAGGTAACATGAACAATTCTAATCGTCCTACTCTTTGAAACACCATGTTTACAACTTGAATTCGTTTGTCGTTATAAATGCAAAATTCATTATGATTTAATCTTTCCATTTCTTAAGGAGTCATGTGAGAAAATTTATTTTTATAAACATCAGATTGACGTATTTTATCTACGGGAGTTCTACAAATAGAACAACAAGGATTTTCTTCTTGCCATATTAAATCTCTTTCTTCACTTGATATATTTAAATTTTCAAAACGCGGTAAACATATTTCATAAGTAAATCGAACCAAAGTATCTGCTAAAGCAATGATATCGTAAACTCTCAATTCCATTTTTAATTTTTCATTATTTTCACAATTTAGCTTTTCCCACAAGATACGTCTGTGTGTCTTGTGAAGTAAAGAAACTCCTGGTTGAAAATAGTCTGGTAGACAAGTTAAAGGATTTCTTTCTAAACTTTCAACCGTATTTTCATAATAAAAAATCCATTGAGTAATGACTTGTCCTTGTTCGTCCAAACCAAAACATTCTCTTGCTAATTTTTCATGAATACATTGAATCACAATGGAATGACAATAATAATTCAACTCAGATAAAGGTTTGACTTTGCAAGTAGCATTTTCTTCAGACTTTGTAATACTCGTTTCGCAATCGAAAGTCATTAAAAAAGGAAACAAGTTTCTACTCGTACACATGAACGAATTTTGTGGACGATAGTGAGTAATGCAATCACCGTATGTAAATTTGTCCGGTTTATAATAACCTTCGCATTTGTGTTTCTCTGTGGTAAATTTTTGTCCACAATCAGAACATTGAAACAAAACACGTGAGTTGTTAGAACAAAAATACTTTGTAGAAAATTTTTCATTCAACATGCTTATAGCGTGAAAAGAATTATTTTTTTGAAAAATACAAATTTTGCTCGTGTTGATTGTTTTTTTCCGTTCGTTGGCTTTATTTCTTTCTTCGTCGTTAATAAATACTCTTTGAGAATCTTGATCGTCTTTGGTAATGTTTGCGCTTTCGTAAACTACTTTTAACAATTCTGCAAGAGAACTTTTATATTGTGATTTTAATTTTGAATGCAACAAACGAATTTTGGTGTTTTTTTTGTTAAAGGCAAAAATTTTAATGTTAATACGATCAAAAGTGTTTTCGTAAGCAAAACAATGACAAAAATCAATCAAAGTTTGAAATGACATATTTTTAGATTTTTCTTTTAATTGTTGTAAAACGTCTTTCCACGCTAGAACATTTTGCTCTTCTTGATCTTCAAAAAGAAGTTGTAAAATATTTTCTTCAGAATATAAATCTGTAGTGTTTTTTTCCAACACTTTTCTATTCCATTCTTCAATGGTGCTCACATTCCATTGACGAATCAACAAAGACACGAGAAAAGCAGAATAAAAACATAATCCTGGTTCAAATAAAATACTATAATCTAAAAACATTTTCTTTTTTTGTTGATAAGACAGAATAGTATAAACAGTACTTTTTAGTGTTTTTTCCCATTGTGTTAAAGAATGTGGTCTATACCATTCACCAAACCATTCGTCTATTTCTATCTTCTTTTGTTGTTTTTTTTCGTAATAAGTTTTGTTGTGTTTTTTCTTTTGGTTACTTTTTCTTCGTTGTTTTAGTGTTTCTTTATTTTTTTCATAATAAGTTTTGTCGATTTTTTTCTTTTTTTCAATTTCTTCATCTGTCATGAGCATTTTTCTTTTAAAACCAGACAATTCAAAATCTCGTAATTTCATCATGGATCTTTCTGTTAAATTAGATAAAGTTTTAATTTTAATATTACATAATCGTATTATCTTCCATCCGCTGTCGTTTTCTAAAACATTAAAAACAGCTCGCACATTGGCATCTTGAATAAAACGCAAATTTGTCGATCCTTCTAAAGGTTTAATAAAATAAACAGGTGAATTATAACAACGTTTCATTATTTTACAATAACCATTTTCAATAGACTTGCAACACAAAGTAACAATATTATAACCCAATAAGAAATTTTGAAACAAGTCAGCAAAAAGAATACTGTTTTTCATTTGTGTTTCAAAACCTTCCATTGTTTTTTGTTCAACATGATAAACAATTTCATCAGGACTTTGAGTTTCAGAATAAAGTTGTGATTCTTCTACAATATCTTCATCTTTATAACCATCTTTAATGTAAAAAAAATGTTCCGTGTATATACTGTTATTACTAAAACGAGTTTCCTCAGTTTGATATTCAAATTTCATTTTTTTAGGAATCTAAAAAAAAAAATTTACATGTATTTTTTATAAAATTCCAAAACATCAGAATCAACAGTAATACTTTTAAATAGTGTTCGTAAATCAAATTTATTATTAATAATTATAAATATATCGTTAATATTGCAAACTCGTGATAAAGAAACATAATAAAGACTATTAATAAAAGCCTTTGAATTAAATTGAACAACGGCTTTATTCATGGTACTTCCTTGTGCTTTATGAACCGTAAAAGAAAATGCTAATTTTAAAGGCAAACCAAATCTTGAGCCTACGACAGCATGAGAGCAATCTAAAATTTCTTCTTTGACACATTCAATTTTGACTTCTTTTTTATTCATCATCACCCAAACTGCATTACTTTCTATTAAAATAACGGTACCAATAGTACCATTACACAAACCTTCTTCCACATTAATATTTCTTACAAGCATCACAATAGCACCTATTTTAAGATGAACAGCTGCCGGAATTTGAAACGAGCATGGAATATTTCGATTTTTAATAACATCTTTAGCATAAAACCAATACCCTTCTTGTTTGATAGTTTCCATTTTTTGATTGTTATAAACATCCACTTCGATGTTTCTAAAAAACAATCTTGTATATTTAGAGTTTAAATTTTCATCTTTTTCAAAACAACGTGTCATAAAATAATCAATAGTTTTGTCTGAAACTTGACCAACACGTAGTTCATTTAAAGCTCCAAAAAATTGTTCGTTGTCTTTTTGTCTAAAACATTGAGTTAAAACCAACACTTCTGTCATGTAGTGTAGCCATATTTGTGATTTAAAAACAAATTGACCTGAAACAGGTGGCAACTGAAAAAAATCACCACAAGCAATCACTTGTATACCACCAAATAATTCATCGTAACATTGTCTAATTTCACAAGCTATCGAATGTAATAAATCAAATGTTGAAGCGCTAATCATTGAAATTTCATCAATAATTAAAACATCAGTTTCCAACCATGTTTTTTTAATGTCTTGATGCATATGTCGTTTATAATAATCGACACTTTTAACACCAGTTTCTATACCAGCAAAAGCATGTATGGTGACACCATTGATTAAATAAGATGCTTTTCCTGTACTCGCAGTAATATGTATTGTTTTATAAATTTGTTCGCTTTGAGCAATTTGGTTGACAATATAACTTTTACCGCATCCAGCACCACCAGTAATAAAGAAATTCTTTCCTTCATCAAGCCATTGAAGTGCTTTTTGTTGTTGCAAAGATAACATTTTTTTATTATTTTGCTGAAAAAAAAAAATATTTTTTTTTATTTACTGAAAAAAATACATATAAGAATATTTGATTAAAAAAAATAACAAAATCAGTTTAACATTTAAATTTGTTCGTATTTTAAATAAAAAGTCACTATCGTTTTCGTCTAACAAAAATTTCAAAGATGCCATTTCCTCGTCAGTTAAAGTTTTGCAATTTTCTTTCTCCTCGTCGTTAAAGTTTCGCGAATTTCTTTCAACAAAGAATTCATATTTACAATCTTTTCCAACATTTTTTTATTTTCATTTATATTATTCATCTAAAAAAAAAAAAAAAAATTTATTTCGAATATAAAAATATTACACCATATTTTATAAAAAACATCATATATATAATGTTTCTATTGATCAGTTTTTCCAATTTAGTTGAAAAATTGTTTTTGTTCCCATTAACAAGTAATAAAAATTTCACAGCTGACATTTCATCTTTGTTCAATACATTTATTTGTTCATTATGTTTGTTTAATAATTCCAACAAGTTGTTATTTTCATTTATTTTATTCATCTAAAAAAAAATTGTCAATTAATATTCAGAATTAAAACATTTTTCACAATATATAAATGAACAAGTTTTACCATCAGATACTCTATACTCATCACACTCTTCACATTCGTTTAAATAATGTTTACAATTTTCAATTTCTTCACATTTTTCTTTTACATGGTTTAAAACATCTTCTTTACATTTTAATTTAAAAAAATCATAAAAACATTCAAAATTTAAATTCAAATAAATATGATAATGTTTTTTAATATATTGAAAAACCATCAAAATCAATATATGAGGTACTCGTTTCATTTCTTGATTGAAAAAATCGTCCCACTTGTACTCACCATACCATTGACATCGTCTACATAAAATTTGTTTTGAACTAATCGCATGTATTCGAATTTCTTCCAATGTAGCTGGGTGAGCTCGATTGAATTGGTATATTTTTTCCATCAAAAAATCCAAATCATTTTCTGTTAGTTGCATTTTTTATTATGTAAACTAAAAAAATAAAGAAAAAAAATACATTAATAAAAAAATAGTTACTTTAACGAAACCATCGATATACCAAATTTTTTTGAAAAGTACAATTGTCACACAAATGTTCAAAAACACAATTACATTTAACTAAATCACGTATTTCATAATTAATAAGACCAAAAATTTTGTTTAATAAATCAGACGATAAAGCAAGTTTACTAGAAGCTTTTATTATCATAGTGTAAAATTCTTTTATTGAATCCTCACAATAACTACAACATAAACAAAGAAAACGATAATCAAACACAGGATCGTATTCTCCACATTGACATTCAGCCAAAAATTTAATCTTTTTCTTTTTATTTCTATAAATTTCCAAAAGTTGTTCTTTAGTCAAATCCATTTTTTTTGAAGCTGTATCCACACAAGAACAACAATGCATACAAAGAAATGATGGTTTGTATTCGTCACATTGACATTCGGTTAAAAATTTCTTTTGTTTTTTATAATCTTTTAAGATTATCTTTTTAGGTAAATCCATTTTTTTTGAAGCTTTTAATATAATAGAATAGTTGCACCACGATATCTCCTCTTGTTCCATTTTTTTATTATGTCATTTTATTATGTAATCTAAAAAAAAATACAAAAAATGTATACAAAATTCGTTATAAAAAAATAAACAAAATAATATATACAAAATTTAAACAAAATATAAAAAAAAATTTTTATTATTTAAATACAACATAAGCTTGTTTAAACAAACGTGTCTAAAAAATGTTTATATATTGTTGGATAATCAAGATTTAAAATTGACAATTCGTTTCCTATTCGTTTACATTCTTGACACATATCGAACATATTGCAAGTGCAAAAAGCCAAATAATTCAGACATTTCTTTGTTTTTTTTGTCAATTCCATCATTGTATTATTTTCCATTTTTTATTATGAAATCTAAAAAATACAAAAAAAAATGTATACAAAGTTTTAAACAAAAAAAATATAAACAAAATGCTATAAAATTTAATATAAAAAATAAAAAAAATATGAACAAAATACTATAAAATTTAATATGAAAAAAATTATTAAATAAAACATTAAATATTACAAAGTTTTTAAATAAAATTCCATATACAAAATGTCATTATTCAATTTCTTGATAGTCTCGTTTTCTTCTTACAGAGTCTCTTTTTTCTGCCATTATAACATCTCTCACAATCGTTCGACATTTCTCACACAAATTATCTCTTTTGCAAACACACGAAGCTAGCTGATAAATTTCCTGTTTATAATAACGAAAGTTTTTTTTCGTCAACACTTCACTGAATCCCAATTTTATACATGCTAATTTTATATTTTTTTCCATTTTTATTATGTAATGCTAAAAAAATTTAATATAAAAAATTCAATATTACAAAGTTTTAAACAAAAATACCATAAAAAAATATAATTATTTGTTTTATTCTCGATTTCTATCTTTATTCTGTCTTTTGTCTGCCATTATCATTCTAACATATAAAAAACGAAGCACATCTTCTGTTGTACAATCACACGAAGCTAAGTTATAAAGGTCTTTTTTCATTAAATCTTCAGAATAACCCAATTTTTTGCTGGCTAATATTATGTTATTTTCCATTTTTTATATAAATCTAAAAATAAATAACAAAAATTCAATATAAAAATACAAAAAACACATATACAAAGTTTAAACAAAATTCAATATAAAAAATACAAAAAAAATATGTATACAAAAATTTAATATCAAAATTTAATTATTCATCCATATCAATCCATATTTATCTATATAAAAAGGTGGTTCATATTTCAACACATAATCACTATTTTCTGAAAATAATACTTCCAACACAATCTTTTTACATTTTCGACACATATTATGCGATTCGCAAGCACACGAAGCCAATCTATTAATATCCTCTTTATGATAACGAAAATTATTTTTCATCAACACTTCAGGCAATACCAATTTTTTGCAAGCCAACTTTATATTTTTTTCCATTTTTTAATTATGTAATCTAAAAAAAAATACATTTTTTTAAAAAATTTTAAAAAATTCTTCTTATTTCAGCATAAATGTAACAAGCATTTAAAATACAAAATACACAATTCGATATACATTCACATTGAGCTATTTTACATAGAGCTTCATAAACAAAATCAGGTTTTTTACAAATAAATAAAAGTGTTGTTTTGTTAAGCCCTATTTTTTTAGCTACTTTTTCACACATTTCAGAAGCTTGTTCACTCATGCGCCAATCTTCTAATAAAAATGCTTCCAAAATTTCTTTTTCTCTTTTAAAAGTTTTTTCTTCTGAATATTTATCAACTCGTAGTTTTTTAGGTTTAATTCGTTGCACTTGTTTTACAAATTCATCAAATTCATCTTGGGTCATTTCTTCTTGAAACAATTCTTTAAGATGATAATCTTCCAAACTATCTTCTTGAAACAATTCTTTAAGATGATAATCTTCCAAACCATTTTCCAAACAGTGCCATCCATTTATAGAATTCAAATAAGTTTGTCTTATACATTCTAGAAGAAGATTGCCGTAACGAAAAGCATTGTTGTCGCGATCAATAAGAGCAAACCTTCCATCTTTATTTTTAACAATTTCAAATTCACAAACCACAACCATTTTTTATTATGTAATCTAAAAAAATACAATAAAATGATTAAAAAAATGACAATAAAATTTATCTAAAAATGATATTATTGATAACAATTTTTTTTTCCACATTCATTGCATAAATAAGTTTAGTCTTTTGACATTCTTTATGATGACACAATTCTATGTATTGACAAATTGTTGGTGTTGTTGCCATAATGCTGTTTGTTGGTCGAACTATTATTTTTACCATTTTTTTTATTATGTAATCTAAAGAGAAAAAAAAAATTTAATCAAAAAAGGTACTCAAATATTCCATTGTTTTTAAAAAAGAAAGTTGTAATTCTTCGCGAATACGTATTGTTTTTTCAGTCTTGTTGACAAAAGAAAAATGTTTCATTATTTCTTTGCGAAATTCAGGGACATTTTTTTCAATATACTCAATCATAACCATATCTCTTTCTTTTTGTTTTTCTTTATCTTCTTCTACCTCTATTTTAAGCCATTCAATCTCTTTTTGATTTGTCGTAAATAATTTGTGCATGGCTTGATAATACAGTTGCAAAGTTCTCAATCTGTTTATAAAACCATCTTTTTCAGCATCTTTTCGTATTAAACGGTTCAATTCGTCTACTGTTTCATTTAACATGTTGACGTGAAAATTTTTAAAATAATCTTTAAAATCATCACCATATTCAACAAAACATTTTACTATTTTATATTCAGCAGCAACATCTGCGTTACGTTTATCCAACTTTCTATATTTATGAGAGATGTATTTTCCACATTTATAATCTCGAAAGAAATCCATATTTTTTATTAGTTTACCTAAAAAAAAATACAAAAGTTATTAAAAGTATAAAAAAAATCAAGTTACTCGATATAAATATTTATAAGAAGAAGCGTAAAACAATTTTTAATTGTTTTTTTTAATATTAATCTTTCTTCGTGCTTTGAAATGTAATGAAAATTTTTCATGTCCACGTTTACTTTCATATAAGAGAACAAGGCTTCATCTCTTCTTGCAAATTCTTCCTTTTCTTTTTTTACAATAAATTCGTCTTCTTCAATCGCAGCATTGCAAGTGACAATCATGAAATTGAACATCTCTATTAAAAATTGACGTATATTGAGATATTTTTTGATGAGCTCGTTATTTTTATCTATAATTTCTGTTATTTTATCAAGTTGTCCCACTATGCCATCTTGATGATCGTCGTTAGTTAAAAATTCTTTAACAATAACAAAATGAAAATAAAAAACAGGTGATAATTTTTCCAAAAACTCCCACAATTTCCGTTCAGAATGATGTAGTTTGTAACATTTGGTAATCCATTCGATGCGATCTTCAGACCATTTTTCATTATTCATTTTTTAATTAGTTAATCTAAAAAAAATAAAAAAATTATACAGATAAATGTTTAAATTCATAATTTAAATCGTGATTACATTCAATATGTTTATAACTAAAAGTTAACAATTCTGAAAAAATTTCTGCAATGGTTTTTAAACTCGTTATATAATTATAAATACAACTATTCTTTTCCATTTCGTTCATATCCTCAATCACAATATCTTCTATATTTTCCATAAGTAATTTTTCTCTTTCGCCACAATCAAGTTTAATTTTAGAAAAAATGTCCAAATAGCAATCTACTTTATTTAAAGACATGACTTGAATTGTTTGTATGAAAGAACTTTTCATATCATTAATATCTTCCATTACACGAGTAAATGAATCCATATGACGGTTACCAACAAAACCCATTATATTTGATAAACGTCCATATTGTTCTTCATCATGTTGTAAAATAGTATCCCAAGCAAAGCGTGTAGACCAATCCATTTTTTAATAGTTTTTTCTAAAAAAAATAAAAATTTTTTTTACTAATCTAAAAAATAAATAAAAAATATACAGAACAATGTTTATACAGTTAAAATTATAAAAAAATGATACACTTCATTTATACAGTTAAATGATTATACAGTTAAATGATACTAAATTTTGTTTACATTTAATATGTTTATTAATAAATGTTATTAATTCTAAAAAAGTGTTTTCGATAAATTGTAAATCTGTTAAATAATTTTCGTCATCTCTTATATTCATTGATAATATCATGTTTTTCATAGATTGACAATTTTCATAAATAGTTTCAAAAACAATCAAATATAAATTTGATAAATTAGTTGCTTGATAAATAATTGCTTGATAAAAGTTCGTCTTCATTTTAATCGTATTATCGACTACTTCACCAAATGAAATAGCTTGACAACCGTAACTTACAAACAATGATATGGTTTTTAAACGAGTATGTTGTTCAACATCTAATTTTCTAATGTCGTTCCAAGCGTCCAAAAGAAGAAATGACATAATTTTTACTAATCTAAAAAATAAAAAAAATTTACAAAAATATTTTACAAAAAAATTATTTTCCAGTGGATCCAAAACCACCTTTTCTTTCTACATCTTTAATCATTGTCATTTTTACTTGACCACAACAACACCCATCAAATTCTATTACATTTTTTACAGCTTTAAACATTTTTACAAATCCCATTTGAGCAATAGCATCTCCACGTTTAAACACAACATTTTCTTCAGAATGATTCATCAATAAGACTTTAATTTCGTCTTTATAATCGACATCTATTATGCCTGGAGCATTGAACACTACCACACCATGTTTAAAAGCAATACCTGATTTTGAATATATCTGTCCTACTAAATTTGAATCCATTTTATCTATATACACTCCAGTATTTACTAAAACACGTTGATGGGGTTGAAGTATAACATCCTTTGAGCTTCTCAAATCAAAACAAGCGCTTTCTTTTGTTTCATAAAAAGACCATTCATGAATATCTGTAATTTCAAGTGATTTAAACTCTTTATTTTCCATTTTATCTATCTCGCTGTCTTGTCCAAAAAGATGATAACCTCAAGTTGTTTTTCCACTCTTTTTATATAAAATAGTAGTCATAACAACATTATCTCTATCATTAAAAACAGAATTAAAAGTGTAAAGTACAAAGTTTAAAGTTCATCGTACCACACATTGAACTTTAGACTCTTGATTAAGGGATTAACATTTTTCTAAAAAAACTTGTTTAGTACTTGTTTTTTTTAATCTCTCTTTTCAACTGAAACAGTATAAAAAGAGTTCATTTCCATTTCAAAGTTCATTCACAACACAACGAACATCAAAAAATGACAGAGTTTGAAATTGTTTACTGCAATGATAATAACTATGTTAAATTTGCAGATCTAGCAGCTGCAACTTTGTGGCTCATTGAATTTAAAGAAGAAAAAAATGTGAAAGAAAAACAATATTCTACTGTTCCTCTTAAACCGTTGGCGCAATTTAACTTTAATAAAAAAGAATTGATTTACAAACAAAAAAATGAGGGTTGTGAAATCTTGTTACCATGGAGATATAGAGAAATGTGCGATCTCAACAAAACAAATTATTTGTTTAGATGCGAATTGAAATTGACTAAAGACGACAACACATTTAAAATGAACAAAGGCGAACTCACTAATAATGCGGTGTTTATATTTAATCATAACAAAATGACCAAAAAAGTATTGGAAAGTTTGATGATGGCTATGGAAGAAGCTCAAAACAAAGCCTATAGGCAAGTAGCTTACCCTAAAACTCGCATATTAAAAACGATCGATTTTAGCAATTTTAGTATACGATTAGCCAAAGAAGAAGACGAAATTTATACTACAGAATATGCAAGACAGTTGGCTATAGAACCATCTTTTCATAATTCGTTAATTAAAAATGGCGTTTCACGAAATTTAAATCAAAATTTGAAAAGAGCTTCGCTCGAGCTTGCTGAAATTGAAACAAAAAAAACCAAAGTCGAACCAGAACCAGTACCAGAAGTACCAGAAGAAGAAGAATAATTTTTTTTTTTTAAATAAAAATTTTTGTAATTTTTTTGATTTAAAAAACCTGTTTTAATATTAAAAAACTTGTTTTTTTTTAATCTCTCTATTTTCCTATATAAAGGGTGAAAAAAAATAAAACGCTAGTTCATTTGTGAAAGAGAAAATGACTAGCAAACAACTCGACGAAAGTCTTATCAAAGCTGTTCAACTTTTTTATCCAGATAATGAATTACATCCTATGTTGTTTGAATTTCACCATTTAAATAACACGTATGAAGAATGGCAAGACATTATCTTTAAGTATTTAAAAAATTTTAACTTGGAATTAAACTTGGAAGAAGAAAAATTCAAGGATTTATATTATATTTTTATAGCTAAAGACTATGAAAATAAACTTGATTTGTTTGAAAAACCATCACGTCGTTATATGAATTTTGTAGAACAAGCACCATCATGGAGAACGAACATGCTCGAAGTATGTCGCCTGATAAACGATGATTTTATAAATGTAATCAAAACAAGTGTAGAAAAACAACACGAAGAATTAAAAAAACAACTAGAAGACTTTCTTAAAGTATATAAACTTTATTACAAATCAAAAAACATGGAAAAGCAAACTTCGTGGAAAAGCAAACTTAAACCCACTTTAAAGTATTATTTTTTGTTTCCTTATCTATCTAACAAATGGGAATATGATCAGTTGAAGAAAAATTGTAAACTGTTAAATTATGTTGTTCCAGCTTGCATGGACCCACTACCTTGTTTTTCGTTTGACGATAAAGTTTTTCATAATGGTTATTATACCTTATACACACCCGTTCCTATTTATGAATATTTTATACAAAAAAAAGTACATCAAGAAGGAGATAAAGTGTACATTTACAAAGCCTTTGAACGCTGCAATTTTCACGAAAAAAGTTTAATAGAAATGTTTCCCACAGCTCAATGGTTTTTTTTCTTTAAGAGAAATTTTAACATTTCAAAGATTTTATACAGAAAAGAGGAGGAAGTTTATAATTATGAAAACGACAAAATAGTATCGAAACAACCTATTCATACAAACAATCATTACACCAAATATTATGTGACTGCGGAAGAAGGATTATAAACAAGACAATTTTTTTTATTTTTTTATTTTTTTTTCCATATCAAAAAGTTGATATACAAGTTTGTTTACTTGAAATATATTATTAAAACATTCACAAGTGTCTTTTTTTAATATATAAATACATTGAATGTTATCTTTTATAAATTTAATAAAACTCGAGTATTCTTCAACATTTAATTCTGTATAATCTTGCACGTCGATATTTTCTATAAACCCATTTACAAAATCTTCTAAATAGTGTGCAAACATATATGTTTCATATTTAGGACAATGTTCGTGGATATGTTTTTTCACATAGTTATGATGATAATGTTCTAAACATAAACTTTCATTGTTGAAATAAGTAGGTAGTTTACACAATTTTGGAAATAATAATTTATTTAAATCGAATGTAACTATTTTTTGATCATTTATTGTAGTCAACACATCTTTTTCCATGTTTCCACCTTTATAAAATACAACATTATATTCGAGTTTTGAAAATATAGTTTTTAAATAATCCACTACGGAGCAGCAAAATATGATTTCACCGGTATATTTGAATGTGGGATAATATTCTAATCCATGAATATTCTTTAGACAGTATAAAAATACTTTTTTATCCTTTTCTTCCATGTTTTCAAATTTTTCACATGGTATAACTTGTACGTGATAAAACTTTTTATCAGCAAGTGAACGCAAACATAACTCTCTGATACAATTTTTTCCCCACTTGTGAATCTCTTTATTGGTTATAAATTCCAAATCTAACAACCACAACTAGAAAAAAAAATGCTTTTTTATTAAAAAAGAAGCGTATTCTTTTAATAAAACGAATAAAAAAGTATAAAAAATCAAATTTTTTAAAAATATTTTTTTTTACATTTTTAATTAAAAAAAAATGAATCGCGTTGATAGCATCATTAAAAAAATTCACAACAATTGCGCAGTGTGCGCGCTCGATGAAGTATCTAAAAGATATAAATATTACGAACACAAATCTGGAAATTCTTCACCTTCATCGGATTACGTAGAAGAAGAACATTTTACAGATAAAAATTCGTTTGAATTTTTACAAAATGTACTCAAATCTAAAAGGATAACATTAAATTCTTACAGTATTGAAAAATGTTTTAAAAACAGCGAATTTAATAATTTACTCGAAAATCCTCAACTTTGTTCTATTCATCTCAACTACTTTGATGATTTGAAAGAAACCTATGGCGAACATTATGTAATAGAACTCTATAAAACCAAGCTTACTCTTTTGCTGCTAGAAAGAAAAATCAAACCACCTATGATTCTAACAGAAGGCGATCAAACTGACGGTTTTGTGGATACGTTTACTTCAAAAGTAATACCTACCATTACTTCTTTGATAGAAAAACTAGATGGTGCTTTAAAAAAGAAGTCTGTTAAAAGAAACATTGAAGGAATTATAAAGGAAGGAACCGCCGACAAAAAAACTTTATTTGTTAATATATTACACGCTGTTGTAACACTATTTATTGCGAGTTTTTTTAATTTAGAAAAAGAAGAATAAAAAAAAATGGCTACTGATGATTCTTTGTCTCGTTTTTTTAAAAATTCAGAATTTAAAAATTATTTTATAGGAATATATGCTTTTGACGAACTAAGTCAAACAAAAACACATATTCATATTATTCAACAAATGAAAAAAAATGGTTCCTTTATCATTTACAACAATGAAACTACAAAAGAGGCAGGTCAACATTGGAGAGTGTTGATGAAAATAGACAAGGGTCATTTTTTTTGTTTTGATAGTTTAGGTGAAGAAAGTGTATTGCAACAAATTCCAATATATTTAAGATTTAATAAATATTTGTTTGAAGCAGTAGAAGAAGTGAATAGCAATATACAAATCATCACGATTAACATTAACTACAACGAAATTGAAATTAATTCTTATATACGTCAATCCAATCATTTTCCTACAGAATGGACAGCAGAAAATCGTGAATTTTATTGGTTTACCAAATTTATTTTAAAATATAGCGAAATCACTGGCAATCAAAATGTATTTTTTTCATACAATAAATTTCCTTTTCAATGGAATGATAGTAGTTTATGTGGTGCATTTGCCGCCTATTTTGTAGCTCTAGTCTTTCGCAGCGAAAATGTATTATATACAGATCAAATATATTTACCTTCGTTGTGCAGACTGTTAAACCATTATTTTTTTGAAGTAACAACGCTTCATGCCTCTTCACTAGTTCAAATAAATCTTTATTCATTTTTTCAGTTTATTAAACACGAACTCTTTCAATACCTTGATAACACTGCTAAACAACTGTTTGAAAAAGACATGCAGTTGCATTTTTATATGAAAAAACAGGAAAATCTGGAACGTGATCTTTTGTCTATGAAAACAAAACAAATTCCTTTACATTATGATATTTACGAAAAACAATTATTAGCTCAAAATGCTGCTAAAAGATTTTTAAAAGATGCAGGATTCTTAAGAACAAATTATGAAGGTACGTGGGGTAAGTTATCCCTATTGGATATTCAAGCCATTCCAGCTGTGATGAACGAGGAAAACATTTATTACATGATGCAAAATGAAATGGATAGAATTTACGCAAACAATTATACGCGATTAAAGACTGCCAATCAATTTTTAGATGTACCTATTGATGATGTCATGACTAAAAAAGAAATAAAAAGGCAAATCGCTCTGAATTTAATATAAACAGAATCATGAAGAGAACAGCGCACACGCTATTAGAAGAAATCGTAGAAGAAAAATGCGCCACGTGCAATGAATATGGTGAACTGTTTTTTGTAGTTTTAAAAGAAAAAAAAAATCAACATTTGTTAAAAAACTGCACTATCCACGTTGTAAATCAAGAAATACGGATTTTTAATACTGTTACCAAAAGATCTGCAAAAATACATCTTTATAAAACAAATTGTTTAACTTGCAAAGGAAAAAAAACTATTCTAATAAAACGTTACAAAAAGAAACGAAAACAAGAAAAAAGAAACAATTTTTTATATGTACATATTTATTCATTAAATGAATTAATATAATATTTTTTTACAACTTTTTTTTTAATATACTTCAAACACTTTATCCGGAGGCATATAAGGGTTGGCAGGTTTTGTAACAACAGGAACAGGAGGCGTTTTTGTTTTTTTGCCTTTCCACGCTTTTTTTATACTGTATAACAGCGAACCCACTTGCAATGCGTTAGTTACATTTTTAGGCGTGATAAAATCGGCTAATCCTCTTCCTCTTCTGCGTATTCTCTTTCTATGACTTTTACGTCTTTTTGATCTCAAATATCTTTTTCGCTTAAAAGCCATTTTTGTTGACAATGCTCAACATAAACTAAAAAATGTTTCAAAGGAAGTTTAAAAGTTTCAAAAGGAACTTCTTTATATATAAACTCAATAATAAATTCATCGTTGAAACGTGTTACTTTAATAATTATTCCCCATAATAAGTCTCTAAATAATCAGTAAAATGTTTCATTCTTTTATGTCTGCTTCTTCAAGTTGCCAAACATTAAATGTCTCTTTAATAACATCAACAAAGTCTTTATAATTCATTTCGAATGTTTTCACCATAAAAGATTCATTTCGAATGTTTTCACCATAAAAAAATTCAATATGGGCTTTATTATTATCACGAGTTACTTTGATTTGTTTACTTGCATCCAAACGAAATACTAATTTAAAATCGCCTTCAACATGTTTTAAAATATCGCTAGCTTCAAACTTGGAAGCTTCTACATTCATAACAGTGTTATAAAATTCGTTTAAACAAGTTTTAAACTCCATTTTTTTTGTTTATTTCAAATGAATTTTTTTTTATTTCAAAACAAACAAATTTATAGTACTTTTTTTAAAAAAAAACAGAAAAAACACTATCAAATATTTTTTTTATCAATATATTTTTGGTATTTTATTACCAATATAAAAAACACCGTCATATACATGTGATATGCTATATATTTTATTTATAATATCAAAATCTAATATAAATCCACCAAAAAAAGTAGATGTTTTTGTGTGTCCATTTTCTTTATCTCCGCTGATAATTTCAGCAACACCGTTTTCATATTCGTACGTAAGAATATAATCGCCATAAGCACTTGTGTCTGTACGTAAATTTTTAAGCTTTTGACTCTGTTTTTCCATATTTTTCAATAACCAAAGACATTCTTTAATATTTTCTTCGACATAGAATCGAAATTTTTGCACAAAACATTTGTCACAATATTTTTTAATGTGGCTTTTTCTTTTGGCGTGTTTACACACTGTTGAATTCATTCTTTTTTGTAAATGAACGTTTTACAGAATTGAGCTTTTTTATACATGTTTTTTAATCCGATTAAAATATAGTTTTAAATACACCACCAAGTACGGGTATATTTCCTAATAGGTTACCAAGGATACCTTTACCGCGTTTTCTAAGTATACGCTTTCGTCCTTTACCGATTAAAGAATGATAAGGTCTAGGATTAGGTTTCGATTTTCGATGAACAAAAATATATCTTCTAGCATTTCTATGTCCTCTATGTCTTCTATGTCTCATTTTTTAATAAATATTTCTGTGTTTATCGCGATCCACTTTTGTTAAAACAAAACGATATATCGGTTTTCCTACTCGATTCATTTCGCGATTTTGTTTATTATTTATATACTTGCTTTTTGTTTTTCGATAACACATCAGTGCTTTTCTACAATATTGACGCTTTATTTTTTTTAAATTTTTCTTAACTCTTCTACGTCTTAGAGTTCTTAGTTCTGTATTATTGGGATCAGTTAACTCGTTTTCATCAAAAGAGGTCCTATCAAAAAATTCAAAAAAAGCATCCCTATGAAAAGGCCATTTTCCATCTACTGTATATTTGGGTAATTTAGATGTATATTTAGGTCTCAAATTGCTTTTATAAGAAGGTGTTGAAAATAAATTCCGTCTTACAATCATACGGGAAAAATCAATATCATCTGCAACCATTTTTGTCTTTAACTTTTTTTTTAACTTTAACTTTTTCGACTTTAACTTTTTTTTTTGACTTTAACTTTTTTTTGACTTTAACTTTTTTTTTTTTTTGACTTTAACTTTTTTCGACTTGTATTTTTTTTATATCTTTTTTTTTTACAATATAAAAAACATAGTGTCACCCTGACACAACCTTACTTATTCTGTCTTTACTTTATCTTAGTAGGCCTACTTACTTGTGTTTTTTTCTTACAGTCTTTATTTTTTTTTATACGGCCGTATTTTTTCTTACTTACTTACTTAACCTTACTTAGTCCTTACTTAACTTACTTAGTCCTGACTTAGTCCTTAGCCTGCTTACTCACACACTCGTTCTCACATCACTAATTCTTTCGAGTTAGTGTTTTCACTCGACACACTCACTAATTCTTTCGAGTTAGTGTTTTCACATTGAACTTTCTATACTTTCTAGACGCACTCACTAATTCTTTCGAGTTAGTGTTTTCACATTGAACTTTCTATACTTTCTAGACGCACTCACTAATTCTTTCGAGTTAGTGTTTTCACTAATTCTTTCGAGTTAGTGTTTTCACATTGAACTTTCTATACTTTCTAGACGCACTCACTAATTCTTTCGAGTTAGTGTTTTCACATTGAACTTTCTATACTTTCTACTACCCTCAACGAGAATCGAACCCACGACGGTCTAATGGCATGGCGTTTGAAACATAGTGCGGCGAGCGAATGCACTATGCTACGTCGACGTATTGGTTCATAAAGTTTTGAATTTATTTAACATGTTGTTTTAACACTTATCACAGAGTTTTTTTCTTCGTAGAGTTTTTAAAAAGTTGTTTACTCCGTATTTTAATCTCTTTAATCTTGTTCATAAAAGCGCTAACAAAAGTTTCTAAATTTAACTAGCATGACACAGCATTTTCTTTTCATCGCATAAAGTTGCATCACTTTAGCTATTATTTCGCGTTAATCTGTAGAGATTAAATTTTATACATAAAAAGCGTGTTTTTTGTTAACAAAATCAAAAATGACAAAAACATTAACGAAACGCTCTATTAAAAAAACAAAATATTTATTTAACGATGAAGTCGTTGGTAAAGAAATTGATTTTAAAGAAAATGAAATCGAAATAGTTAGCGATGAAGAAGAACCAGAAATTATTCTCATAGAAGATGATCCTGTATTGGATTTCGATATTTATATCGAAGACACTGACAAAATTGATTTTGTTATTAAAAATAACGAGTCAAAAAAAATAGAAACGACAAAAGAAACACCAGAAGAAGCACCATTAGAATTCACAGAAGCGCCATTAGTATCGACAGAAATAAATAATAACACACAAGAAATTCAATCGGACAACAAAATAAAAGTTTGTTTTTAATATTTCTTTTTTACACTTTTTTCATTATTTTCTTTTTACACACATACAAGGTTTTTATATATATTTTTTAGAAAAAAAAAGCAAATCATATAAACGACGCAACAGCAAGAGAAAATTAAATTATTTATTAAAAAGAAATCTTTATAATTTGTAAAAAAAATTTTTTTATAAATATATTATTTTTGTCTATTTTTTCGTCGTATGTTTGCTTCTTTTAATTGTTGTTTAATATCGACATAGGATTCGGCAGTATGAACCCAGCGTTTTATTCTTTTACCAACTCTTCCAAGTTTACGATTTGTTTTATTATCTTTATATCTGTTATTTGTTCTTCGTAAACACGATAATATTCTTTTACAATTGCTTGGTAAATACTGATTTTCAGTCTGTGTCGATGTTGAACTTTGTTTTCTACTATTTTCAGTCTGTTTGTGTTTGAACTGCTTTTTTTGTTCTAGGAACTGTTGTTTTTGTACGCGCCATATTGACAGTGTTTAACGATCTAGGAGTATACCTTATTTTAGACATTTTATAAAAAAATGATATTTATAACTATTTATATTTATTACAATAAAAAATAGAGTATTTATTTCTAAATAAACCTATTTTTTTTAGTTTTAATAATGAGATATATTACTATCAATAATTTAAAATATGAAGTGTTTAGCGATAGTGAAAAAGATCAATTTTTCATTATTCAAAATGGAAAAAAAAAACCCATTGCACTAGTATTTCCATATAACGCAAAAAGAGGTAATTGTTTTTATGGTTTTTTTTCATTTTTATAAGAAAAATTATTATTTTTTAAAATACTATTTTTTTTCTAGAAAAAGAAATGCAAAAACTTAGAGAGTTTAGAAACTTTGTTAGACAAAATTTTGTAGATGATACAAGATTTTCTCACACTCGACGTAAGTTTTTTTTTTAACTTTACTATTTTTTCTTATTAAAAAAATTCATTTTTTAAAAAATATTTTCTTTTTTTAGATAATCCCTATCCACGTTCACCACGCTCACCACTACTATCACCACTATCACCACCACATTCACCACCACAATCACCACCAGAACCCAATAGGGAAGTGGGTCCTTCACACTGGGACTACTCTCCTCGTAAGTTGAACTTGATCTTTTTTTATTTTATTAAAAAATATTAATATTTTTTTTTAATATCCCCTTTGTCTGTTTTTTAGAGAGTCCAGATCCAGAATATACAGAAAGCGAAATTTTATAAAGCTTTTGTATATATTTTTTTATAGAAAAAAATTTTTTTTAGTTGTTATTACTATTTTATTATTACTATTATATATACAATACTATTTTTTTTGTTATTTACTATTTTAATATTACTATTTTATGAATGGAAACATTTGGCGTTTTTGTTAAATTTAAAAAGAACTGAAATTAAAAAAATTAATTATAGTCTTTTTTAGTGTTAATTTTTTCTTTATATTTTTTTTGTTTATTTGAATTTTTACATTTTTTAATACAAGATTTTTTAATACAATAGAATTTTACATCTTTTTTTAATACAATAGAAAAAAATGTACAAACAAATAATAAATACGATTTCAAAACAATTAAATCACCATTGGAAACAATTAGCGATTGATCTACACTTTAAAAGACACATTATTAAAAAAATTGACGTGAATTATATAAAAAACTTTGACAAAATTAAAAAAATTTTACTTCTTTATTTAACGCAACACAAAGATAAAAAAAGAGCTATAAATCATTTATATTATGTATTAACAAGATGGGAAATTGAAACCGACAAGCAAGAACTTTTATTTAATTTATTACAATGTAAATTAGTTTTATTTAATAATTAATGTTTTTATATTTTTTAGCATAAAATAATGAATTTTATACGATTAAAACTAAAAATAGCACAACATTTACAATCACATTGGCAAACGTTAGCTGAATATCTGGACTACAAAAACCGTGATATCGTATGCATACAAACTGATTATCATGATACGAACGAAAGAATGATGAGACTTTTAAATTTAATTTATCAAAGAAAAGGAACCGAAATCGAAGCAGCTCGTGCTTTATATGATGCGTTATGGACATGGTCACTTGACATAACAACAAAACAAAATAATTTAGAACTATTAAAAAATATAGAAGAAACTATGAAAATAATTCAAAACTATATATTACAATAATTTTTTTTGTAATTTTTTTGTAATTTTTTTATTTTTTTTTTAGCAAACTAATATATTTAAAAAAAAAATGAAACAATACGTCAAAAAATGTGGATGGTAAGTTTTGTCATTTGTTTTTTCTTTGTTTTTTTTTATAATTTTTTTAAATTTTTTTATTTTTTTTCTTATTAGTTATGGGGATTATATTAACGAAGAGACTCTTTGCTATCACGAGTTGTTATTGACAAAAGAAGAAGAACAAGATTTGGAAGAACTTATGGAAATGGAAGAATTAACAGAGAAAGATTATGAAAAATATTTAGATCAATTAGTACAAGAAATGGAAGAAGAATCAGATGATATTGAAGAACTAAAATTACAAATGTTAGAAGAAGAAATGGAAAAAGAAGTGGAAGAAATAGAAAAAGAAATGCATGAAATCTTAGATGAAATGGATTGGGAACAATACGTTATAGACGTTATTAATAAAATGGACAACTTACCAGAGCTTTATTTATAATTTTTTATTTATAAATATATCTTTTTTTAGTCAACTAAAAACAAATAACAATCATCACTTTTTAAATAATAAACTCGACAATAAGAACTTTATTTTGTAACTTTATTTTGTAATTTTTTTTCATCGTATTGCAGCATAAGACGAACTGTTGTAATAAAATAAGATCACTTTATTTTGTAATTTTTTTCTTTTTTTTAGACAACTAAAAAAAATGAATAATAATGATGATTTTGAAGATATGTTTCCTGGGTTTGGTGATTATTTAAATGAAGAACAAAAAGAAGTAGAAAATATAACTTTTAACAATATATTTGAAGAAGAAGAAGAAGTTATTGAAAAAAACCTTATTTATATTTTTATTCTTTTATATGTTTTGTTGAGCAATTTTGTTTATTTATTAATTCTTTTATGTTAAAAAAGACATGTATATTTTTTTATAGTTCTTATATAAATAAATGTTTTTTTTTCAGCAACTAATAAAAAAATGTCAGCCAACATATATCCTTGCTGTTTTTGCGACAAAGAATTTAGTTCAAAAGAACTTTTACAGCATCAAGCAGATTGTTCTACAGAACAATACTCCCACGAATGTTTCACCTGTAAAAAAAAGGTACAAGATTTGTTAAACCACGAATGTGATTATGAATTTCTAGATATACAAAAAATATGTTTTTTTTGTAATACCAAAATCGATGATCAAGATTATTATGAGCACTCTGTCATCTGCTTTCAATATTATAAAGAGCAACAAAATCGTTATTTGAACCAAGTCGTTCAAGACGAAAAGAAAAATTTAAATTATTTGAATCTTTCTATGAATCAAATCATGATTAAAATGAAGAGTCTTCAAGAAAAAGAAATTAAAAATCTAAAAGAAGAAAATGACAAACTTCAACAAACCCTAGCAAAAACGAACCAAGAAATGGCAGAATTAAAAAGTCTCTTTTATGACAACATGTTGGTTTTAGCAAATCAACAAGATACAGAACATCTCAAACAAGAAATAACAAAACTTTATCATATTGCAGAAGAAAATAGCACAGAATTCTTAGCTTTAAAAAATTCCATTCAACAACCTAAAGAAGTCAAGGTAATTCAACACGTTATTAAAGACATGCAATTGATCAAACTCGATCAAATGAATCTC
The DNA here is from genome assembly GCF_038396675.1 of Hydra vulgaris. Taxonomy (NCBI): domain Eukaryota; kingdom Metazoa; phylum Cnidaria; class Hydrozoa; order Anthoathecata; family Hydridae; genus Hydra; species Hydra vulgaris. The sequence goes on along the minus strand of NC_088920.1, from coordinate 67,731,213 downwards.
AGGCTATTATCAGATGAAACATTTTATTCAGAACCCATTTACACAACAGAAGGATACCGTTATCGAATAAAAGTGTATACGCGAAGTACCGTCATCAACAATCTAGCCATTTACTTTCAATTGTTAAGAGGTGAACTGGACGATGCTTTACAATGGCCTTTTACCAAAAATGTCAATATCACCTTGAGAAATAAAGAACAATTTTTTACTCGTACTACTACCAACAATAATTATCTTCAACTTTTAGACGACAGTTCATTTGATAAACCTACCACCGAATATAATGTGGCTGTTGGTTATAAGAATTTTATTTCACACGAAGAACTAAAACCATTTATTATTAACAATAATTTATTTATTACGATTAGTATACAATAACATATTTTATTTAAAAAAATGTATTTATCCTATTTTTTAAAATGTTTTTTTGTACTTTATCTAACGTTATTAACCCTTTTTTTTTTTTAGATTAACTAATAAAAAAAAATGAATACAATTGATATATTCAGAGAAATTAGTTTGGAACTAACAACCAACAACGTGCAATCTATCAAATTCTTACTCAGAATACCGTTAGGAATCAAACAAACTTTAAAAAATGGTTTGGATATTATAGAATACTTTAAAGATAATACTATTCAAAGTGAACATGGCCATCTTTACGAATCATTAGAAAGTAAATTGGAATATCTACTTGTATTATGTAAAACAATTCATCGAAATGATATTTTCAACAAATACAAAAATAAAATACCACGTCTTCCTAGTTACGAAGAATGCGTTGTTAATAATCCACCTGTATATGCATATCCAAGTGCAGTTGTAGAAGCAAAACAACAAGAACTATTTCATTTATATAATCCAAAACCAGCTAAAGCACCTGAATGTGCACAAGAATTCATTTAACTCTTTTTTTTTTAGGAAAAAAAATTTTTTACTTGTATAACTCAAATTTGTAAATTTTTTTACTTGTATTAACTCCATTTGTAAACTTTTTTTTTTTTTAGACAACTAATTAAAAATAATGGGAAGCAACTGGGGAAATATTAGAAGAATACTTGATAAAGAAGAAACTACACTTCGTCACTTTTTACAAAGACTTCATAAACAAATGGCACGAGAAAAAAAGTTTATAGAAATAGACAAAGAAACAAGAAAAGCTAGTCATTATTTAGAAAACATTTTTTCTTATGTTAAAAACTTTGAACAACAAACACTCATCTGGTTTAGTCCAGAAGAACGACATTATTCATATTATATTTTTGACTTTGATGATTCGACATTGGATAAAACAAACAAATTTGTCAATGAAAATCAAACCCAACTTACTTTGAAAGATTTGTGTAAAAGAAGATTGGCACAAGAACGAATTCAATTTGAATTCGATCAATTGCGAGAAAAAATTGTTTGTTTATTCGATAAAACCAAACTACCACATATTAAATGGAAAGATCCAGATAATATTCGATTATTGTTTTACACCTATTATAAAATATATATTTTTTATCATTTACCTTTTATAAGTAAACGTTTATCCTTTTATTATCTTCAAAGACGATATCTTTTTACTTTATTTCATTTACTTTTCACAGAAATATCCTATTTTGCCGATCCAAATAGACAACTGGAAATACATTTAATACGAAAATTATATCGTTTAATCATGGAATATATAAATTGGTCACAACAACAATATTTTTATACTATTGAACCTTGTTTTATTCATTTTCAAATTGTAAAACAATATTTTTAATTTTTTTTATTTTTTTTAGTTAACTAATAAAAAAATGCAAAGAAGTAAGCACTTTTATGAATACGAAATTATCCACATTGTGAGTTGGTTTACATCAGAAACAAAAAATAACATGGATGTAGACTTGAAAACGTTAAAAGATTTGTGTAAAAGAAAATTGGCATATAGAAGAATTAAAATTGAATTTGAATTATTAAAAGAACAGCTTGGAAATTTATATTTTTATTATGATGAAAACAAATCTTTTTATATTTGTGACTTTTCTTATGATTACGACATTAGTTTTCTATTCAATCATAATTTATTTTATTGGATACAAAGAAAAATTATAGCTTCTTTATACGAAATGTTTAGATCGCACTATAATAATCGTTATATTAAAAATGAACAACTTGATTTTTTTTATAATTGTATTAGAAAATACATTCAATGGGCAATAGATCAATATTATTATATTCGTGAAAATAATTTTGTACATTATAATGATAACATTTTATATTTATAGACAAACTAATAAAAAAAAATGAAATATGGTTACAGCAAAAGAAAGTCAAACAAAAAAATAAAAAAACAAATAAAAGGAATATTTTTTTTTCTGTATTTATTTTTATCATTATAATTTTTTATTAATTCTTTTTTTTTTTACAGCCATGTATGCCTACTATTTCAAAATGCAAAAGCATTCTTTAGAACATTCAAATCGATTAAACAAACGTTACTTTTGCATCAAGAAATGCGGGTTATGTCAATCATGTGTGCTAAATAAATAACCTTTGTATTTTTTATTTTTAGAATATATATTTTATCGCATTTTTTTTGTGTTTTTTTTATGTTTTTTTTTATTTTTTATATTACTTTATACTAACATTTTTTCTTTTTTTTAGATATAAATAAAAAATGATTAATAATAATGAAAACTGGGATGAAGAACTCTCCGCTCCACCGTTTGAATTACCACCAGCTAATTTAAAACTCAAAAAATTGAATTCAACATTAAAAGGACTGGATTATGAAAATTGTGAAAAATTAGAACTAAAAAACAAAAAACAAATAAAAGAAACACCTCAATATCGAGAGCAATGGATTTGCGATGCACCCCCATTTGAACTCAATAAAAATTTTTATAATGATTCATTTTTGTAAATATTTATTTTTTTTTGTATTTATCACAGTTATTTTTTTTGTAAAAACTATTTTCTATAAATAAAATTTTTTTTTAGCTAACTAATACAATGTGTGGAAATCGCAATTGTACTGTCGAAAACACAATCCAATTAACTGGTGAAGAACTGGTATTTGTCTTGTTGTCTGCAGAAAAATATCAAAAAACATTTTTTGAAGAACTCGACATTTATAATCATTATGTTACCATTGGAAAACGATTTCATCCACACATGACGTTTGAAAACTTTGTCAAAGAAAAATATCCTATTTTCAGAGAAGCAAAAAAATCGATATTGTAACCTTTATTTTTAACTGTAACAGTTTTTTTTAAATAAAAAAATTTTTTTGTCATCTGATCTTTTTTTTTGCGCGCATGCGCCAACTTTTTTTTTGAGACCGGGAAATTTTCATCACTTTCATTCGACACTCGGTTTTAACGTTTTATTTCAACTTTTTTTACACGGACGTCGGTTTTTCACGGTTTGATGACGTTGACTCTGACTCTTACAAGAATTGTAACTTACGTTATCATCATATAGTAGAAAGCAATTTGTTTATGCAGATGAAAGTACATCATCTAGTTTGTTAAATGTAACATGCGGAGTTCCGCAAGAATCCATATTAGGATCTCTTTTATTTTTAATTTACATTAACGACCTATTTAAAGCTTCAAATCTAATTACAATTATGTTTGCTGATGATTCCAACTTATTTCTCTCTCATAATAACATTAATTAACAACATGAACATTGAACTGGCTAAAGTCTCTAATTGGTTTAAATTAAACAAATTATCATTAAATATTGAAAAAACTAAATGGATTCTTTTCCATCCAGCTGGTAAAAAACACCAACTTTTAATTAATATGCCAAATCTTTTTATTGATGATATTCTTATTAAACGGGTATAGTGACAAAATTTTTTGGTGTGTATATTGATGAAAATCTTACTTGGACAAACCACATTGCAAATTTATGTAATAAAATTTCTAAGAGTATAGGGATTTTATACACAGTAAGAAGCGTATTAAACAAACATACATTAATTCAATTATATTACTTAATAATTCATTGCCATTTAAGCTATGCTAATATTGCTTGGGGAAGTACAAATAAAGGAAAACTCGAACATCTTTATCGGCAACAGAAGCATGTTGCACGATTTATAAATTTTAAAGGCCGTTTTGCTCACGCCAAACCTCTTTTATATGAAATGAAATATATACAAACTAAATGTTTTTAATATTTTATGTTTCATGGTTCAATGTAAAACAAACTTATCGCCTATTTCTTTTCATAATTTATATCTACAAAAAGACAGAAATAAATATATATTAAGGAGAAATAATTTAATTCGACAACCGTTTTCTTAAACTAATTTTAGAAAATTTTGTATTTCTTTTCGCGGACCATTTTTATGGAACAATGTAATTTTAAATGCTCCAAATGATATTTCTCAAGATTGTACTTTAAATTCTTTTAAATATAATATTAAAAAACAAATTTTTTCAATTACAAATATATTGATTTACTTTTAAAATATTTTCAAGTCTATTTAATTATTTTATTCTGTAGACTAATGTTTAATGTGAAAAAAACGTTATTTGTGTATATACTTTAATACAGTTCTTTATTATGCCTATGTAGATTGTTGTAGATTTGTATACTTAATACTTATATTTTATTAAGTCACTCTTTTTTGAAGTAATTTAATTTTTTATGATTACACTGGTTTGCAAATTTTCGTTTTAACCATTATTTTGCTGTAAAAAATATGCATGTTATTTTATTAAGAGCCATTGTCTGAGAAATCTAGGCAAAGTCCGGAAGTGATGTCTTCAAATTGTACTCATTTTTAGATATTTTGTAAAATACAATGAAAATGGGCCACTGGTAATTTTTTTTTCAAAAATTTTTATTAATTACGGAGATATTGGGTCCCCAAAATTTGGCCCGTTTTAAGAAAATTTTGCGCATGGAGTGCAATTGCTACTTTGAGGAGTAGTTTTAGCAACATGAACATGACAGAAACATTTCTTTTTAATTTTTTTTACTAATCTGGGTAGGTTTCTACAGTAAAAGCAAAAATTCAACATGATTACATTTTCAGTTGTCTAGAAATCGTGGTCCGAAACCACAACATTTGAAATTTTACCCTAACTTTGAGCTCTAATATCTCTTAAGGCCAATACTTGCACGTAGTTTTTTTAGGTGTTTTTGAAAGACACTAAGACATACATTGATTTTTTGAAACAAAAACCATGTGCATGCAAGGACCTGGGAAGGAGTAACCTGCCAAAAATCACTTTTTGCGTTCAACGCGCTTTGATAGATTACCCATAACAACTGTGGCCTTAGGTCTACCATAAACAGTATAAGTTATTTATTTTCCTTAAATATGCATCTTCCAATATATGAAAAAAAATCTATGTGCTCTGGTGATAAAAAGCCTACAGAAGTCCTAGAAGTAGCCTTATTTTGCCAATTTTTTAACTAAAAAAATACCCTAGCAACGGTAAGATATACTTAGCAACGGCTACTTTAAAGCCTTATTAATTAGTACTGCTATTAAAATTTAACTTGATACTTTTTTATAAAGGAACTGTACAAGAGAACTTAAAAAAAATTTTGTTTTTTAACTTTATCAATCAAAGAAAGAACCATTAAACTTCAAGATCGTTTTTTCCGTTTAAAACTGATGGGAAATACAGCTTTATAAGAATTAAGAAAAATATATAACAAATTTATTAATGGCCGATCTGAATCTCCACGTTGTCAATATCGTCTTTTGAGAGTGAATAATCACCTTTTTCATTAGTTGGTGTTGGTGCATCAATCTTACAAACAACGTCGAGAGACGAACATTAGAGAATATTTTCTTTGGTTGGCCACTTGAAGCAGTTCTTTCCAGGTGTAACAGAATATTCCAGACAAGAAACATATATATCATCATCATTGACCTAATGGTTGAGGCAAAGTAACGTCTAATCATTGCTGTTTCCTAAATATTCCTTGAAATTAGTTAATATGGTTAATAAACCAATAATTTTGTAATAGATCTCAATACACAAAAATACAGTATTATAATGTTAAAACTTCTTACATTTTTAATTATTACAGGATACCATTGCATAAAGTATGGAACAACAATCCAATCACCAATTTGAAAATCAGCTGCTAACTCCTTTGCAATCAACTGAATATCATTGTTTAAATCATCTTCGTTTTCAAGTGCGTCTTTCATATCAACAGTTTCATCAATCACATCATCATTTAAGTTAACCTTTTCACAAAAAGTGGTTGCCAACCTTCCTGTTCTTTTTTGCTTACTCCATCTAAAAAATTACACTTGAAGGATAAAGGAAATTGCTAAATATTTATCTCAAGTCCCAAGAAAAGAAAAAAGTCACATTTTTTAGCATACATTCTTTGGGTATTTGTAAATATACAAGTTAATTTCTTTGCCTACAGAATAATGATCGAACTTGTTGAGTTGTCACATATTCACATGGCTTTAACATTGTCCTCAGCTGTAGGTGAACTTGCTCTGGATTCATTTTCTTCCCACATTCTTCTCCAGCCATAAACATCTGCATTAGCAATGATTTTTGCTTTGAAGCATATCTAAATAATTTTCTTTTTAGTAATGCCCATCCAGTGATGCTTGGGAAGTTTTGAATCCCTTGTTTAATGATAGAATGGGATAATAGCAGGTGATCAGAAGAATTAAGGTTCAAATTTAGGTTCATTTTGTTGACATAGGAAAGTCTTGCTCTGTCTACCATAGATTTTGCCACAGATTGAGAAGTGCGGTTTTCTGAAAGTATATGCTCTGCTAATAATTCAGTATCATAAAATGATTCAGCACAACCAATTTGTGTACAAAACTTAAGAGTGTTAACACTTCTATCAACACGTTTTTTTTTGGAAACTGATGGCGCAGTATAACTTTTGCAAGTTGAACTATAGGGCTTAACAATTTGAACTGAAGAATGGAATGTCACATTAGTATAGTTCCATTTTTTACCTTTTCCAATTCGGAATCTCCACGTTATCATGTGATCAGAGAAAAACTGAAAAAAATGATAGCTATTAATGCTGGGAATCAGATTTGTTCCTGATAAAGTAGAAGCATTGGAGTCTATTGTAATTACAGCGACATCAGCATTTTGAATTCCATTGCCATAATGAAGAGCCTTATAAATATCTTCTGCAGTCAACGTATTGTTTCCAGCATCAATAAAACTCCTTATGACACATTTCGATCCTGCTGACTCTCTGTGGCATTGATCTTTTCCACGTGACGGCTCATTGTAATCATACCTTTTAAGAAAGAATTTTTTTGCTTTGCAAACTTTGTAAAGAGCTTCTAAGTAGAAGTTGCCATGATAAGATGATGCATTATCTGACTTAGCATAAAGGTTTTATAAACAAGGAAAATCATTTCGAACTTTGGTTAAAACAACATCAGCTTAACAGAGTACATCAACAAGGCTTTGCTGACATCTATAGACAGCAGTGAAATAGACTTTTTTTTTCATTTGACCATTCTCATGGAAGAAGAAGACATCAACATGTAGAGTCATTCCTTTCTTTCCAAAATAATCCTTTTGGCTTTCACGGAATTTAGCTGGCAAAATTTTCTGACAAAAATCTTTCAGCCAAAAACCAGTTTCCTCATCAAGTTATTCAAAAGCCATTATTTTGGCCATTTTTTGTTGTGCATCACGTATTTGATGCTTCATTTAGGCTTCAACATCTTCAGTAGCCACATTTAAATCATATAGAAGATCTTCATCTTTACTTTCTATAACTAACTCACGAACCTGGTTGATTACTGAAATGAGGTATGCACAATCAAAATATTGTTCATTTTCAGCAGCTATAAAGGGTTAATTCAAGTCTGGATCTATATCTGAAAGAGCAAAAGAAGTAGAGTGACTATGCAAAGTGGAACTTTCACTACACTTGAAAGGATAATTACTCTTCAAATACCTTTTACCCTTTTCAAGGAACTTAGTAATATTTTTATACTTCCACTTTTCAGGAATAGCAATCAAAGTTTGAAACCCATTCATGCCAGCTGCCGTGACATCATCAAGACCAGCCAAAGCTTTCCTTTGAGAAGGTTTTATTCCACGAAGAATTCTCTATAAAGTAGTATCTGACATAGGGAGATAATTAGTTTCTTGGCAAACTTCTTATAAAATGCGATTGTATGGCTAAACTTCATCATTAAATTGGCATTAGCCACTTTTTTTTCCTCTCCATTGTCAAGCTATATTTTATTTACACCATAAGCTACATCTTGCAGCAAAGCTCGACAAAACATAAATTCTAAAAAATGTTCTATTTTTTCCTGTAGCATTCGGCATATGTTTACCTTTTCCTTTTTTGGTATGGAAAATTCTCTGTTTTGTTTTTGCAACTTGCGTGCTTTTTCAATTTGATGTTTTTTGCAATTAAAGGTTTTCATTAAATGTTTCTTTAGTGTACTTTTTATGATTAATAACTGAAAGCAAAAAAATTTGTCCTACAGAATCGCTTTCTTGAAACATCTTAACTGGTACAACAAGGTCTTCTGGAACCAATTGTGTTGAACCATCTTCATCCTCATTGTGTAACACTTGAGAAATTAGTACCTGGATTGACCTGGTGCAACTGCTTTAGCAAATATCTTCTCAAGCTGCATTTTAAATTTTTCAAATTTCTTCTTAACTTTCTGTTTGGTTCCTGGGGTCAAGTCATATTCGCTTTTGCTTTATCTGAAAGGACAGTGGACTTGCTCTAAATGCTTCACACAAAGAGCTAGCTGCTTTTTTTGATTCTTCGATAGTTTCATCTGAAATGATTGTTATATCTGGAACATATATGTCATCAGCAGGAAAGCAAGACTTTATTGGTGTTGGAGCTGGTTCTAACATGTCAATATTGTTACCTGTAGAAATACTTTTTAGGTGGCTCAAGCAAAATACGGCTCCAACAGGAAGTGATTAATTCTTTTCATTATAAGCAGCAAGGGTGTTCAAAGGGATGGATCTAATTTTTGGTGCTTTTTTACCAATTTGAAATTCATGTCTTGGGTGTTGACAACTGTTTGGCTGCTTCCAGCCAATACCAAAAGAAAAACGATGGTACGCACATAATGAGTCATAGCGTGAAAGATAAGCTTGTAGTCGGCTTTCAATCAAGGTTTTTTCATTCCACTGGTTTGTCGGTAGAAGCCATAAAACAGTAACGTTAGATTTTCCACCTATGGAGAAAGAAATCCTGTTTCTTTTAATAAAAAAGCAAATAATACTTTAATATTATTCATACCTTTAAAGCATGTAAATGATTAGTTATGTCAGCAGGTAATTTATTAACTTGAAAGATTCCATCTTTGTTCCAACGCTTAAAGGGACCACAAGAAGTCTTCTCTTTATAAAAATATATGCATTTTTCATAAAGACTGACTTTATTCTTGCTCTCTGACATATTCAGTTTATTAATAATTATTTATTGACTAATATTAAAATAATGCAGTTTTTACTAACAAATTATAATTCTTCTACTGAAAACTGCTGAAAAAAATTATGTTATGTAATTCAAGTAAACCATGTTATGTACCAAGTAGTCATTAAGAAAAATGTCATACTAAGTCGGCAGTCATTTCGTCCTCGCAGTATTATCTCGTTCTATCTACAAATGAAATAAATAAAATGTTCTGTTTAATATATAAAATAAACACAAATATATATATATATATATATATATACAATGTTCCACCTGATATAATATATTATATTAGATGAAACATTGTATTTATTTATATATAGTTTTTATTTGTTTTTATTTTAAGTGCTATATGTATTTTTTTCAAGTTCTCTTGTACGGTTTCTTTATAAAAAAGTATTATATTAAAATTTTTAGTAGCAGCACTAATTGATATAGCTGTAAAGTAGCCGTTGCTAAGTATATCTATACCGTTGCTAGGGTATTTTTCTAGTTAAAAAATTGGCAAAATAAGGCTACTTCTAGGACTTCTGTAGGCTTTTTATCACCAGAGCACATAGATTTTTTTTCATATATCGGAAGATGCATATTTAAGGAAAATAAATAACTTATACTGTTTAAGGTAGACCTAAGGCCACAGTTGTTATGGGTAATCTATCAAAGCGCGTTGAACGCAAAAAGTGATTTTTGGCAGGTTACTCCTTCCCAGTTCCTTACATGCACATGGCTTTTGTTTCAAAAAATCAATGTATGTCTTAGTGTCTTTCAAAAACACCTAAAAAAACTACGTGCAAGTATTGGCCTTAAGAGATATTAGAGCTCAAAGTTAGGGTAAAATTTCAAATGTTGTGGTTTCGGACCACGATTTCTAGACAACTGAAAATGTAATCATGTTGAATTTTTGCTTTTACTGTAGAAACCTACCTAGATTAGTAAAAAAAATTAAAAAGAAATGTTTCTGTCATGTTCATGTTGCTAAAACTACTCCTCAAAGTAGCAATTGCACTCCATGCGCAAAATTTTCTTAAAACGGGCCAAATTTTGGGGACCCAATATCTCCGTAATTAATAAAAATTTTTGAAAAAAAAATTACCAGTGGCCCATTTTCATTGTATTTTACAAAATATCTAAAAATGAGTACAATTTGAAGACATCACTTCCAAAATTTGCTTATTTTGCCTACATTTCTCAGACAATGGCTCTTAAGTAAATAGAAAAAGAAATGGTTTTTTTAAATTTACGCCATACAATTAACGGTTTAGTAAATATTTTTTGAAAAATATTTTCCGTGCTTGTTGAAATTGAGATGAAAATGGTATTGTAATTATTATTTTAAAGAATCAAATTTTTGTTAGTTTTCTTTTCATTAAAAATGGTGTTATGGGCCTGAAAAAGAAATTATTCATATTTCGAGGAGCAATCAACACTTTTTTAAATGCTAACTATAAATTGTCTAAAGATACAAACGTTAAGTGTAGAAACGGACATGTACTTTTTGTTTTCATTAACAGCGGTGAGTTATATAAGAAAACGGTAGAAGAAATCAATGAGATTTTTAACTTCAACACTTGCACAAATTATCTCGTAAATGTAGTGAATGTAGCAAAACAATGGAGACATTATTTTAAAAGAGACTAATTGTTTTGATGATTTTTGCAATAAACTGTTTACAGACTATACATCAATCTCAACAATGACACAAGCATCCCTGTCTAGTCCAAATAATTTACCTTTAATTGAACACAAAAGTCTTTTATCCGAGAAACACTATGAGCTTTTACCGACAGCCAAAATTAGTAATCATGTTCAAAATAGTGACACTTGTGGACAGGAAATGACAACTAGAGAAAATCTATTGAAGAGTCGGTTATGTAATTTGGCTAATCAATTATACCTCTACCAAGAAATACCGAAAAAATATAGCTATAGTTAAATCTAAATTAAATATTATGCCATATAACTAGAAATTTTAAGACAAAGTGTTAAAAGAAAAGAAGAGATTATAAGAGGTTTAAGAACGGAATTATTTAGAACATATTATTATACTAGAAAAATTCGCAGTCATACAGCTTCAATAAAAAAATCAAAATTTAATGAATAAAAAAAGTTGCATCAAATAAAGGTCTGGCATAAAATGGATAATAGGGCAAAGCAAAAAGTAATTGCTAGTTTGGGAAACGATTTGCTTCAAAAAGAGGAGAACACAATCACACTTTTGAACATAAATGGAGAAGAAAAGACATTCGTTACAGATGAGAATGATTATTTATAACATGGTAATATATAATGTCTCAACAAGTAATATTCCTATTCTCATTCAGAAAATTGGGCAATGTATGGGTTTTGCTTTCTCTGATATTCCACACCACAATAGCGTTGACAAATGGCTCCAAAGCTGTGCAGTATTTCAAGCTTGCAAGCAGCTGAATGGGCAATCAACAATAGTCAACTTACTCTTGGGTTTGATGCTATAACACAATAAGGTGTTCATAATAACAGTATATACTTGACGTCATAAGATAAATGCCTAGTTGTTGCTCTGGGCCAACTACCCAGTAGGACAGCTGATGAATTTAAAAGCCATATATGTAATCTTGTCGATCATATGGCTTTTATTTATTCTCGTTTTCACTTGAGCAGCTATAACGAATCCGTAATTCAATTATTAATAATATTTCTAACGCAATGTCTGACCGAGTTGCCGTTAATCATCTTACCATGTGCAAAGTGTGTGCAACCTGGGGGAAAAGTCTAAATGAGCTGAACGGCCATTGCACCCTCTTGATACAATTGCCATATCATGCCGTACAGCATTGAAGTCTCTAGGGATTGAGAAATGCAAATTGTTTGAAAATGACTGCATGGCAAACTTGATTATTTTAGCTCTAAACAATATGAGATTTAAAGATGTAAAAAACGATCCACAAGGTTTTATAAACTTTTTAGATAATCGTAGAAACGGACTTCACATTTTTTCCATACTTGCTTTATTTTAATAAAGCATCACAGTAAATTTAAATAATATCTTACAATTGGAACAGTAATGTGTAAAGGTTTACAAGCAACTCTTTGAACAGTATTTTGTAGTGCAACCGCAATCAAACAAATGTGTAAACTTGCAGTATTTGAAAAACTTTTTACAGGACCCTGGATGGAAAAGTTTTATGTTACATCAGAGCAAGCAACTTTTGATCATGTTGCTGGTATCCAAGTTGTGAAAAATGTTATACAAACAATTTAAGAAAGATAATGAAACAGATAATGAAGCTGTTGACTATTGCATAAAAAAGATCCAGCTTGCTGCTGGTGTTGTTTCCGGTGAGTTCAATTTAATTAATTTAATAACGCTGCAAGTTTTGTGACTTGCCAAAAATGTATTGCAAGTGTTGTGACTTGCATAAATTATACAGCAAGTGTTGTGACTTGCATAAATTATATAGCAAGTGTTGCGACTTGCATAAATAATATAGCAAGTGTTGTGACTTAAATTATATAAATTATACAACATTTCTGGTCATAAACATGGTTTGATCATTTCTGGAAATAATCATTTTAATCATTAACTAAAAGCCAAGACAAAAATATATTACATTATCTTTAAAATAATTATACATTATTATTTTCTTTTTTTTGCTAATCAAACAAAATGGCTAGCTCGTTAAAAGGCTAATGGCTCGTTAAAAGGCTAAATGACTCGTTAAAAGGCTAAAATTACTCGTTAAAAGGCTACTGACTCGTTAGCTCGTTAAAAGGCTAAATTTGTTTGTTAACTAAACAAAATGGCTAGGAAGTGTGTGGTCTTACTTCTGTTAATGTAATAATCACATGAAAGACTTTATTATAGGTTTTTGCTATACTTGGTTAGAAAGATGACATGTTTTTTACAACCAATTGACTTATAGTCCAATAGCATTTGTATCATATTTTTAGTCATATATATCCGATTAAATAAATATTTTTGGTTAGAAATATGAAAAGACATATTTGGATACGCCCTTCCTTATACTCCACTCTCGTATGACCATGGATGCACCACTAATGTATATTTTAATCTAGTGGAATATGTTTTTTACTTCGTTGTTGTTGTACTTTAAATATCCAATCAGATATTTCAAGAATTGAATCTTTTTTTAATATCATAGTTCTAAAACATCATCAACATATCTACTACGAGTCGGTAAAAGTTATAGTTAGTTATATAAAAGCTATATACCTTCATCTCCGATATTTGGTGGTTGTCTGGTATAAATTTATTTTTTAATTTATTTCTAATTTCATAATTTATTTTTAAAATTTTCTTGTTCAAATTTTGAAACTAATAATTTTTTATGTTGGGTAGGGGGGGTGGTGGTGGTGGGCAAACGCCCCTTCCGTAATAGAAACACCACTTGTATACGTAAGCTTGTATAATATAATTTTATATTACTAATTTTACTCATTTTAATAAAGAGATAAATATTTACAAAATCAACTCGTTTTTGATCCTAGGGTGTATCAAACCATTGCCACCACACCCACCTCTTTTGCTAACATACATCTCTCGTATATTTTGGTGGTTTACTATAAATTTAAAACAACATTTTTGTTTATTTATATTGCTTATGTCTTTAAAAAAACTTTTTTTCTAGAAAGTGTTCAGTTTTAAACGGGCAAGGTAGTGGTTTGGTAACCCCATTGTCCATCAGATACGCCCGGTGGTTAGAGATTAACATAAAAATGTAGCCCACTCTTAAATCTATTAGATATTAGTATTTCGATAAGAATTGGCAAAGTTATAAAGATTTAAGCGAAGAAAAACATTATTTTGACCACAGTTTCTTCAACAAATCCATATATAGAAAATGGGTACTTAAACCGTCATAACTTTTGAACCAGTTGTTCGATTTTAATAATTTTTTCACTTTTAAAATACTGGAATAATCTTTTTTCTAATGATATACAACGTTATAGTATTCAAACAATTTGAAAGTTTGATTCACGTACCTAATTATAGTCTCATATTTAGAATATCTATACATAACTTAGCTAATGCATCTTGTAAAGAGATCATTTACTAAGGCAAAAAACTTTTTAAGGTTTGTAGACTTCAAAAGTTTATTGAATTATGTAATGTGGCCTTTAATAATGTTTATTCCTTGTCTTCAAGTGCACATTTATTATAAACTGTTCAAAGTAGTTCAGATATTACTTTTGCATATTCTTCAGTAATCTCATCTTCTGACAATATGAGTGATTTGGCTTCATTAACTATTGAACGTTTGACATCTGTAGTTTATGGCAAGAAGGCATTAAACAAACATTTTTCTAGAGAAAAATTGAATTAGAAAAAAAATCTAAAATTTCTTTTATCATACTTGCCTTCTCGTTAGCTTCCAGAAAAAACCAATGCACAAACGCATTAGTTAAAAAATCGTTAAACGAAAAGAAGAATTTATCAAAGCTTTAATGACATAAAATAAGAGGCCTGAAAAAAAAAATTAAAATAAAATTATCAGTGAGCGTATTCGTAGACTTCAAAAAAAGAGGTATTAAAGATAAATGAAAAACAAATGCTCAGGAAAATTAAACTCAAATCTAATGCTGATATTAAGGCAAATAATAACAATTTTTTGCTTGAAAAATTACGTTTCTGAAGAAGGAGAATGAGATTACATATATGAAAATTTCAGATATTTAAAATACATATAAAATGACATATAAAATACATATGAAAATAATTGACATGCTGTTATAAAATGTCTTAACTGGTAAAATTCCATTACTAATATAGAAAAAAGGGCAATATATTAGGTGCTATTTTTACTGATATTCCTAATCGCAGTACTGTTGAACAAATGACTCGTAAACTAGTCATTATATCAGAACTGCAATTACCAGAATGGGTTATCAAAAACAATTATCTTACTATAAGATTTGATACTACATTACAAGAAGGTGTCATATAAATAGCGTTCGCTTGACTTTAAAAAAAAAGAAAAACTTGGTAAAGTTTGTATTGTCTTATTGAGTTGATTAAAATAATAATTTGTTAAGAAAGCAAAAACTCTTTTTTAATTTACCTGCTGCAGAACAAATAAGTTGTGCTGTTTTATTATTTATGTTAATTATTTTTATAAAACGTTTATAGACAGGTTAATATACGATTTGTGCAATTTTACTAAAGTTACTATAATTCTTCGGATTATACCTTTATCATTGATATATTCTTTACCAGTGCCATCTGGTGCCAACATTTTTGGTGAAGACCTCCATAGTAAGTTTTTGTCTCAATTTTTTATTCATTTTTGTTTTTTGATTATGTTATTAAGATATGTTTTATATAAAATTTAGTCTAGTCAAGGAATGATTTTATGGTTTGGCGCCGAAACCATCCTATGCCTAAATCAAAACGGATTCATTGAATGGAAGAATGCCAGAATGAAGACAAAGACTTGCTTAAATTTAAATTTTAGTCTTCTGATGGCGAAAAGAATGGCAGAAGAGGTGGCAAATAGAATGGCAAAAAAGTTAAACATTTGTTAACGACCTATCTGTAAACCTGTACACACACTTGCTAGTATGTGTACGAAGAAACACATAGAGGTGTATTTACATCAACTATTAGTTCGTGCATGTATAGTAGTATGCATATAGTTTTTTTGCAAGTTTATATTTGTCTATAGTCTTTTTGTGTATAAGTTTTTATATATATTTATAGTTTGTTTTTCGTTGATAAAGTTTGTGTTTTGTTATAAATATAGCTATTAATAGGAAAAGTAATGTTTGCCACTACCCCTAAAACTTAGTCACGGTTGCCTCAACAAATACATAAATAGAAAATTTGGGCGCTAATTTACATCTCTACCCTTCTATTTTTATTTTTGATTACGATAGAGAATTTTATCCTGATTAAGAAACGTATAAAAATATAGACCTGAAAACCAAAGAAAAGTTCTATAATTCGATATTGAAGTGTCAAAAAAAAATTATCAAAAGCGCTTATATTTGCCAACTTTTTTAATAACACTTTAAAATTTCACTATTTAATTACGCCGCCTGGTTTCTGTAGTTTAAAAGTAACTAAAATACTCATGAAAATTCCGAAAGTATTCATGAAAATTCTGATGCAAAAAATTTGCAAAAAAACAAAATGTAATTACAAAAGACTCTCTCTGTAAGAACTGTTTTTGTTATAAAATTAAAATGGCGAATGCTAGACGACCGACGATTATTGAGTTTAATAGCCTAAATTTGCTGGATATTGGTCGCAGGTTTAAAACAATAATAATGAGTGCATCCGGTGGTGCAGGGAGTTTGGTTTATTTGCTAACAGTATTATCTGTCCTCAATGTAACATCCAGTGCAACAAACAAAATAGTCATAATGTCGATGGAAAGATTTGGAAATGCATGCAAACACAAAGCAAAAAGAAAATAAGTATTCGTGTTGGTAGTTTATTTGAAAGATCTCAACTGAAACTTTGGCAAATAATAGGTGTTACCTATATTTGGACTCGTAGCGCCGGAAAAAGTCGTGACCTTTCAGTAGAAGACAATCAAAAGGATTTAAAATCGGTAGAAATAAAACTGTAGTTGATTGGAATCAATTTTGTAGAGAAATTGCCGTTACTTATTTCTTTAACAACCGTGTGCAATTGGGAGGGCCAGGTGCAGCAGTGGAAATAGATGAACGACTTTATTCAAGAAGAAAATACGACCGAGGTAGAAATGTAGAAGATCAATGGATTTTTTTGTGCGTACGATAAAGCGCCTATAGAAGGGTCACTCATTCCTGTAGCGCGCCGCGATGCAGCAACATGATTACCCAACATCATACAATCGTTTTGTCCTGGAACTGAAATATGGAGCGATATGTGGGCAGCATACCGAGGTTTAGCAACGCAAAGTTTACAACATGGTACAGTAAACCAAACTTTACATTTTATTGATCCCGCAACAAATGTTACAACAAACAGAGTTGAGGCAATAAGAAGCAAAGCCAAATTTAAAGCTATGTTTGGGCCCACAAATCGAGAAATGATTCCCGATTGTTTGTCGGATTTTAAGTGGGTGCAACATTTCAAAGAACTCTCTTATTTTCACTTTTGGAACCAAGTTGTAGATGAATGTCCCGTTTGATTATTATTTCTGTGTATAGTAACATTTGTCTATCGAAAATCTTTAATATATTTAAAAAAATATTTATATAATCTGAAAATAAAAAAAAGACTTATTGAAATTCGAAGTTTTTACAAGAAAAAAAAAATACTATTATAAAAAGAAAATACGCAACAAATTTCTCCATAAAATGTTCTAGCGAAATGAAAACTGGGCTATCAAGTTTTTTAATGAATAATTTATTATGATTACCGCGGTTGCGTTAAATAAATAGCCCGTTAAATAACTAGACAAACAGTTTTGCGCATGCTTTTTCGCGTGCGCAGATATGCTGTTAAGTGTCCGTTAGGTAAGTTACATTTATCGTTAAATAAGTAACCTCGTTCCGTTAGGTAAAGATTTAAAATTATTTGGATTTCATTTTTGATCATACTTAACAATTTAATTCATTTAAAATTTATTATAAAATGTCAGCTCATAGTTATTCTGTTGAAGATGTAAAGCTTTATCTTTCTGAAAAAGCAATAAATTGCTCTAAATCACAGCGTAAATCATTTTTAAAATGTGCAAAAAGTTCAAACTATGCGGTATGTAATCGTTATATAATAAATTGTTGAATAAGTAATAGTTATTTTTAATAAAGATTAATTATTTTTATTGAATAATCACTAACTTATTATATACTTCAGATGGTAAGTTGTACTATGTAACAGCGTCAAAAAACCTGCAAGTTAGCCTTTAAAGATGTCCATGATTCTAATCATGGGGCTCATGTTGGCCTTAACAACACAAGAGCAAAATTAAAAGGTTCTTTCTACTGGCTAGGTAGTATTAATGTGTTTTTATAATAGTACTTTTTTAATTTCTATGAGGTTTTTAAATTCTTTTAAGTGTTGTGCATTTCTTGAACTAAAATGCTGGGCAAATTAAATTTTTTTGTGAGTTATTGGTTAATATCATCATAATAATATATAGTAGCACAACTCTAGTGTTTAAATTTAGTTATATTTTGGTTCATGTCAAACTTTTGTTTTTGTTGAATAATTAGGAATGGTTAATGACATTACCAAATGGGTTAAAGAATGTGACAAGTGTCAAAGAATGGAGAAAATAAGAACTGTCGCTCCTGAATTAAAACCTATCAAGGTTAATGGACTTTTAAGGCATAGACCTAATTGGACCTCTTCCAATTACAAAGCTTGGAAACAAATATATTTTAACAATAACTGATCTTTGGAGCAAATATATTGAAGCTTTTCCTATTCCTGAAAAGTCGGCATTTTATGCTTCTAAGTGCCTTTCTACTTTGTTCTATCGGTTTGGTCCTCCATAGAAAATTCTTTCGGATCAAGGCAGGGAGTTTGTAAATAGTTAAAATGAACATTTATTCTCTTCATTTCAAATCAAACACTTGATAACCTCTGCCTACCACCCTCAAACCAACGGACAAGACGAAAGAACTAATCAGACAATTAAGAAATCTCTCTCTAAATTATCTAATGATACCCAGGACAATTGGGATGAGTTGTTAGAAGCTGTTTTATTTGGTCTGCGCACATGTGTGCAAAAGTCAACTAAATTTACACCATTTTTTATAATATTGTTCTCCACTTTATCACTGAATAATATTGATTCTGGTACTAATGACAATAACATATTTGAAAATAATGCATTTGATGAGCAAATTCAAGAAAAATTGGGTTCATATAATAAAGTTATAACAGAAGTAAATAACAATATTTGTCATGCTCAAACAAAAATGAAAAAAAGTATTATGCCTCAAAACAACTTAAAGGATGGAAATCATTTACATTTAAAACAGGCGATCAAGTTTTAGTTAGAAATTACAGAAAAATTGCTCGTAAAGGAAGTCGGATGGAACATGATTGGTTGGGACCTGGAATTACTTCAGAGTTAAAACAAACTGGTGCTACTTTAACTTTCAATGGTAAAGTTTGGAAAAAAACTGTTTCTTTATCCAACATGAAGCCTTATATAGTTGATAAGCAAGTATTGTCGGCAGAATTGCTTTTAAAAGAACATGATTATTGTTTAAAAATGACAAACCAATCATATAAAAAAGAAGATTTAAAAAAAAGGAATTCTAAAAAGAGGCACATGTCAGAATTGAAATGTTATGACAAAGATAAAAATTATAAATTTATTAAAATGGAAATCTCTACATCATCTCTATCTGACGATAAAAGCATTTTAAAACATAGAAGATTGATTTATCCTGCAATTTCGCTAGATAACAATTTTTATTCAGCATTATCAGCACAGTCGATCAAACAATGCATAGATATTTTAAATAATCCATTAGGTTGGCTAGATGATACTTTCATTGATATTGCAAAAAGTTTTCTTTCGCATCAGTTTCCTAAAGTAGGTGGGTTTCAAAGTTCTTGTATTTTTAATTCAAATAACTTTGGTGGTTTTGTTTCTGGAAAGTTTGTTCAGATATTTAATGTGAGAAATTCACATTGGGTATTAATAAGTAATGTAACATCTGATAATGGTTCAAATTCTGTTCAATATTATGATTCCCTTTTTACTGGTTTTAATAAAAATACTGTTCCATTACTAGTACACAGAGTTGCACGATCAATATTGATAAATGAGGGTATTGAATTCATAAATTTAGAAGTCATGAGATGCCAGAATCAAGACAACGGAAATGATTGCGGGCTTCATGCTATTGCTAAAGCTACAGCTTTATGTCATGGAATTGATCCAAGTGTAATTATTTGGGAAAGAAACATTAAGAGATCTCATTTTTTGAAGTGTGTTGAGAATAGGAAACTGGAGATAAAATTACCATTAGATAAAATGGAAGGAAATAATTCCTTCCATTTTATCTAATGGTACAAAAACCTGCTCAATATCATTTCAATGTGATGGTCTCTGCCCTTGTGCATTGAAATAGTGTTTCTGTTTTGTGTCTTCACATCAAGAAAATGTTTAAATTATGAGCTAGTACAATATATTTGAATGTTTATTTACAATATGTAATGACAGCATGTGATGAAACATCAAGTTTTCAGTTATTTTTTATGTTTAAAGAACTTATTTCAGAAACCCTGTATAAAAATAATAAAAAAAAATGATAATAAAAAATTATTAGTTTTAAATTTTTTTGTGGATCATTAATTTCTAAAGTTTGTGGTTTGGGAAGATATTTACTGTATTAAAATATTTTAATTCAATCTAAAAAATCAGTTTCCTTTTCTATAAAAAAAAAGGATAATATTTTAAGTCTAGTATTAGTTGAGTCAGTACTTTAGCTTGTTATTAATTTAGTTTTAGATTAGACTTTACTATTGTTAGACTAGAGTTTGTTCAATTTTATATTAGAGTTATATATAGAGTTTTTAAACTGAATATATTAAAGAAATTTTGTATATTTGCAATTTGTTTTTTCATTCTAAAGTAACTATACTTAATTAAAGAATAGTTACTTTAAATATTTAATCAAAAACCTTTTACTTCTAAATCAGAAATTACCTGATTTCTGACTTTATAGTAAAAGGTTTTTAATTATTTTCATTTAGATTTGTAATATTAATTTGTGTAATATTTAGACACTTGAGGTTGTTGAATCCATTTCAGGTTACAAGTGTATTTTTAACTAACTTAGTATTATCTTTTTATTATTATTCTTTATTTTAAATACAAAGATTTTTAAATAAATGTTTTAATAAAATATTTGCATATTTAATTTACAAGTTTCAAAAACTGTAATAAATGCATACTATATTATTATTTTCTAGTAAATAATTGTACCTTTTTTTAGGAATGACAAGCTAAACTCCTTAGTTAAAGGCGGTAAAAGAGTACATTTTAGGTAATCTCAATCTCTGATGTTTGACTGCAAAGACAAGTAACTTCCAATCTAGGAGAGGTAAACGTAAATGAACAGATTTAAAAACAAAGTAAATGTAAATTCATTTTTACCTGATAAATTTTTATAACTTTATTATGTTATCGTATTAGTTTATGAATCTTTCTTCCGCATAAATTTGTCTTGAATGTTACCCATATGTTTTTTTTATTGGAATTAAGCGTTATGGAAGTTTATTAAAGGTTTTAGAAAATTATTGGATTTTATTCGTCTGCTAATTTTTCCAATTATTCATGAACTTATTATTCAAGATAAAATACTGCGATGAAGGTAACTATTTCATTGAGCATTTTCTACCAGCTAAAAAATGTTATTGATTTTTTGCTCTTGGCCTTGAAAATTTTGGCCTTGGCCTTGAATGTTTTGGCCTAGGCCTTCAAAAAATACATAACATTAAAGAATTAAAGGTTTTCATCCTTTATTTTTATGTATTTTTGTTTTCGGCTTTCATAAATATTTACAAGTATGTTTCCTTATTGACTTCGTAGAATTTTGCGCATAACTTTGGTTTATTTTTACAACATGTGGTTTATTGTCACAGCAATTTTACCTACAGTTTTGTTAATATTTGACCTTAACGTTAGGCAAAAATTCAAATCTTTGGTCTTGAAAATGTTTGCGTAGGCCTTGGCCTTGAAACTCTTATCCTTGACCGTGTAACTTTTGGCCTTGGTCTTGGCCTTGTAACATGTAGCCTTGGCCTTGCAACTTTTGGCATTGTTAACAACTCTGCTACCAAGCACTTTTTCTAAAGTATTGCAAAATAAACACGCTTCGCAAAAAGCATCCCAAAGAAGGTTATGTCATTAAAATAACACCCATCAGCAATAATCCTAACCGTAGTATTATATTGTTTTTAGGAAAAAAAAACTTATGCATATAAAAAACGTTACCAATGTTTCAACAAAAAAACTGTTATTTTAAAATAAAAGCCATTTTTAAGTATTTTTTGTGAAAAATTAATCGTTCCCTATTTCTTAAAATCAGTTTTTAGTAACTAAAGTTAATGCTATATATAAACCGTAAATTGGTTTCACAATAACATTGTAACACTTACCTCGACAACGTTTTTGTTTCAGTTTGACATAAAGTTTGGCTAAACGAACTATGCCTTGATTGCTCAATTAGTCTACTTTTTTAACGAGCTACTTATTTAACGCCTATTGGCGTTAAATAAGTATCCGTATACTAACGCATGCGCAAATATTACATTTTGTCTACTTATTTAACGGGCTACTGATTTAACGCAACACCGTCTTAATTACCTTAGTCGTGTTTCAAAAAAGATGGCGAATATTAGCGTTTTTGGTATATTTTTTTGACACTTTAACATCAAATTAGAGAACTTTCTATTGGTTTTCAGGTCTGTGTTTTTATATGATTCTTAATCAGGATAAAATTCTCTACATATATTTCTATATATATTTCTGCATATACTATAAAATAAAATTCTCTATATATGTCAAAAATAAAAATAATGCCTAGAGATGTAAAATAGCGCCTAAATTAGGTACTTGTAACACTATAACTTTTGTGTGAAATTACTGTTTTCTAGGTCTTTCTAATAATATTTGACAAGCTAGTATTTGAATACATTAGAAATTTCATGTCACATTTATTTAATTTCACATACCTACAGAGGATAACAAATGTGTTCGTACAGTAAAAATTTTATACTAATGTTTTGTTTAAAACAAATAAGTGTTTCTGTAAAAATTCTTGTTGAAATTGCTTAACCTATCTTTATTGGATATATAACAAAAGAAATAATACTTAATCTAAAGAAAATTACGTCGAAAACTAAATATGAAAAATGAGTGTTTTGATATGTTACAAAAGTCTTAGTGCGACCCCCTTATCTGTTGTTTATGTATACATTAGCTTCATATTTTTAATGTTTTTATTTTCAGCGTAAATAAAATTGTCAATTTTAAACCTGATTCAACATTTTGTGCAATAAGAAACTGGTAATTTTAAAAATGAAATTACTAGAGAAGAAGTGCCAGAAGTGATGAAGAATCTCATTGTTACTCACTATTAAAAAGGGAAATCACTGTCACAGCAAAAAGAAATACTTGAATGCCAAAATCCACGGTTCAGTCTATCATAAAAAAATTTTCTACATAGGTTTCTCTTTAAAATAAACTAAGAACTGGCCGCCCATAAGTTCTTTCGGATCGAACTGAGAATTGGCTGATACAAAAAATCAAGATGCAGCTAAAGCTGAGCGCTTCTAAATTGACTAAGGATATAGAATTTGTTATAGGACAAACTGTAAGCGTGAAAACAGTGAGACGATGTATAAAGAAACAAAATTTTCATGGAAGAGTAGCGAAAAAGAAGTCCTTCATTTCGAAGAAGAATCGAAAAGCACCTTTAGAATTTGCTAAAAATATGTTTCGATGCCTAAAGATTTCTAGGGTACTATAATTTTAGCTAAGAGGAAATTTAATTTGTTTGGATCGGATGGACGTGTCATTGTTTGAGGAAGACAAAATACAGAGTTAGAGGAGCGAAACATGGAAGCAATAGGCAAACATGGCGGGGGCGATGTCATGATTTGGGGCTGTATGGCGAAATTTGGTTTTCTGATACGTTCCTTTTTTTCTATTTTTCTGAAAGATTTTTATATCGTATGAAGACTTTTTTAATATTTTAAACAAGACCTTTATCTTATCTGTATATAAGTCTATCGAAAAAATTATCTAAAATATAATAATTTTCTTTCCATGTTGCGTTAATTTTGATATGTAAATAATTTCACCAAAATAATCTGAAAAAATAGATAAACAAAAAATTTATTAAATAATTAACTGTAAGATGACATTTGTAACCCTCTGAATATTATAGATTAATATAACTATTTATTACAGTAGTTTAATGTTTTACTGTGAATTTATGTGATTTTTATTTTTCGTAATGAATGTTTTTTTCAAATTTCATATCGCTTTCCTTCTTTAAGCAAGGCTATATGAGAGTGAACCATCCAGTGAAAATATAACTTTCTTTAAGGTGGATTATGCGGATAACTTAATAATTTAACAGCAAACATGTTGCTTCTGTTATTACTGTTGTTGATTCAAAATCTCTTATTTAGTTGCAAGCATATTTAACAGTCCGAGAACAGTATAAAAATTCGGAAATATTGACTTTGGTAAAATTTGTAACAAAACCCGATAAATGGTATATAAGAACATCTATTTAACGTTTGCATAACAAATTTTATCAAACGGTACGTTGAAGTGTTAATTCGCTATATTGATACAGGTTGTGTGGTTATTTCAGGATTCTTACAAAGCTAGTGAATGTGTACTGACCTCACCTAGACTACACTTCAACTTTACAATTCTTTAAGGCTGATTTCTGCGAAAAATTGTATGGATCAGATTGATAATTTAGCGTAATTTGGGCTCATGATAGCAAATACTTACTTTTTAATTAAGGTGGTACGTACCCATTTAAAAATTTAAGTTGGAATTAGACCAATGCCCGACAATGTTTTATTTTTTATATTCAGAAATAAAGAATTTATAAAGTAGTTAATCAAGTCTTTTTGCCTCGATTGTTACTGAAAATATGATATTTTCATTATAGATTGTAATCAAAGTTCATAAAACTGAAATAGTTAGAGACCTGAAAATTTTACCAGTTTTTAATTTTATTGAAATGCTGGAGTTGAACTGAAATGAAGCCATAATACAAAAAATCTATTAATTTTTTAATAGATTTTTTGTATTATGGCTTTTGTATTATCGCCCAACTATGAGATCTCATAGTAGGGCGTGGTTGGTCGGTGAAGGATGGTTGGATTATAAGGAATTTGTAAATGTTTCGTATTATTCATGGGTCGGAACAATAGGATTAGTTATATATATAGAAATTAGAAATTTTAATCCTCTCAAAATGTTTTTGATGTTGTTAGCGTTACTACGCGTTGTGCATTGTGATTGGTGTGGTAAAACAGCATGCCATTCTTTGTATAATGAATGTGTCAATCATAATCTTTTTGCTTGTGATATTTGGAATATCTGTATGTGCGAAAATACATTTAAAAATAGTAATGGAGGACCCAATAGCCTCTGTAGGAAAAGCCAACACAGCTCAGTTTAGAGTAAATAAAATAAATACAAAGAAATCTCTTCAGGTAGCACCTGGTTGGAATAAACAAATATTTGGGGTAAACGAAAAAAATTTTTAAAAACCCGATCAAGCTAGAATAGCAGAATCTATCGTTATAGGGTTAACGGGAGCATTAAATCCTAAAAGTGTCATTAATGTTGCAAATGTTATAAAAAATATTCCATCAGCAACTAAAAATGTAGCTTCTATGTTACCAAAACTACCCACGTTAAGTGATGTAAGAAAAACGTTAAAGAATAATTTATTACCAAAAAATTAAGTATACGCAAGTGATTATATAGCCATGCAACAATTAGGCTAAACCAGACCCTTGAATAGCCATTCCAGACGATTTTTTTATACTCCAAAGAAACAAATATAATTTATATCATCGTATAGAGCTTGACCTGTCTTAATAAATGAGGGGTCATTCGACCTTTGAAGTTAAGCGGATCCAAAGTTATTGAGTTTTTTGTAGTGCAAAAATCGATGATTTGTTGACGAAAGGTATAGGGCTTAAGTATGGAAAATTTGCAGCGTTATGGCACCGAAAAAGAGAGTATTTTTGGATCATATTGACTTTTGAATAACTTTTGAACCGTTATTACATTTGACTTGAAATTTTCCATAATGATTCAACAACTATAAGAAAATAAAATACAAAAAAATTTTTTTTTAATTCTGTCGGGATTGCCCAGAACTGTCTATTTTACAGACTGAGGGTTTTTACTTATTTACTTAGTTTTGGTGTCATATTGACTCTTGAATAACTCTTGAACCGTTATTACATTTGACTTTATATTTTCCGTAGTGATCCAACAACTATAAGAAAATAAAATACCCCAAAATTTTTTTGTTCAACTGACGAGATTTACCAGAATCATCTATTTTACAGACTGAGGGTTTTCACCTATTTACTTAGTTTTAGAAAATAAAATTTGTGATTATATTATAATAACACCATACAAATGTGCATAAAGGAGCCATGGAATCCAAATAGTACATCATTTTGAAATCATTGCATAATTTACAGACCGGTCAGTAAATTACTGCTAAAGGGCTACACAAACCAACTGGGCATACCGACTATGAATATATTTGATATTTTTCAACCGTTATTAAATTTGACTCGAAGTTTTTCATAATGGTCCCATTTTTATTCATCTGACGAGATTAATCAGAATCATCTATTTTACAGACTGATGGTTTTCACTTATTTACTTAGATTTGGAAAATAAAATTTGGGGTTATATTATAATTACACCATACAAATATGCATAAAGGAATCATGGAATCCAAATCATGCATCATTTTGAAATTATTGTATAATTTACAGACCGGTCAGTAAATTACTGCAAAAGGGCATCGAAATCTGTCAAAATTATTCAGAATAACCTATTTAACAGACGGAAGATTCTTCAATAAAGTTAAAATTTCATTTTTAATGAAAATAACTTACAGCAAATGAACTTTCTGAAATTTGGAGTACTTACAACTGCAATAGGCAGGTATAACAGCAGAAATTATATCTAAAAATGTAAAAATATTATTATTAGAAACACAGGTACACAATAACGTGTTAAAAATATTTTGTTAATTCATTTTAAAATACATATATATTAAAAACATTTAAAACTAAATAAGTATAAAATAAGAAACTTACTCTTTATGATTGTTTATGTGAACCTATGAAAACGCCTAAGATAAAAAAAATGAAAATAACATAAAAAAATGTTTTGATTCTAAAACTTATTTCTTGGCTTTTAGTGAATGATTAGAAGTAGCAAGTATGCATATGA
Organism: Hydra vulgaris; assembly: GCF_038396675.1. Classification (NCBI taxonomy): domain Eukaryota; kingdom Metazoa; phylum Cnidaria; class Hydrozoa; order Anthoathecata; family Hydridae; genus Hydra; species Hydra vulgaris. The sequence goes on along the minus strand of NC_088920.1, from coordinate 67,703,887 downwards.
TGCATTTGAGAAATTTTTAATTTTTCATTTAAAGGAAGTCGTTCATAGTTTTCAACAACAAAAGGCAAAATTGCTTCTCTCCAATGTTTAAATTGCTTAAAAAAACTTGAATTAACAATGGTGCGATCTGTCATCAAAGATTTGAACGAAAAAATAAGCTTCCGAAGATCATCCTCATAGTTTTCCTTTTCAGGAGAAAATATTTGAGATTAAATTTTTTAGCTCTCCAAAATAAGATTGTGCCTCGCCTGAAAACATATCTTCTATCCCAATCGTGTAGCTTCCAGATGACGTTGTGACTTGAAAACTACCAATCTCTCTAAAATTATACTTTGTGCCATCTGTATGAAGAACATTGTGTGTTCTATTCAATATAGCCTCTCTAACCTGAGCTTTTGATAAAAGGTTCATTTCACTAAAAAATTCAGCAGCCAAAGATTTTTTTGGAAGTGTGCCACATGAAATTCCAGCCATTTTTTGTAGTACAGTTTTGATAACAGATTCAAGATTGTTAACAGAAACATTTTTACTTAAAAGGTCATATTATACTGAACGAATTTCATCATTATATCTACCTCCTTCAAAAACATCAATTACATTTTTTTCAAAAAAGTCAACTCTTTCCTTCAGCTCTTCTGAAAGAGTTTCAAAGTAATTTAAACTTTCCATTAAGATTGAATCATTCGTTTCATCAGATGTTTTCAAAACAGTGTTTTCAATTTTTTTCTTAAAATACCATGCCTTTTGTCGATCTGATTGTGAACGTTTTCTAGCCAAATCAATTTCTTTTTCTAATCTAATATTTTTTTGCAACAATTGGTTAATCCTACAATCCTTTCTAACTTCTCTTTTATTGACATTTCTGACAAGATTGCTTGATATTTTCTTTTGTATTCATTACATCTTTTATTAATTTGTCTATTTTGTAATTTAAGATGATTAATTTTCTGTTTGTATTTTTTTATTTGATAGGTCAAATCATCTGATAATATAGGTAGTTTTTTATCCAAACTGGAAACTGGCAGATTCACTTCATTAACTTGTGCATCAAGAAGAAAATTTTCAGAATCATTTCCTAAAGAGGTGTATACAACAGAGTTTGGGGTAACAGAACACAAAAAATCATCATTAGCAATTTGCAAGTTTAAATCAGAAGATACAAAAACAGTAATTTGATTTGGAATAATTTCACTATTGTGGATAGAAGTTGGGGTAGAACAAGCATCAGAAGGTGACAAATCAACAACATCCGGAAAAGCACCAATAAAAGATAAAGCAGAGCTTAAAAAATGCTTTGTAAAATCAAAATTTTTGGCACGATTTAATTTTGCAATGAAATCTTTTGACTTTTGAAGGCACTTGATCAGCATAACTCTAGATATAGGGTATTTAAACAAGGATGTAAAAAATACTGAAAGATTTGGCAAGATGTCAAGTTAAATTTATCTTTTTCTTTACAAATTTGTAAAAAATGGCGATTGGTTAAAACCAAATCTGGAATTTTGAGGGATACAATGCCTCCATTAATATTTAGATAATCCAAAACAGTGTCAGAGACTAAAATTAAAAGTAAACTTAATTTAAGTGACATAAAGAAAAATTAGGGGTGGATTACTTTGGTTTCAATAAATAAAATGATTAAAATGAAAAAAAGTTGGGCTACAGTATTCCTAATTTATAATTTTGACTTACTTTCTTGACTTATGGATGGAGCAACCATTTTGGTGAGAATACTGTTAATGTCAACACCTAAAAAAAAGGAATTAAAATAATTATTACAAGATTTCATAGTATTTAATCAAAAAACAAATAGAGGCAAATATAAAAAGAAATTAAGAATTTCTTACACAACTCCATTTTCGTAAGCTTCTGTTGAATACTATTTTTAGGTTTTTGTTTTGAAAAAAACAGTTTAAATAAGAGCAACCTGTAGTTAAAATAGTAAAAATCAAGATTTTAACTTTCTTGAAAAATGCAGACCTTTTACCTGGGAAAAAGTAAAAGATTTATTTTCATTTGATTAAAATTTTAAGAAATATACTTTCACTTTCAATATAATTTTCATTATTTATCCAAAACAAACGCAAAAATCAAAACATATAACGTCATTAAATACGCGAAGAAAAGCATATATATATACACATAATTTATATATGCAATTCCTTAGTACCAATTCTTTAGGTAAACTTAAATAAAGACTTGTTTTAAATAGAGGAAAAGCTAAACTTGCAATTTCCACCCGGACGTTTTTCAAAAACACTTTTTTTTCTATGTAAATCAACCTTGAAGTTTTTAAACGCTGAGAACTAAAATTTTTTGTATAAATGTTAAAAAACGTCAAGATTCCATTAGATTCCTCGTCCTTTTCTTAATAAATACGGAAAGTTTCATAAGAATTAGATGTGTTTAAGTTCTAAGGAATCCTTACCTTCAAAAGCTTCGTTTTAAAAAAACGTTCCTGCGACAAGTTTTTTATGAAAAGTGGTCTCAAGATATGGGTAATATATAAATGAAGCCATACAAAGCTTAGTACTTTCTATATATGGTTGGAAAGAGATTGAGTAACACTAACTGATGCAAAAAACCTCAAGGCGCTAGCTTAACCATACGAAAAGATATAAGAGAGCATAGTTTATGAAAATTACGTGTTTTTTGTCAAACGTCAAATGTTTTTTGTTAAGCCGTGGAATCGCTACCTTAAACACACTAGAGGAATATTTATACGGATATTCTGATTACGAAATATCAAATGCAAGTTCCTCTTTAAACTCGTCAACAACATCTTTAAATTCTAATAAAACAACTTCTACTAACAGTAGTATAAATTCTAATTGGAATCAACATTCTGATTATGAAGCTGTGCCTACTACTGATCTTCCTGATTATATGTGACTAAAGAAAGTAAAATATGAATATAAATATAATCCTAAAGAGTTAGACTTTATTAAAGAGGCGAGAGATGCGCAAAATATAGGAGCATATAAGCCAATGGATTATCTTAAATTACCGAAGGAGGGTCCCCATTTACCTTATATTCCTATTGGTTCATTCGAAGAAATGCCTTAGGGGATGTGAGTGCAAGAGTCTATATTAAATAAATTATATGGTAACGACCCATTTGAAGCAGTAGCAGCCAATGATCAAGACAGGAAAAAGAAATTATTATCATCCAAAAGAAAGAAACGGTTGGTCTCAAAGAGGTACTCACCCCATAAATAATGGCAGAGCAACCACCGAACATCGTAGAGCCTTCCGATATAGATTTTACTATAGGAGACAACGGGTATGAATGCAGTAAAGGTTATTATCATGAATATACAATTCAAAAAACATATTGAGGAATTAATTTAACGGCAGACACTGTAAATAAAATATATCATTTTCCTTGGGAATTCCCTAACCTGTGGTCAGACCCTGAGAAGTATCATCCTTGTGTAACATTTATATTACACGGACATGAGTTGCTCTATAAGAATGAGTGATGTTAGAGTTGAAAACCAGTTAAAAACTACACAGACATCTTCAATACCATTAGAAATGACAAATATTGGTATACGATTATTTAATACGGAACATGATCAAACGGTTACGGACAGAATGTACCCTCTTGCAAGATCATCTGATTGGCAAATAATTAAAGATTTAAAAAATTATTTTTATGGTCATGTGACAACACCTCATTATGGTATAAGTAATTTAGTCGCTAGAACAATGATAGCTGATCCAACACATGCCGATACTCAACTACCAGTAATTAACTCTGAATATAACGAAATGATTATAGATAGTAAAATCGTTGCAGGTAGAAAGGTACATGTATACGCACCTTTAAATTCTTATTATTCCGAAAATATACCAACGGATTTTTTAAATAATTTTGATATGTATTGGAGTCCATATACCGAATTTGATAATAACGCTACTGTTTTTAATAATAGAGATAATTACGATCATATTACCGATGGTACAACTCCACCAATAGCGCCTGAATTATTTACCTAACACCGCCCCATTTACTGGTAATAAAACTATAAGACCGTTTTATATTTGTTTCGATCCAGCTTACTTAGGTGCAGAGGTTATGCCAACGTTTGTAAGATTTAAATTACATTTATCTCATACTATAAGAACATACGGTAAGGAATGGTTTTATGACATTGCTAATGTTTCACCAGTACAACCAAACTTTAATAAAACTAACCCTATTCAATGTCAATTTTCAAAAGATTGTACATATACTACTGTTAGTATGTTTAACCCGTTTAGCAGAAAAGGTGGAAATATATCGTTTCTAAACAGTTATCAAAAATTATATCACCCGGCTTTTGCGACTATGTTTTTGGGAGAAGAGCCCGCTATGGAGGAAGAAAAGCCATTAAAAAAACGTTACAAAAATAAATTATAATTGTACATAATTTTTTAAATTTTTCTAATACATTTGTATCATTTACATTATTTGTATTTCTAATACATTCGTATCATTTACATTATTTTCCAAACTTAATATGTATAACAGTTCGTTGCCGCATTCGCTAACTGCCAATAATTCTTCTGGATTAAATATATTTAGAAGAGGGCATCCAAACCATAAAATAGTGCATCTGTTTTCGAAAGCCTGGAACTCTGATGGGTGCCATTTGAGTATATCATATTTAGACGAACTATTCATTGTAATGAGGGTGGAATGTGGATCAATTGCTAGAGTCTTTATATTTTACATCGGTTGTTAAAGTTTTAGTACCCTCTAACAATTGTTTCATTTGTTGTATGACTCCCAGGTGTTCAAATACCATTTCATCACATCTATAGACTAGCGCGTTAGATAAAGATTGCAACATAAAAGCAGAAGGAGAAGGTCCAGTTGGACAGTTAAAATAGCCAATTTCATGAGGTTTGAAGTTACTAAATAATAAATTCGCAAAGAATGTTTTCCCTGAATCAGAAGGCCCGCATAAAATTAATCCCCGTTTTTTATGGTGTAAGTTAAATAAATAAGACGATAACAATTTTTTAAATCTGGTAACTGAAATGGTATTTTGGCTAGCTATATGTCCCAATAAGAACATTACTGCACCTAATTTGGACGTATTGCTACATTCCACTATCCTGGGGGTTAACACATCCGCATTCCTAATTTTTAAATAGTTCTGTCTAAATATGGTCTTTTTAGCGCTTTCTAGGCATCTCACATCAATTTGATACTCAAATTCTCTCAGTTTATCGTCTGTTTCCAACAAATTGTCATAATGACGAGAATTAATTACACAATTATTAATTAGATAACTACAAAATGTATCTTTGCGCTCATTTTTAACACTCGGTCGTCTAGTAACTATATTATGTTCTTTATTGTCGTCAATTCCCTCAAAATTAATAAATATATGCGCTTGTAAAAAGTTAATTAATGTTACCCATGTAGACAAACAGATTCCTGAGGTATTGTGCTGTGTTAACGTACTTAACTTTAACCCTCTTTTTACACGTTGAGCATTGCGTTCCGTATCGTTCACTATGTCTTCTTTGGCATCCCATACATTTGAATCGCCGTATTCTGAAAAATCTTCGTCGGATGTTGAGGAGGTCGGAATCTCTCTTGCATCGGCCATAGCTGTGCATGGCATATAATTCAAGGGTGTGGTATTGTCCGTCAAATTCTGAAGATTTTCCGTCGAAATATTTACAGATTTTGTGTGACTTAGTTTGTATGGGAATATAAAGGATTTTTGACTTTTTTTCGTCGTACCACATATACGGTTGTGCACTCCCTGCATAAATCACATGGAATAGTTCAAATCCGTGTTTAAGGTTGTCATTAAATACAAACATTTCCTAAATAAATATTATTTACATAAATAATAATTTACACAGTTAGAATTGTGACAAACATTACAACAATAACATTTACCGTGTTTACAATTACTTACAGAGTTATCTACTTGAATTATTGGACGATCGATTCCTCGAATTGGGCCATTGTCGCAACAAGGTTCTTTTTGCACTTATGCAGGGCTTTTAGGTGGTCCTGCGACTTCACCTTCCATGTCCGAGTCGCTGTCGATCTCAATAATGTTGTTTGTAACAACCTCATTTCTTGTTCCTTCGTCTTTATTAGACGTTTTAATGTTTTTTTGGTCTCCAATCTCATTTGTTTGAACGACTTTACTATTACATCCTGGCTGTTGTCCATTTCCGGTAACATGTATCGATTCTGAAGATCGATTTTCTCCCCCAGCAACATTTCCAATTTCTTCTCCGTTTTCGCCATATATGACATCCACCTGGTTATCTCTGATAACGTCTTCATTTTCGTCAGCCGGATACGGTCTAAATTCTGTTTTTTTGTTTTAAAGTACAAGATGGCTCTGATGTCTTCAACGTCGTTGGAATTGCATCCGTTTCCAATGATATCGTAGTATTGCTTTTCAAGGTTTGCGACGTATTCGTCGTCTCGTCGTTTGGCATTGCTTTCTTTTTCATCTCTAGGAAGCTTTCGTTTACCTGATCTTGTTGTTGAAACTGCTCTTTCAAATTTTGACATTTTTCGCACTTATTTCCTTCACAATCGCAGAATAATTGACACAAGTAGTTGTCGTTGTAAAAACTCATTATGAATGAAAAAGGAATTAAACATGCATTTATATAGATTAAAAGGATTAACACACCTCCACATTGTCATGGTAATATAATTGAGAAAAAAACAAAAAGATTATCCGTTACTATATATATAACTAATCCTATTGTTCCGACCCATGAATAATACGAAACATTTACAAATTCCTTACAATGCAACCATCCTTCACCGACCAACCACGCCCAACTATGAGATCTCATAGTAGGGCGTGGTTGCTCTACATCAATTTTTTAATACATTATGCCAAAACTGTGAAAGTAGCAGTTCAAGCATTTTCATTATTGGGCTTAAACCAGATTTACCTTCATTATATTCAATGATTGCTAAACAAATACCAATTTTATGAATGTGTTCAAAATATTCTAGCTTAGTAATCGGAATCTCATCATAAAGTTTAGATTACTTTACTTGATTAATCAAAGTAGTATCTCCATCGCGAATGTGTTCTTTATATATAAGATTATTTTCAAAAATGAAAAGAGGAAACATTTTAACAGGCCCTATTGTTTTTATGGATCCAGAACTACTTGCATGATTTGACTGGCAAACATGATTGAGTTTCCTGTCCACATATTGAGATTTTATGCTTCCACACAACACAACCATGATTTTATGCTTCCACACAACACAACCATGACAACTTTTACATAAGACGTCATAGTTTAAACACTTTCCATTTGAGCGTTGAAATGATAGAGACAATTCCATTTAGCGAGCTGTGTTCTCTTCGCTGCCACGAAACATCAACGGAAACTGTACAGTTCATTGATTCTTCATTTTTTTGCTCTCTTGCTGTCTTGCTGTTTCCTTGTCTGCTTTGATCATCGATGCCTTACAAACACTAGTAAATATACCATGCAAAACATTAATGATACTCGTGTAAACTCTGAAAGAAATAGGTGGTGGCATATTACATATTATACTAAAAGATTTTATGGCTCTATGACTTTTATGACCAATGTCTTTAAATGCCAACACCATTTAGACATTAGTAGAATAAAACTTTCTGCCACATTATTATGTAATGTTGTTTTTATTTAGAATAAAAGTGATGCTCTTGGACGTCTTAAAAGTTTTTTCGCCATTGACAAGAATCTGAAGTACATAATAATTGTAGTTCTAAACAAAATCCTTGTCGCTTAACTTCATTATTGTCAAGATTAACATAACTTCCACAATCTGAGCATCAAGCTTATTCTTTTATTAAAGAGTTTAGTAAACCATAATTAATTATGTTGTAATCATCTTAGTGTACCGAAATTAGAGTCGAATTTTGATTTTCCTGAACTTGAGTAACTAGTTAAAGGTTAAGAATCAGATGCTAACTTGTTGGGTCTTCTATATGTGTGTACCCCGATTGCAAGCAAACGATCTCTTTTTTGTTCTAGAACAAGTTCTTGGCATATTATTCAATATAACATTTTAATTGAAACTATGTTCCTAAAAAAGTGTTATAATCACATATTAACATAGTATGCATTGCGGATTTTAAAACTTCTGGCAAACGAAATTGTGCTTAAAAAGTATGACTAATAACTTTTACTTGACAAGCAGCTTAAAGGTTTATCTTTGTCTTAAACTTGTAGTATAGTTTTCCATAATGTCTTGGCAGAGTAGGTAAGAAGATGGTTGCTAAGGACGTTGCTAAGTCCAAAAATTCTTCTAAAAAGCCCCCTAAATCACTATTAATGTCATAAATATTATAAAAATAGTTTCAAAAATGTATTCCTTATAAAATTTTACATCAAAAACGATAACATTTTTTTAAATTTTATTCTAAACTTCAGATTATGCACCACCTTCTATATGAATGGCTCTCCATTGATATTATTTCGTTGCTTTTATTGTTATCTTATAGCTCCGTTGATACTCTTTTATAGCTATTATTATTTGCTCTTTTTAGTTAGTATTTCCTGCACTGTTCTGAATAAAAAATATATTTGGTACCACAATTGTTCTAAATAAGCTAATTGCTTATTTGCAAGTCTATTAATGATATAGTACTTCCTATAAGTTTTGACGATTAGTTAAAATAGTATTTTAGTAGTATAATAGTATATAAAATAGTATTTTAGTAGTATAATAGTATATAAAAAGCGTAGAAAGTTATGAAAGTAAGAAGTAGAGGGATTAAAAAGTAAATAAGTATAAACAGTGTTTAAAGATAAATAAATGCAACGCTTAACTAGGTAAATAAGTTAACATTCTTATCAGTTACATGGATAGTTTGATCAAATACTAAAATGTTGAATATCA
>NC_088920.1:67577500-67690000 GCF_038396675.1 Hydra vulgaris | reverse complement strand
GATGAAAACGAAAATTATGACGATGGCGAAGTTATTTGACGACTAAATATGATTATCGTTTTTCATTTTCTTTGCGAAATTCTGTTTTATTTTTAATAGTTATGGGTCTGATGCCACAGCCTAAAAATGCAATTATTAGGCTGATTGTTGGCCATCTATTCACCTTATTTTAGAGCAACTGAGAAAGCATACATAAATCAAAGAAAATTAAATTAAATTTAATTAAATTTTTTTGTAGAAATTGTGGATCATTTTAAGGTGGTACTAGCCCGACAAATTTCAAAATTTTCAGATTTTTTTTTTTTCTAAATTTGAAAAATAGAATCATTGTAGATTTCAAAAATGTATAGTTTTACTATGTTTTTAAGTAATTTAGTGACAGAAAATGTTAATTTGGTAATATGATCTCAAAAAGAAGCCCTTAGCAACCGCATAGCAACAATAAACAATGCTTACTTTTGGGCTAACTTAAATTTCATCAAACAATTAATTTCTATTATTATTCTACATTTCATATATATCTCCTTTGCTTTATATCAACTTTGCAAATACGTTAATTCGTTAATTCGTTATTTCGTATTCGCTATAACGTATTCGTTATAACTAATTCGTTATAACGTATTCGCAAATACGTTAATTCGTTGCAAATACGTTAATACGTTAATTTGCAAATACGTTAAATATTAAATTGAATTGTATAGTGAGAAGGAAGTGAATTTATAACAGTATATCAATAACAGCTTGTTATGATTATTTTATTGAATTTATTGCATTTATTTTTCACATTTTACTGCTTTATTCTTAGATGGGAAATAAAAAAAAATAGCAAAAGAATAAAAAGAAATTATTTTCATGGAAATCTACATAAAATGTCTGATCAACAAAACATTTCACCTGAAAGTGCTTATTATTCAATTATGTTTAGTAGTACTAATAGTACAAGTGCTAAAAAGTTGAACAAAGCAGTTAATTGTATTGGCAGTTCAGCTAAAAACAAACAAACATCTAACGACCTTAATTTTTTTATATTTATACATTTTGGCATTATGAAAGATTTATTTGAGGAGTTCTCACGCTGTTCTGAGTGTAGCTCACCTGTTAAGCTTACACATAATAAAAATGAACACAAAGGGTTTTCACTTAAATTATGTATAAAATGTAGTGTTTGTTCAGCATGCAGATTTTCTTATACTTCTCCTCAATATATACCTTTACAAAAGAGTAAAACTGTAAAAAAAGCACATGAAATTAACTATCGCACAGTTATGGCTTTTCGCGAGATAGGCAAAGGTCATGCTGGAATTGAAACATTTACAACAATGATGAATATGCCATTTTCTATTGCATTTACTACTTTTAAAATAATTAATAAGACTCTTTTTTGTGCATATGAAAAATCTGCTGAAAAAAGTACCCAAAAAGCTGCTCATGAAGTGCGTCAAATGATTAACATCAATGCGTGTAGCAATGATATTGTTGACTGTCATATTTCTATTGATGGAACATGGCAAAAAAGGGGTTATTCATCCCTGAATGGCGTGGTATCTGCAATTTCAAAGGATAATAAAAAGGTCTTAGACTATTACACTATGTCAAAATTTTGTAAATCTTGTGAGATTTGGTCAAAAAAAAAAGGATCAGCTGGTTATGAACTATGGAAAACAAGACATAAGTGTGCAATTAATCATCACGAATCATCTGGTGCTATGGAGTCCGCTGGTGCTATTTCAATTTTTTGTTCTTCATTAAGTAAGTTTAACTTAAGGTACAGTCATTACATAGGAGATGGGGACACTAAAGCATACAGCAAAGTAAGGGAAGCAAGACCTTATGGAGAAACGTTGATACCAGAAAAACTAGAGTGTCTCGGTCATGTTCAAAAGAGACTTGGAACAAGACTTCGGAATTTACGTGCAATAAAAAAAAAAAGAAAAGTTGAATGACAGTAAAACTCTCTCAGGTAAAGGAAGACTAACTGATGCAAGTATTAACTTAATGCAGAATTACTTTGGTATGGCTATTCGTCAGAATGATAAACTCTACCCTATGAAAAAAGCTGTACTTGCAGTTTTATGGCACTGCTGCGAAGGTGATGCAGCTATGCGTCATCAATTTTGTCCCAGAACCAATACTAGCTGGTGCAAATGGCAAAGGGATAAGATTACAGGACAATGCACTTATAAAAACAATAATCTGGGAAAAATGCCTCAAAACACATTTTGTTTCAAAAAATGTTTTAGAGTTAGCTGTTTTCTCTGCAGTTATATCTTTTAATGGAGGTTACGTTTCCCATAAAGAAACATTTAAGCAACTTGGATTTCATTGTGGAAAATATTTCCTTCTCGGTGCAATTAAAAAAGACAAAAATCGCGTCATTCATATGGAAAGGAAGGAAAAAGAAGTGACAAAATCAAGAAGGAAAAAATTGAGAGGTATAAAAAAAGGATTTAGCAAGGATGACTCCTATGTGTCTGGAAATTTTTAAAGATATATATTGTTAAAGTTGTTTTATTTTGTTTTGCGTTTTCTCTGTTAACAGATTTTTAAACTTTGAACAAGAATATCTTTTGAACTACTTGGAGATTATGGCTGAAATTTTCACAGATTGTTCATCAGGTTACTGTGAAGTGATTTGACCAAAAAGAGACTTTTATAGTTAGCTGTTGTCGAGATATTAACATTAGCAGCACAAATTTTACATAAAAATAAAAAATTATTTTTTAAAGTGTAGCCATTTTGATTCTGTAAAAGTTCTGATGGTGATTCTGGTCAAATCCCTCAATCAACATGTTGTTAACCGTTTTGCAAAATTTTAGCTTCACACACTGACAATTTCATGAGAAATCCTTGTTTAAAAATGTAGTTAAAATTTTATATTTTTTGCTGACTCAGCATGTTTTCGAGTATACTAATACTTTTTATTATATTTACTCTAAATAATTTTTTAATGCACATAGTTTAAAAAAAAAATTGCATCAAAATTAAATAAATTGACTGTTTTAATTTTTATGGGCTAGTACCACCTTAAATTGTTTATAACTTAAATAAGTAAATATTTCTGAACAGGATATTTATTAATGAAAAAAATCTCATAAAAAGTGAACAATTAATCTCAATATCTTAATATAACTCAATATCACGCAAATTTATTTTTTGATGACTTAATGTTTGTAACTTTAAAATTTTAAAATAAATGACTTTTTTGGTTTGCTTTAAAATTGTTTATAATATTGTTTGGTAAGTGGTAAATGTTGTTGTGTTATATATGTTTGTATTTTGGTTGTGGGATTTTTGGCTCAAGCAATTAGGCCTTAAACAGAACGTAATAAATAATTTAACTTTGTCGACTTTTGCAATGGAATGTAACAACTATATAGAAATAAAAGACTTGTTCAACTTTTGTTTTGATAGTTTTATTATGTCAATGAAAACAGATTGCCATTCATTCAGTGTTGAATGTGTAGTGTAGTTGTGCAACACATTCAGGGATGAATGTTTAGTTTTGCACACAGTGTAGCTGTGATATTAATTTTAGGGGGGGGGGGGTCATAATTGTCTCGGTGCAAAAATGTAATGACCCGTACCCCTTAGGGGTACGGGTCATTACATTAAGGGTCCTGGGCTATGTTCTATAATTCAGCACTTTGTTCATTGAGCAGAAGCTAATTTTATCTTTATTGATTTTTAATAGTGATATTATTTTTAGTAGTGATTTTAATAGAGTGATAACTATGAGTATTTTGAAAAATATATTTGACAACGGAGAAGGAGATAAATTTATTCAAGTAGAAGAAGGCTTAGCAAATATAGCTCACACTAGCGAAAACGTTGACATAAGTGAACCACTTTTAATTGCATCGCTTGTATCAGACTTGAAATTTAATGGTCTGAAAAACACAAGTGAACTTTTCGAAACTGCGTTAGAGTTGTTTGCATTTGCTAATATTAAAATCAATGCTGTTGAGGGGACAACTCAATGTTTCGAGGCAGATATTTCTGCATTACTTACAAATGAAAAAGAAGCTGAAACATATTTAAATAATTACTGCAAAAGAAATCAAGAAGTCTTAAAGGTTGCAACATCTAGGTAATGAGATACGACAACAACAAATTTGTAATGTATCTGTTTGAAGTAATACCAATAGGGTAAAGTGACAAAATTTTGAACTTACCTTAACAATTTTATTTCTAAAAAGATGGTAATAAATAAACCTATTAGACAATCATACATTGTTAGAAAAATAAGCCTTTCAGCATTCGGGGTATAATTTTATTTATTTTTTAAAATAAAAATTGCGCAGACGAACACTACAGCCGTTTTTCAAAACGCCTTTACTTCAAAAAAATTAAAATCGACTTTTTTTACAAAATAAGCTAATATAAAGGATAACAAACGTTATAAAATAATTATTTTAAAAAAATTATAAAAAAGTTCATAAAAATCACTAGTTTCGAAAAACGCTTTAAAAATAATATCTGCTTTTAATTTCGTTACTTTTTTTCAAAACGCCTTACGTATTGCTTTGGGAAAAATGATTCGACTACACTATGTTTTGAAATTCCTAATACACGTGGTAACAACACTAACAATTACACCGAGGCGCAATTTTTAGTTATGAAAGACTTAATTTAGCAAAGAGTAAGAGCATATAATGTTAACGCACTGTTTGACAGTTTTACTGACGAATTAGACCAACGTTATAAAAATAAAATGTTATCTGCTGCTAGCGGATCTTTTGATAGCTCTAATACTTCTCGATACTTTGGTAAAAACAAAAAAAAGAAAGGAGTAATCGGATTTGTAAAGCCATCCACCGAGCATATTAGTACAATGTAATACACAAAATATATCGGAATAACATATTTGTTGTTCCTAGTGGGTCTGGATGTTCCTAGTGGGTCTGGAAAAAAACTATACGGTAGATATGAATATTGGAATATGCGAATGTCGAGTCGGGGGAAATGGCGCTCCGTGTAAATATCAATTTTTGCTATGATCTAATGGCATTTCAAACAGTTTGAACTTTATGCCGATATTCAACATTGATCAAAGAAAATATCTTGCTGAAATTGCGCTAGGGAAGAGTTTACCAAGAGAGTTTTATGAAAACACCGATAACAATATATGCAAAAATAATTTTGAAATGAATTTATGTATAGAGTTTAATGAAAGCACCAGTAATGTTGCTAAAAATGTCGAAGCTTCGAACATTTGTGAAAAAGATAATACATTAAAGGACAAAGCTTTCGAAGCACTATCAAGTTCATTTGAAACTATACGTTCCAAAATCGCTGTTGGAGATAAATCACTTTTACTTGGCATGAAAAAAATTTAAAGAGTTGAAAAAATGAGTTCGAGTTTACTTACAACAAATTTAAATACATTCGGTACGCAGCAAATTAGCTGAAAGAATAACTACGTACGCACGTCAAGAAAATTAAATTAATGTCCAGCCGGAGGCAGTGAAACGTCGTCAAACAAATAACGGGGGAAAAAGGGCTTTACAAAAAGAAATTAGATTATTTCTTAGGCCCTTGATCACCATCAAAAAAAGAAATCATAAGTTTACTGAGAACGTTAAGAATAACGAACCCGTCGCTAAAAAAGCAGGACGCAGCTTAATGACTTGAATTAATTAATATATTAAAGTTCACTAAACAAGTTCGTAGTTTCACTGTTATCTGTTTTAATAATTATGTTTATCTGAGATAAATTTATTTATGAATATATTTTATACTTTTATTTATGAAAATGACGAGTAGAAAGTCATTATTTGTTGAAAACGATTTGTTGTTGTTAGACTCATAACATAATTTAAATAAAATAGTGAACCAAAATAAAATAACTGATGATAAAGTTTGATATTCCATAAAGTACAACAAGATTTAAATTTAAAATAGAAGTATGAGATTATTTGCTCTCTTGCGCATATTTAAGTATTACATAGCTGTATTACATAATTAATTTATTTAAATCGAATTAATTTATTTCATGATTTTCGTAATTTAATTAAACCGGGGATGCAGGCGAAGAAAGAAAAGATTCAGACATTTATTAAAAAGTCTTCTGTTAATAAAATAAAAAATTTCAAATGTCATTTACAAATTTTCAAATAAATTATTTTCTATATAAAAAAACCAACAAAAATTAACAGACACAAAAGAAAAAGTATCTAATAAAATAAAAACAGAAAAAAGCCGTATAAAGTGTTTCTTTGACCTCTTCATCAAGATAGCTCTAGTAGTTGGTTTATGTGTATTTCTTGTTTTGAATTTCGAAAATCAATATAATAACATTAATTCTAAAAAAAATGATTAAATAATATATGAGTTTAACTCTAAGTTATAAATAAATAAAAGTGTGATGCAATCACAAAAAGAAACATTTTTAAACATACTACAATATTAAATATTTACATAAACGCACAATAATATATACAAGGACCAATATGAGATTTATAGAAGTAGAGTATGTGGCCAGGTAGTGAGCAAGATAAAGTGGGGGTAACATTACCAGAGCCTTATTTTGCAATCAATCGTATTTCATAGGGAAAACCATATTACATCGTGTGAACAGAGTTTATACTTTTTCATTACCTTATTGTGGCTAACTTGTTAAGCAACACTAAATGCATATAGTCTTATGTCAATATAGAAATAAAGTAGAACAATCAAATCATTAAAGTCACCAATAACAACAATATTGACTGCTAGACAATCAATTTTAAGTTACAAAGAGGAAGACCAATAGACAAAGAAAAAAGCTGACAGACAAAGAGGAAAACTGATGGATAGAGAGATAGGATGATGGCAAAAGAGAAAGGCTGATGTACAAATATAAAAGCCGGTGGACAAATTGAAAGGCTGATGGATAAAGAAAGTGTTTAGTCAATTTGATCATTAATAACACAAACTAAACTGCTTGAGTAAGAAAAAGAACCATCATTTCCTTTCTTAGAAGAGGAACAAGAAAGAACAAAAATAAAGATGATTAGGTAAAAAATTCTTGTTACAAAATCACATAAAAGTAGAAGGATTCCAACCAGATTTTAATTGAAATATATTAATTTATATCTGACACAAAAAAGTTACTATTGGCATCATTGCAAATCAAAGGGATAATAGCCATTAATATTTTAAAGATGAATTAGAAAACATTAAAAGAAATAAACATAATTAACAAAATAATTACAATTAACAATATATTTAAGAAACTTTAATATTTACATAAAAATATTTTCAATCTATTTCACTTAACTTTTGGATTTAAACTAGGAATCAGGAAAACTATAAAACATTGTTTCTTTTTCGTGCCTCTCTGTTATGCTGTTCTTTAACATGTCTTTTTAAATTTTTGTTAGCACCGAAAGACTTGCTACAAGAATGGCATTCAAAAACTTTTCCATATGACTTCTGATGCCGGTTAAATTCTTTTTTTTTTTAAATAATTTGCCACATTGACAAGAAATGCTTGCTTTTTTGTGTTGACTGGCAAGTTTCTTGTAATGCTAAAAATAAACATGTAAAGAGTTGCATTAACAATGTAGTAATTTTACTTTTGTTACTTTTAAGGCCGACTTTTTTACTTTGTAATGAGTTACTTTCAGAGAAAAGTACAAAAGTATTTGAATTACATTGGTTAGAATCTATTGTATAACGCAAACAATATCCAGGCCCAAATATTTTAGGTTGTGAGGGACTTTTTAGAAAAGTGAGACAGTTTAATGAAACAAATAAATATTATGACAAATTTTTTTAACAAAGCTTGCATAAAAATTGGTAAAAAAAGAGAGCAATCGGTACAAAAGGTGGAGCAATTGCATCCAAAGAACCTCCCCACGGTACATGCGTGATATCAGAAAATTGAAACCAGTAACACTTGGCATTAGACTCCATCTGTATAAAGATCCAAGGCTGCATATTAAACAAAACAAACTTGGCTATATAAATACACAACGCAATGATCAAAGTAATAAAATATGTTTATAAATAAGCATAGCTAAGCTGTTTTTGTACCTTTCCAGATCCAAACACAACAGGAAATCAGGATTTTTTTTTCAATTCACTAAATAAAAGTAAAGAGAAGAAAACTCTTTTTTTACCATAAATACAATTCCTCTTTTTAAATTTTTTTAATATAAACTAATGCCATGCAATAATCTGCAGCTAAAGCCTCCATGTGTGAAATTGAAGAATTTTTCTTTCAATATAAAGCATCTGAAACACTAGTACTGTTTCTGATAATATTGTTTCAAAATACATTTGTAGTAACTGTTCATTACTTAATGAACTTCATAGATTATCACTGTTGAATAATGTCTTTCTTGAACTAAATACTGATTTGCCAACAAGTGCTGCGTGTGAATGTTTATTTAGTGTTTATTTAGTATTATAACAACAATTACTTCCAATCAGAGTAAGCGGAAAAGTAATCCACATAAAAAATATTAGACAAAACTGAATCAAACATATCATTTACTTTTGTCAATGTAATTACTTCTGAAGATTGCTTCAATTCTAATTCTCTTTTATCCATGTCTGAATTTTTTACTATCAACTAAGTATAACTAAAGAAACGTGCACGAGAGGTTGCTACAGCAAATTAGCAGTGATAAACCCAGAGTTTACTTTTTAAAAATATTTTTAATTAAAAAAAATGAATAAATATGTATATATATATACTATTTGGATAATTTTTTTTGGACTCCCATATCGGACCAACAGTACTAAAAAGATACATTGCATACTTTGGTTAACGCTAAGACATCACACTGCTTTAAGGATAGGCAAGAGCTTCAGTACATATATTGACTGATTTAGGGACAACTCGCAAGGTGATGATATATATATATATATATATATATATATATATATATATATATATATATATATATATACGTATATATATATATATATATATATATATATATATATATATATATATATATATATATATATATATATATACATATATATTAAATATGTATGCATTTATGTATGTATATTAATAATATAGTATATTACTTAAAAGTAATTAGCATTTTGTAGACGCCCCTCTAGCACAAATCAAACACTCTTTGTATTTACATATTGCCCTTTGTTAGACCTTTCTTTTGATATCAAGTTGTAAGTATTTAGATAAGAATTGACCAAGTTATGACATTTCAAGTTAAAAAAACTTAAAATTTGATCACAGTTTTGTCAAGAAATCCATATATCAAAAATTCAATACTTAAAATGCCATAACTGTTTGTAAAATTGTTCAATTTTAATAATTTTTTCACCATTAAAATACTTTAATGGTAAAAAAATTGAATCGAAGACCTTTCCAGTGATATATAACAATCTAGTATTTAATCAATTTAAAAATATCATGTCATGTACCTAATATATATGTAAGAATGTGTGTAAATGCTAATAATATACATACATTCATATTATTATATATAATACATATGTAATAAATATATATCATTGTATACATACATAATGTATGTATTCATATGTTACATGATATGTATGCATGTACATACATATCATATGTAACATATGTATACATACATTATGTATATATACAACGATATGTATGTATTATATATAATAATTTCTATTACATACATATCATTATGATATGTATACATATCTACATATTATAATATATATACATACATATGTTACATATGTATGACACACAGTATGTATACATACATATGAATCATAATATATGCATATATGTATGTAATATATGTATATACGTATGCATATACATATATGTGTGTGTGTGTGTGTGTTGTATATAAACATGTATATATATATATATATATATATATATATATATATAATATAGTAAAAACACTTACCACTTATTGATTTCACTTGAATACACTAACATAATATATATATATATATATATATACATTTATATATATATATATATATATATATACATTTATATATATATATATATATATATATATATATATATATATATATATGTAAATTATGTTAGTGTATTTACAAATAGAGTGCTCAATGTTCTTAAAGAACAGAGCAATAATTAATTAGAAAAAAACACTTACCTAACTATTATCTTTGACTTGAAGTTTCACAATTGCTGGATCATCAGGAAGAGTACTCTTCCTGATGATCCAGCAATGGTGAAACTTCAAGTCGAAGATAAAAGTTAGATAAGTGTTTTTTTCTAATTAATTATATATATATATATATATATATATATATATATATATATATATATATATATATATATATGTAAATTATGTTAGTGTATTTTAAAAATAGAGTGCTCAATGTTCATAAAGAATAGAGCAATTATAAATTAGTAAAAAACACTTATCTCACTTTTTTCTTCATCTTGAAGTTTCACCATTAGAAACAATAAGATGTTAGTCTAAGATGTTAGAAACAATAAGATGTTAGTCTAACGCTTAGTCTAAGCCTTAGAAACAATAAGATGTTAGTCTAAGATGTTAGAAACAATAAGATGTTAGTCAAACGCTTAGTCTAAGCTTTAGAAACAATAAGATGTTATTACATAATCATTTTCTTAGTTTTTATGAAAATTTAATTTTCTTTTTAATGTAATAAATTTGATATAAGCTTATCACTTACATCAATTTTTTTCTATTTTGCGGTCATTGTTTGTGATTCTATTTTTTGTCCAATTTATATTTTCGCGTAGTTTTAAAGTTACTTTTACCGAAAATGGAAGCCACCGTTTGAATTGGGAGCCACCGTTTACGGAAAAAAAGAACGCGGTGGCGATCGATGGTGGACTTGGAAGGGCCGAGCTCTTCCGACAATCTGCGGGTGCTAGTTTGTGGTTGCTGCTCCACCAGCTCGCGCAGCGCCTCATTGTTTACTGTCGATGGACGGCCTGACCTGGGTAGATCTGCAAGGCTGGTTTCGCCGTTGTTAAAGCGCTTGAACCATTTGGCCGCTGCGGTTTTCTTGACCATTCCCTCGCCTTCCACATTGCAAATTTCAGCTGCTGCATCTCTTGAACTCAGTCTTTTTCCAATAGTGACGCAAAAGTACGCGAATCTCATATTTTTCGTCAGTCATTTTAGAACTAAAAAGACACGTTTTTAAATTACAATTACAAAAAGTAATACACCATTTTAAAGAGGAATAAAAATACTACAAAATAATATCAATCATTAATTGATTTGAGTCAAACGTCATAAAAAAAATTATGTTTGAAAATAAGTGCCCGCGAAATTAAGTGCCCGCGAACTTATGGGACAACCTAGTATAATGAAATCGAGGTATTCAGAAACGTTTTAAGTCATAAAAACTATTTTTCCGGAAACGAGAAAAAACTTATTAAATCCAAAATTTATACTTTTATAAATTCAAAATCTGGGTGCTTTTTAACATCTTATTATATTTGAATTGCTAACACATATATCAAATTTTGGGATATATATATATGTGTTATCCATAGTTAAAGTTGTCCGACTTTTGTCCTTTTTGTTTACATGTGTCAAGTTTTGTTTACATGTGACTTGTCCTTTTTGTTTACATGCGTCAAGGATAATAACAAAAGGCTTGTCTTTTAAATATTTATTCATATTTGCACAAAAAACTATTAAAAATCATAGGTCAAGCTATTACACTTATTAAATCCCAATGTATAAAAGGACCCATCAAAGAGCTTTTGTCAGACACCTCACTGGTTATCGTGCTCATCTTCCCGTCATTCACCTCGTCGGTTGCTGGCCAGCTCATGATTTCATCTTAAAAACCACTGAACTCATCCGGAGCATATTGCATTAGCGCATTAGTTTCCTAATATCCTGCAATTTCACCCTTTTTTTCGGAACGTCACCCAATAGTTTGCACACATTTTGCGGAAACTCGACGATGCACATTGGGCCATGGTGTGTCAAAAGTCAAAATTAATTTTATTCAATTTTTGCATAAAAAACTACTATCCAGTGAACGTAACATATTGATTTACATAAAAACATATGGATTGTTAATCAAAAAATGCGCCTTTACTAAAATTTTTGAACTTTGGGTTGTCACCCTGAACAACATTTTTGGCGGTCAAGCGCTTTTTTTAAAAAGTTAAGAAAAAATTTTTTTTTTATATGTTTTGCCATTTCACAGTGGGCCCAGAATGATACGTTTTAGAAATAGGATCATAACTAATGGTTAAGTAATCCTAGTAAACTCATTGAGGACTTCTCGACTCAAAAGATATTTTTTTGCTGGTTAAAGGAAAATTTAAATTTTTAATATTGAACTAAATTTGTGGACTGGGTTCAAAATACCATATTTGGTCATTTTTGAATAAATAGTCGAAGTGAAATTTTTTTTAGATGACAGTTAAAAAAGTAATTTATTAGATATTCTAAGAAAAGAAAATTCAAAAATTTTAATATTATGGGGGGTCTGATTTCTACTGTTCTAACGATAAGAAGTTTAATATTTAAAAACAAGTATTTTGTCAAGTTTGGATTTAAAATAATGTAAGTATAATAAAATTAGTAGCAGAAAGCAACCCGTAATACGGGTTACTGTCGGTCTGTTACTTAATTTATAGTGGCTGTTTCCACAATTTAAAGTTGCGATACCTTATTGCAATACCTACTAATGCCCTGTGACAAAAACGCCTTCAAATTAAAAAATTTAAACCATCTGTAAAATTAAAATAAAGTAATTTACCAATTACTTAACGTTATTTAAGTAATTTACAACTGACATAGGTCATATCAGTGTATGCCAGAACCATTTTCCTAGACATAACTAAGTTCAACACAATACGTTTTTAGTTACTGACAAAAAATAATAATAATTCATCATGCCTTAAGTTGACGAAAGATTAAAGCTAAATTCTTGTTATATTTTTTATAACATGAACTTTAATTATTAAGATTATTATGAAGTGAACGTAAATTATTCATGAGTTATTAATTTTTTGGTAACCCCTTGATACATGTTTCTTTAAAAAAGGAAATTGTATTTAAAACGATAAATGCTCACAACTATATAAGTTTATTATAAATAACTAAGCAATTGAGTACAAATACGTTTCAAACAAATAAAGTTAATTTACAATCAAACATGTGTATAACAAATTGGAAAATATATGTAAACTTTGATCTTTTATATATGCATTAATGCGTCATATGACAAACCTAAAATAAAAATTTTAACAGATAACCAAACAAAAGAAAAAAACAAAAAAAAAACTGGAAAACAATTTACCTGCTTTTTAGTAGCCTGTTGTCATACTTAAACTGCTGTCATGATTCAGCTTGTCGGTATTGTTTTATGATGTTATTTCAAGTTGGCTTTTAGTAAACTTTAGTTAATTATAATAGACATTATAATAGATTTTAAATATTTTAATTAAAAAGCAAAAAAAAACAAATGCTTCAAGGAGCCAAACTAATAACATTAAAGTTAAAAAATCAAATAGATAAAAATAAATTGCATTTATATAACTGAATAGTCTTGGGTTATAGTAAATTTTAAAAGCAGTGTTTTCAATAAATTAAACTACCAATTAATTATTTTTAACAAATAGAATGTAGCATCATATTATGATGATTGGGTAGTGAATCAATTTAACTATATTTAAGTTTAATTGGTGAAAAACAAATAAAATTTCAATTAAAAAAGACTAAAGCAAACCAAATATACAACAGTATATTATAAAAAATTACAAATATTAATTAAAAATAATAAAAAAGAGTCACCGAAGAAAAAACGGCAACAAAAAAGTTATAAATATCTTCACTGATAGAAGACATTTACAACCTTTTAGTTGCTGTTTTTTCTTCAGTGTCTCTTAACACCCCGGTTTGAATAAGCCCTCCATTTGAAGGATGGCTCATCCATACCGCCATTACTTTGCCACTTATTGAAGGACCTCTCCGAGGGAGGCCCTGGGTGTTGGGAGCGATATCTTTGATATTCCTTAAATGTTAACGACTCTAAAATTACAAATAAAAGGATGTAATAAAATTTGAAAATATTTACAATGTTTTTAAATTAAAATATAAAGCATAACCTCACCATATCCACAGGATGAAGAGGATACTAAAAATAAATTAAAAAAAAGTAAATTAAAAAGAGTTAAACTTGTGAGAAATTTAATTTTAATAAAAGTATGAGGAAAGTGCAAACACTTTAAAAATGTCATATTTATATAATATAATTCTTTCACCTGTTGCACAAAGCACTCCGTAAAATATATATACAATTTAAAACACAGCCCTACCAGTTATGCTTCTACCAGACACTTAAGACAAAAAATATACCTCCGAATAATTGATAGAATTATATTTACATATAAATAAATATATAAGTATAATTTTTTTTTACCTATTCCCCTCATTTCTTCCATGAAGTTATCTAAAGTAAGAAAAAAGATAACTGAAGCTAAAACTAACAAAAACTAAACTAAAATTAACTATAAACTAAACCAAAACTGTAAACTAAAATAAACTTTAAATTTTAATATCCATACCTCAGAAGACAAAGGTCGGTTATCCAGTTTTTTGTGAAAATGAGTTATGTATGAGACCTTTCTAGTTTTTTCAGTATCTACATAGGTATAAAGATTGTTTTCCTGCAATAATGTGTGATGATATGCTATGTTACAATTCTTGGGAATCTCAGAGACCGCCCGTCCGAGTCGAAAAAAAGTTAAATAAAAAACGATGAACCGGTGATAAGCAATGCACCGATAAAGCGATCGATTGAACCGATGAACCGAAAGGTTTAAAAAAAAGTTTCCAGGTTCAATAAAAAAAAAAGAACAACGTCACGCGCATGCGCGCAGAAATAAAGGATCAGGTGTAAAGAAATTTTTTCATCGAAAAAAAAACGGTTACAAATTAAATTTATTCTGTTCCCTGAAAATAGGGTAGTGTTTTTTTGCCCAATTCTCGAACGATATCTTTGGGTTAAGTTTTTTTCCATACGTTATGAAAGAATTGTAATTATCAAGTTATCTTCCTCAAATCGTTTGTTAAATTTTCTAGACATTTCTATAACGACTAGTACTTCTTCAACTGTCAAAACAATAGCTAAAAAATAAAAAAATTTATTTATAAAAATATATTTACAAAAAAAATTATTTGTGATGAAATTTTTTATTCAATTCAAATGGAGGAGCGTCACAAATTCAAATTTCTTTCACATCGAATGAAGGGGTATTAGATAACAAAACTTCTTTTTTTAACGTTTGTTTTAAACAATTTTCGAAATCAAGCCCTTTTAATGGTCTTTTTAATTTTAAATTTGGCGGTTGAAATTCGTACGCTGGAGCATCAAGTTGATTTTCCCAGTTTTCTACATCGTTGTAAATATTCATTTTTTTTATTTATATCTAAAAAAAAGAATGTTAGTATAAAGTTGTATAATAAAAAGAATAAAAAATAAAAAAATAGAACAAAAAAAAGAGAACAAAAATGTAATAAAAAATATATATTTCTAAAATAAAAAAATACAAAAAAAGTTATTTTTTTTGAAGTTGACAACTTTGACAAATTCCGCATTGTTTTACGCAAAAGTAGCGTTGGTTTAATATTCTCGAATGTCTCATTGATTCTTTTTGTAGATGAAAATAGTAGGAATACATGACTTTAAAAAAGCAAAAAATATGTTTAAAGAAATGAGTTTTAAAGAAATTAATTTTAAAAAAATTAAAAAATATACCTTTCATTTGTTTTCTAACTTTTTTGTTGGGTTTTCTTTTGCTGTAACCACTTTTGTTCATTTTTTTATTAGTTTGGCTATAAATATAAAATATTATTTTTGTAATGTATAAAATTATTTTCGTGAATATAATAATATTGATCTAATGTCCATTGAATGTATTTTCTAATACAATTATAAAAAAAATCAAGTTCTTCATTTTTAATATAATAATTATTATAGTGCGATCTAAACATTTCGTATAAAGGAAATATAATTTTTTTTTTTGCAACCAAAAAAATAAATTGTGATCGGTTAAAGAACTAAATTCACAAATATAAAAAAAATCATCATCAGAACTGTTTTCATCATAACGAAAATATAAAAATCCAAGCTGATCTTTTAATAATTCCAATTCGATTTTAATTCTTCTAAC
This sequence comes from Hydra vulgaris, assembly GCF_038396675.1. Lineage (NCBI taxonomy): Eukaryota > Metazoa > Cnidaria > Hydrozoa > Anthoathecata > Hydridae > Hydra > Hydra vulgaris. The sequence continues at coordinate 67,673,892 of NC_088920.1, read as the reverse complement.
AGCTAATCTTCTTTTACATAATTCTTTTAACGTTTTCATATCTCGAACCATGTTATTTTTTGTTTCGGTTATAAACCAATTGACAATGTGGATAATGTCGTATTCATAAAAGCGTTTGCTTCTTTGCATTTTTTTTATTAGTTATCTAAAAAAAATTAAAAAAATTGATTTACAATTTGAAAATGAATAAAACAAGGTTCAGTAGTATAAAAATATTGTTCTTTGGACCAATTTATATATTCCATAATGAAACGATATAGTTTTTTCATTAAATGTTTTTCCAGTTGTTTACGTGGATCAGCAAAACAGGATATTTCTGTAAAAAGTAAATGAAATAATCTGTAAAGATAACGTCTTTAAAGATTAAAAAATAATAAATGATTATTATTAAACATTCAAAATTGAATGTTTAATAATGATTATTATTAAACATTCAAAAAGGAATTAAATTCAAAACGAATTAGTGAATGAAAGCTATAAAAGAACAATCTAATATTATCTTCATTTTTCCATTTGGTAAGTGGTAGTTTGGTTTTATCAAATAAAGAAACAATTTTCTTTTGCAACTGTTTAAATTCTAAACGAATTCGTCGATATGCCAAAGTTCTTTTACATAAGTCTTTCAAGGTGAGTTGAGATTGATTTTCATGGGTAAATTTGTTAAAGTGATCCAATGTAATATTGTCGTAATCAAAAAGATAATAAGAAAAATGACGATCTTCTGGGGTTAACCAAATTAGTGTTTGATTTTTAAAGTTTTTAATGTAAGAACGAATGTTTTCCAAATAACGACAACGTTTTTTTGTTTCTCTGTCCATTTTTATGAGCTTTTTTTCTCGTTTTTGTAGAAAGTAGTGAAGTGAAGCATCTTCTTTACGAAGTATATCACTAATATTGCCCCAGTTGCTGCCCATTTTCTTAATTAGTTGTCTAAAAAAAAAAGTTTACAAAATAGTTAATACAATAAAAAATTAATGTTTGGGAAAAAAATTATAGTTTTACTATTCAAGTAAAAAAACTATAATTTCTTTCAAAAAAAATTTTTTTAGATGAATTCTGGTTCTTGGGCACATTCAAGTGCTTCAGCTGGTTCTGGTACAGGATTATAAAAATGAAATAGTTCTTCCTGTTTGGCTTCTATGACTGCACTTGGATATACTGCGTTCGGTGGTGAATAGACAGGTAGTAGATTTTTAATGATGCTTTCTTCATAAGTAGGTAGACGTGGTATTTTATTTTTATATTTGTTAAAAATATCATTTCGATGAATTACTTTACACATGTTGAGTAAAATTCCAATTTACTTTCTAAGCTTTCAATATTTCCATTATAATCTTCTATGGCATTATCTTTGATATACTCTACAAGATCGTATGCGTTTTTTAATTTTTGTTTGATACCATGTGGAAGTATTAACACGAATCTAATACTTCTAACGTTTTCAAAAGTGAGCTCATCAGTTATTTGTCTGAAAACTTCCATTGCATTCATTTTTTTTATTAGTTAATCTAAAAAAAATAATGGTTAATAATTATAGATAAAGTACAAAAAAAAACATAAAAAAATAACAATGATAGAACAAAAGTACAAATACATTTTTTACATAAAATATATTATTGAATAGTAATCGTGATAAATAAAATATTGTTAATAATAAATTGTTTTAGTTCTTCGTGTGAAATAAAATTGTTATAACCAACAGCTACATTATATTCAGCGGTAGGTTTATCAAAAGAACTATCGTCTAAAATTTGAAGATAATTATTGTTGGTAGTAGTACGAATAAAAAATTTATCTTTTTCTCTCAAGGTTATATTGACATTTTTGGTAAAAGGCCATTCTAAAGCGTCGTCCAGGTCGCCTCGTAATAATTGAAAGTAAATGGCTAGTTTGTTTACGTCGGTACTTCGAGTATAAACTTTTATACGGTCACGATAACCTTCTGATGTGTAAACGGGTTCTGTATAAAATGGTTCATCTGATAATAGCCTCAGATTCAATTGATCAAGTTTGATGATTTGCGTGTCTTTAAAAATGTGTTGTATTACCTTTACTTCTTTAGGCTGTTGAATTGATTTTTTTAAAGCTAAGAATTCTGTGCTATTTTCTTCTACGATTTGATAAAGTTTTGATATTTCTTGTTTGAGATGTTCTGTATCTTGTTGATTTGCTAAAACCATCATGTTGTCATATAAGAGACTTTTTAATTCTGACATTTCTTGATTCGATTCTTCTAGGGATTTTTCTTTAGATTTTTAATTTCTTGGTCTTTTTCTTTAGAGACAACTATTTGTTTAGTTGTAATTTCTTGAAGATTCTTCATTCCATTTATGATTTGATTAATAGAAAGATTCAAATAATATAAATTTTTCTTTTCTTCTTGAATTATTTGGTTCAAATAACGATTTTGTTGTTCTTTATAATATCGAAAGCAGATGACAGAGTGTTCATAATAATCTTGATCATCGACTTTGGTATTACAAAAAAAACATATTTTTTGTATATCTAGAAATTCGTAATCACATTCATGGTTTAACAAATCTTGTACCTTTTTCTTACATGTAAAACATTCGTCGGAGTATTGCTCTGTAGAACAATGTGTTTGATGATTTAAAAGTTCTTACTAAAACTCTTTGTCACAAAAACAGCAAGGATATATGTTGTCTGCCATTTTTTTATTAGTTGCTGAAAAAAACATTTATTTATATAAAACTATAAAAAAAACACACATGTCTTCTTTTACCATAAAAGAATTAATAAATAAATAAAATCACTCAATAAAACTTATAAAAGAATTAAAATATAAATAATGTTTATTTCGATATCTTTAATATCTTGTTCTTGTTTTTGTTTGAATATATCGTTAAAAGTTGTTTTCAACCTCTTCAAATACGTCTCCAAAACCAGGAAACATGTCTTCATAATTTTCATTATTATTAGTTGTCATTATTATGTTTGCTAAAAAAAGATATATTTACAAATTAAAAATTACAAATAAAGTTCGGGTAAATTGTCCATTTTATAATAACGTCTAAAATATATTGTTCCCAATCCATTTCATTGAAGATCTCATGAATTTCTTTTTCTATTTCTTCTACTTCTTTTTCCACTTCTTCTAACATTTGTGATTTTAGTTCTTCAATATAATCTGATTCTTCTTCCATTTCTTGAACTAATTGTTCTAAATATTTTTCATAATCTTTCTTTGTTAATTCTTCCATTTCCATAAGTTCTTCCAATCTTGTTCTTCTTCTTTTGTTAATAACAACTCGTGGTAGCATATAGTGTCCTCATTAATATTTTCTCCATAACTAAGAGAAAAAAATAAAAAAAATGTATAAAAAATGTACAAAAAAATAAAAAAAATATAAAAAAAAGTAAAATAGGCTTACCATCCACATTTTTTGATATATTGTTTCATTTTTTTAATATATTAGTTTGCTAAAAAATAAAAAAAAGTTACAAAAAAATTATTGCAATATAAAATTTGTAATTATTTCCATAGTTATATCTATATTTTTTTTCAGTTCTAAATTATTTTCTTTTGTTGAAATGTCAAGAGACCACATCTATAAAGCATCATATAAAGCACGAGCTGCTTCGATTTCTCTTCCTTTTTTTTGATATATTAAGTTTAAAAGTCTCATCATTCTTTCGTTGATATTATGGTAATCATATTGTATACATTCGATTTCACGTTTTTTGTAATCAAGATATTCTGCCAAAGTTTGCCATTGTGTTTGCAAATGTGCTGCTATTTTTAGTTTTAATTGCATAAAATTCATTATTTTTTGCTAAAAAATATAAAAATTTAATATAAATATTTCAATATAAATAATTTACATTGTTGTATTTTATATAATAGTTCTTTATCATCATTGTTTTTTTCCCAGTATGATAAAATTGCATATATATGATTTATTGCTCTCTTTTTGTCTTTATATTGTAATACAAAAAGAATTAAAATTTTTTTTATTTTGTCAAAGTTTTTAATGTAATCTTCATTGATTTTCTTAATAACGTTTCTTTTAAAGCCTAGATTGATTGCCAATGGTTTCCATTGTTGATTTAATTCTTTTGAGATTATATTAATAATTTGTTTGATCATTTTTTTCTATTGTATTATAAAAAAGTTAACATAAAATTTAAAAAAAAATATAAACAAAAATTCATATAATCACATAAAAAAAAGACTACAAAAAAATTTTATTTCCTATAAAAAATATATAAAAACTTTATAAAAAATATACAAAAAAATGTTATAAAATTTCGCTTTCACGATAACGATTTTCTAAAAAAAAGTGAGAGAAAAATATTAAAAAAAGAAGTTTATTTTTTTATTAATAAAAGCTGTAAAAAAGTTAAACTTACGAAAAGACTCCTCGACCCTTTGCCTTTTTCTAAGACTGTTCATAAAATCGTTCACGACTGCCAGCCGTTTATCTAATGGAAAAAAATGAAATGGTTATAAGGTCAACAATAATATTACATATTTTTTAAAAATTTAAAAATTACCCAATGCAGCGTTGCACGGTCTTACTGTAGCTACTGGAATTTTTTTGCCGTTTTTTATGATAAATATTTTTTTAAATAAAGTGTCGTTCTCTTCCACAAGTTCGTGTTTTATATTATTTATAATAAATTCCATTTTTTTTAAACTAAAAAAATGAATTTAAAGTTGGTTAATTTTTATATAAACACCATGTCGTTTTTTGTAATAAAAATATTATATAAAGTTTTTAATAAAAAATAACATTTTTTAATAAATGCCTAAAATAAGGTATACTCCTAGATCATTAAACACTGTCAATATGGCGCGTACAAAAACTACAGTTCCTAGAACAAAAAAAGCAGTTCAAACACAAACAAGTACAAAACAAAGTTCAACATCGACACAGACTAAAAGTCAGTATTTACCGAGCAATTGTAAAAGAATATTATCGTGTTTACGAAGAACAAATAACAGATATAAAGATAATAAAACAAATCGCAAACTTGGAAGAGTTGGTAAAAGAATAAAACATTGGGTTCATACTGCCGAATCTTATGTCGATATTAAACATCAATTAAAAGAAGCAAACATACGACGAAAAAATAGACAAAAATAATATATTTATATATAAAAAATTATAATTTTAAATTAAATGCTTTGTTGATATTATATTTTAATTTCCTGAGTCTTCTCCTCATTTTTTTATTATTATTGATTGTTTTCTAAAAAAATAAAAAAAGGTCTTAAAAAAAATTCATTTTATTGAAAAAAAAAATTTTTTTAAAATAACTAACTTTTTTTTTAGGTTCTTGAGAATTATTTGAGAGGTTCATTGGAATTTTTTTAGGTTTTTCTAGCAATGTTTCTTGAGGTTTTTCTAGTAATGTTTCTTGAGGTTTTTCTGATGGTTTTTTAATTTGAAAGTCGACTCCATCTCCATCTCCATCAATATAGATGTTAAAATAAACTTCGTCGTCTTCTATGACGATAATTTCTTTTTCGTCGTCGCTTATTTCTGTAGTGTTATTTTCTCTAAAATCCAGTTCTTGTTCGCTCTCGCTAAGTTCTATTTCTTGTTCTGTAAATTTAATTTTCTTCGAAATCATTTCATCGTCTTTTAAATATCTTGCCATATTATATTAATTATATTGTCAAACAAAGTTTGGTCAATATAAAGGGTCTGGTGTCCCCACAATGTTCAAAGGAAAAACGGCTGTAGTCCAGAAATGACTTTTCACTTTTTTTATTTAACTATTTATTTTTGTCAAAATTATATTTCATAAGCTTCAAGACAAATTAAATAAAACATAAATTTAACCATCTAGAATAAAAAAGCCAATAAAGACTAATTATTTTACTATTTACTCTCTCCTGGACAATTTCTAACGTGACAACTGACTTGGACTACTGAGTGTTCAGATATAAATGCTTTATTTATTTAACTATACTAATCACATAACTTATATTTAGTTTTTTTTCCAACTCTCCTAAAAGAAAAAAAAAATGAAGCTTAAATACTTTTAGTTTTAAAATTCTAGTTAGAGTACAAATAAACAAATTCCTATTAACAATTATCTAATAGCAAAAACACTGACTTATTTCAGTCTTCAATTCTGTGTCTAAACAATAAAAGCACTTAAATGTATTGACGTTAAAATAGCTATTTAACTTTTTAAAAATAAATTCACTAAACTAATGTAACTAATACCTTTATTAGCTCTCTCTTGATCAACTACAGGAAATAAATTTTAATTAAACTATCTTGATGTAAAATAATAAAAAGCTGTCTTACTGAGAATTTTAAATTTCTTCAATAACAATATAATTTTAGGTATTACTAAGTCCTTGTATTATTTATCAAGTTCTAAAAACCCACTGTTTTACTTTTATTTTATTAATATAAATAAAAGTAAAACAGTAGGTTTTTATAATTTTACAAATAATACAAGATTATTGTATAAAATTATAAAAACCTACTGTTTTACTTTTAAGTCAACAACAATATTTTAAAAAACATTTTAGTTACTTTATAAAAAAATAAACATCTTTTTAAACATACTCCCTCTCTCTTCATTGTTGTCAACTAAACAGAAAAACAAACAAACAACAAACGACGTTTAAATCTACAAAAATTTCCAACTTACATTTTTTATCTACATTTATCTATAATAAAATATGAGTTAATGAGTTACCATTATTTAAAGTTGATCCAGAAGCAACTAAAATAAATTATCAAATAAAAAGTTTATTTATATAATCTTGACAATAATGTTGAAATAAACAATATTATTGCTTGAAAAGTTAAGTAACAAATGTAATTCAAGTATATTAAAATAAATGAACTAAGTTACCTGATGTGGCTGGTGAAACTGAAGTTATAACTAAATAAATAGATAATAATAAGAAAGCTATTTTATATATCTTATCTATTTTATCCTGATGATTATGTTTAAATAAACAATATTTATTGATTCTTTTTAAAACAAAATAAAAGACATTACTATTTGCTGTAAAATAAAATGATGCTACCACACCTAAATGACAAAATTTATTAAAATATATAAAACATATTCAATAATTTAAAAGAATATTCAAAAGAAGTTTTTAAATCTACAAAATCTAAGTCCTTACTGAGTTCTACCCGTCTGTCTAAAAATAAAAATTAAGATAAAATTATATACAATAAAATTGCTAATGCTACATTCGTACTCAAATAAAGTCGCTGTCAGCTTGCCTGTCTAAAAAAAATTGTATTCTCATCAGTCCTAATCTATAATCTATAGTCTTTTTTTATGTCTTCTTTTATACATTTTTTTTATTGCGGTATAAGAGACGGTAATAAAGTCGGTGCTAAAACTGCTGCTAACAGTGGAAGAAATTTACCACGCATACGTTTTCTTAAATGTCTTCTTAAACATTTCCTACCTGCGTCTTTTAACGGAGGTAATTGAACTCTTCCTCTTCCTGTTGGAAAAGTGTGTCAAGGTTAAGAGACCATTTATTGACACGTCAAGTGATGGTCATTGTTGAGGGGGTCGTCGTCAAGAGACGGTGGTGAAGAGCAAGTGAGGGGGGAAAAGAAAATTTTTATTGTCAGGAATTTTAATTTGTTTAATGAAGCGCAAGTGAGGGAAATAAAAAATTTAAGAGAGGTTTTAATGTGTAGAAAATTTATTATAAAAAAACTGTTACAAGTTAGCTAAAAACAATAAAATCAATTTACTCGTAAAAAAGTTCACTTAAAAGGTGGTGGGTCGAGTATCCACACTTCTTCTTTATTTGCAACTGGTATATTCGCGTTTCTTCTTTATTTGCAACTGGTATAATCGCATAATCGAGACCACGGAGCGGTCTTTTTAATCTGGCGGTTTTTATTTTGATTTCATATGGTGGTGCATCGAGAATCCAATCATCATTATTATTCATTTTTTTATATCTATAAAAAAATTAAATGTTAGTATAAAGTTGTATAAAATAGGAATAAAATAAATCAATAAAATAAGGAATAAACAAAGAGACAACATGTAATAAAAATATATATTCTAAATAAAATTTTCTTTATTTATTTTGAAGTTGACAAGCCTGACATGCTCCACATTTCTTTTCGCAAAAAAAACGATTGTTAATTATTTGTCAATGACGCAAGCTCTCTTTATTTAAGGTAAAAAAGTTTCATTTAGTTACGGACTTTTTTTGACTTTTTTTTTTTTGGATAACCACTTTTTGTTTTATTCATTATTATTTTCTAGCTATAAATATAAAATAATATCATTCTTATGTACAAAATTTGGAGATGTGATAAAATGATATTGTTCTGTAGCCCAATATACATAATTTTAATAAAATATAAAATTGTTCATACTGAGTATTATTTAAATAAGGTTGAAAATAATGAGATAAAAATATTTCACTGCTTGTATATAAAAAATAGGCTTGTTCGTAAAAAAAGTCTAAATGTTTTCTATATAAAAAATAAAGTCTATATTGTGTTTGTAAGTAAAAGTTTTGATCCCTAATAATATAATTGGTGTCGTAATATTCAAAGGGATCACTTTTGCCAGTTTCATTTTAAATAATTTCATTTCTATCTTCATTCTGCTGAATGACATTTTTCTTTTACATAGTTCTTTCAATGTTGAAATTTTTTCATGTTTGAAGCCTAATCTCGTGTGTGGACAAAACCATACCCATTTTTGATAATGTAAATCATATTCTTCGAAACTTTTTCTTTGTATTTTTTTTTCCATTTTTTATTAGTTATCTAAAAACAGTATTAAAAAAAATTGATTTACAATATTAACATGAATAAAATAAGGTTCTGTAATATAAAAATATTGTTGTTTTGCCCAGTATATATAAGACATTATTAAATGAAATAGTGTTTTCATTAAATCTGTTTCTAGTTGTTTATGTGGGTAAGCAAAATACGATATTTCTGTAAAAAGTAAATGAAATAATCTGTAAAGGTAGCGTCTTTGAAGATGAAAAAATAATAAATGTTTATTTTTTTCGACAACCTATTCATAAAAGATGTTTTTTCGATAGCAGTAAAATAATAATCTAATTTCATCTATTTACAGTTTGCTTATTTATAATTTGCTTGTACATTTTTTTTTCTATTGTATTAAAAAAGATGATATAAAATTCAAATAAACAAAAAAAAGTATATAAACAAAAAAAAGACTAAAATAAACTTTTTTTCTCAAAAGTATATTTACAAAAAAGAATTTTAATTTTCTTCTGTAATTTTCACTCTCTAAAAAAAAAAGAATGCTAAAAAGCATAATTTTTTATTTTATATAAAATAAAAGGAATTTAAAAAATGTAAAACTTACGAGTGCTCCATCCTTTGTCTTTTTCTTAATCTTTCGATAAAGTCATTTAAAAGAAAAAAATTGTTGTTATAAAGTTAATAATAATATTAATTTAAAAAAAAAAAAAAAAAAGTTCCCAATTCAGCATTGTATGGTTTTACTTGAACGACTGGTATTTTTTTTCCCGTTCTTTGTGATAAATAATTTTGTTAATAAACCGTTGTTATCTTTTTCTACTTTGTAATTTATTTTATTTATGTTAATGTATTCCATTTTTTACTAAAAACATGATTAGTTGTTTTATATAAAAAACATCATGTTGTTTTTTGTAATAAGCAAAAATATATGTAAATAAAGTATCATTTTTTATAAATGTCTAAAATAAGGTATACTCCAAGATCATTAAGGTAGTAGGACCCTTAAAGAGGAAAAAAATTTAAAACTTGATATTTTTTAGGAACATTTATTAACCCCCTGCTTGGTAATTATGCGCATAAATTAGCAAAATTTAGGGGAAAAAAAGGACTTTTTTTAAACAAAAATATCTAGGGAACCATTCATGTTTTACAAACCAAACTTTATAAAAAAATGGACTTTTTTTTAACAAGAATATCTAGGGAACCATTCATGTTTTACAAACCCAACTTTATAAGTAGTTTTATATGCGTTCAAAAAATGTGCTGCATTAAAAGTTATACAATAAACAACCTTTAATAACTTTAAAATCAATAAATTAAATCAATAAAAAGAAAAAAGTATAAGTACAGCTTGCTAAAATTCGAAATTTAATACTTTAACATTAAAAATGTTGATTTTCTTTGGTTCAGCACATCGCAAATACACTCAAGATTTATTGCTAAAGATTTGAAAAAATTTCATTGAGCGGTTAAAAAGTTATCTTTGTTAAAAAATTAAAAAATGCACAAAAAGTTAATCGCAAAAAAAACGCAATTTAAAAAAATGCTAAAATTACATTTTTTTACACAATAAAAACCACCGCTACCCTATGCAATATCTTCTTTATTATGTTGGTCAATAAAACCTTTCTAAGGAACAATTTTGTCATAAGTACAAAAAAAAACTATAAAAATTAGACTTGTATTTTTTCAAGATATTGCAAGAAATATATCTCCAAGGCCCGTTGCTAAGGCGCTTTATGATACAGTACCTAATCTATTCAGGCCTTTTAACTTATTTTTTTAAACTTTTTTTTTATTATTATAAGAGTAGACATAATAAATAAAGGAAAATTGTAAAAATCTAAATTTTGAAAAAAAAAATTTCAGCTGGTTTTTTGGGGTACTACCACCTTAAACACTGTCAATATGGCGCATACAAAAACAACAGTTCCTAGAACAAAAAAAGCAGTTCAAACACAAACGAGTACGAAACAGAGTTCAACATCGACACAGACTGACAGTCAGTATTTACCGAGTAATTGTAAAAGAATATGATCTTGTTTACGAAGAACAAATAACAGATATAAAGACAATAAAACAAACCGTAAACTTGGAAGAGTTAGTAAAAGAACAAAATTTATATTGTATTTTAATTTGCGAATAGCGCTTTGGCGTTTATGGTTGTTGTTTTTTTTTTTTTTCTAAAAAAAATAAAAAAAATTCTTAAAAAAATTTATATTTTTTTATAAAAAAATATTTATATAAAAAAAACTTACTTTTTGTATAGGTATATTAATTTCTTGTGGTGTTTTTTGTAACATTTCTTGCAGTTTTTCTTTATTTTCGATTTTAAAGTCTACTCCTTCTTCGTTATATATTACATAATGATCTTCGTCATCTTCAATGGTGATGATTTCTTTTTCATCGTCCGTTATTTCTGTAATGCCGTTTTCGTTAAACTCTTACTCTTGTTCACTTATTTCTACATCGCCCGAAACAATTTCATCGTTTGCTATATATTTTGTTGTCTTGACAGATCTTTTAGTAAAGCGTGCTATTGCCATTTGATTTTGTTAAATAAAAAACATATTTTTTATGTATAAAATTTAATCTCTACAGATTAATGCGAAAAAAAGACAATGTGATGTAACTTTATGCAATGAAAAGAAAATGCTGTGTCATGCTAGTTAAATTTAGAAAGACTTTATAACGCTTTTATGAACAAGATTAAAGAGATTAAAAAACGGAGTAAACAACTTTTTAAAAACACTGCGAAGAAAAAAAACTCCACGTAAAGTGCTAAAATGTTAATTCAATGAATTCAAAACTTCATGAACCAACACGTCGACGTAGCGTTCGCTCGCTGCACTATGTTTCAAACGCCATGCCATTAGATCGTCGTGTGTTCGACTCTCGTTGAAGGTTTAGAAAGTTTAGAAAGTTATATGTATACGGTGGGTAGAAATACTTACCGAGTGATGTCTAGAAAGTTATATGTATACGGTGGGTAGAAATACTCACCGAGTGATGTCTAGAAAGTTCAATGTTAAAACGGTGGGTAGAAATATTTACCGAGTAATGTCTAGGAAGTTATATGTATACGGTGAGCGTACGAGTGTGTGAGTAAGCAGGCTAACGAAATCAGGCAGGACTAAGTAAGTTAAGTAAGGACTAAGTAAGTAAGTAAGTAAGAAATACGGCCGTATAAAAATAAACACTATAAGAAAAACATAAGTAAGTAGGCCTACTAAGACAAAGTAAAGATAGATTAAGTAAGGTTGCGTCAGGGTGACACAATGTTTTTTATCTTGTAAAAAAAAGTTAAAGTCAAAAATAAGCGCAGATGACATTGATTTTTCCCGTAAGATTGTAAGACGGAATTTATTTTCAAGACCTCCCTATTATAAAAGTAATTTAAGACCCAAATATACTTCTAAATTACCCAAATATACACTGGATGAACAATGGCCTTTTCATAGAGATGCTTTTTTTGAATTTTTTGATTGGACCTCCTTTGATGAAAATGAGTTAACAGATCCTGATAATACGGAACTAAGAGCACTAAGACGTAGAAGAATTAAGAAAAATTCGAAAAAAATAAAGGGTCAATATTGTACAAAAGCACTGATGTGTTAACGAAAAACAAAAAGCAAGTATATAAATAATAAACAAAATCGTGAAATGGATCGAGTAGGAAAACCGATATATCGTTTTGTTTTCACAAAAGTGGATCGAGATAAACAAAGAAATATTTAAAAAAATGAGACATAGAAGACATAGAGGACACAGGGGTGCTAAAAGATATATTTTTGTTCACCGAAGATCAAGACCTCACCCTAGATCTCATCATTCTTTAATCGGTAAAGGGCGAAAACGTATACTTAGAAAGCGTGGTAAAGGTATCCTTGGTAGCCTGTTAGGAAATATACCCATACTTGGTGGTGTATTTAAAATCATATTTTAATCGGATTAAAAAACAAGTATAAAAAAGCTCAACTCTGCAAACGTTTATTTCAAAAAATGAATTCATTGCAAGCGTGTAAACAAACGCATAGGAAAACGCACAACAAAAAGTATTGCAAAAAATGTTCTATCACTAAACTTCAACAACATGTAAAAGAAAACTTAAACGAGTATATTCGGCTCTTAAAAGATATGAAGAAATATAATAAAATATTTTTGAAAAATTTACGAACAGATACGAGCTCCGAGGTGAATACATTTTAACCTTATAAATACAAAAATAGTATCGCTAAAATTATAAGTGGTAGCACTGGACACACGAAATCATCTACGTTTTTCGGCGGTTTGATATTGGATTATGATATTATAAATAAATTATACACAATATCTCATGTAAATAAAGAAATATTTTATGTTGCTAATTAAATACCAAAAATAAATAGTTAAAATAAAATATTTAATGGTTTTTTTTCTATTGTTTTTTTATAAAAAAAACTATAAATTTAGTTTTTTGATATAAAAAAAATTCATTTATAAAAAATGGATTTTAAAACTTGTTTACAAGGATTTTATAAATCAGTTATTAATTTAGAAACTTCTACCTTTACAGGTAATGATAGTTTAAAACAAGTCCATGGTAATTTTAAATTATTTTTTCGTTTGGATGGACGTAAACAAATCAAAGTAACTCGTGTTAATAATAAAGCCCATATTGATTTTATTTATGACGGAGGCAAACACGAATTTGAAATGGTATATGAAGACTTTGTTGATGTTATTATATAGAATACAATTTTAATAATTTATCTGTTTAATTGTAATTATTTTTTTTAGATTAACTAATAAAACATGGAAATAAATAATTGGGATTTGGTGAAAAAAGAAAACAACGTTATATATAATGCGTTTCAAAACGTGTTAAAGTTTTTACAAATAGTTGATGGAGCTCAATTGATGGAAATCAATAATGAAAAAAAAAAAGAAATCAAAAATGATGTTTGTGTTATAGATAGTGGTTTATTATCTTATGTTTGGAAGGATATCGAAATACACTACATGTATTTGACACTTCTTATGGAAATGTTTACAGAGTGCAATAAATCTGTTGATTTGTTTTATCATTATCAAAAAAATGGTATTATCATAACACCAAACGATAAAAAAAATTTTAAATTGTAGAAGATGTTTGAGAAATTATTTTAGAAATTTGATAAAAAGAACTATGTTAACAAGTATTAATATTCATGATAGTGTTTTGTTTATTTAACTGTTTTATTGTAATTTTTTTTTTACAACTAATTTAAAAATGAATAATGAGGTTAAAAATTGGACTCAAGATCGTATTAAATGGATTACCAAATATTACAAGCTACATCATTCTGAACAAGACTTGTGGAAAAATTTGGAAGAATTATCACCTGTTTTTTATTTTCATTTTGTTATCGTCAAAGAATTTTTAACCAATAATGATCATCAAGATGCAATATTGGGAGAGTTTGAAAAAATAACGGAAATTATAAATAAAAATAGTGAGCTTATAAAAATTTTTCTGAACCTACATAATTTTTTAATAGAATTGATAAATCATATGATTGTCATTTGCAATCTTGCGATTGAAGATGATCAGTTTATAGCAACAAATGAAAAAGAGGAGTTTTCGAGAAAAGATAAAGTCATGTTCTCGCATATAAAAGCAAATGTAGACATGAAAGATTTTGATTATATTTCAAAGCATGAAGAAAGATTATTGTTAAAAAAAACAATTAAAAATTATTTTAATACTACTTTTATAAATATTCTTAATGAGAATTATTCTTAATGAGAAACTTTGTATTTTTTAAACTTTGTAATTAAAACTTTGTATTTTTTTAAAAAAAACTTTGTACTTTAAACTTAGTACTTTAAACTTTGTATTTTTTAGGTTAACTAATAAAAAAAATGGATTTCCTTCAAGAATTTCATTATGGAAAATACATCTCTCATAAATACAGAAAGTTGGATAAATTGAATCCAGATATTGCTTTTGAATATAACATGATCAAATATTATGTTTAATGTGCTAATCATGAAGATGCTGAAGATGAATCATGAAGAGGTGAAGATGATAATCATTTTATTAAAAATTTTTATGTCAACAGATTAAAAGAAGCTATGGATAAAATGAATGAATTAATACGAGAAGATGCTGAGTAAGATTGTTTTAAAGACAGAATAAATACTTTACAAGTGTATATGCAAGCCATGTACAAATTATTTACTACAAATCGAGAAAATATTGAATGGCTTAATAGAGAAATAGCTGAAGAGAAAGAAAAACAAAAAGAAATAGATGTGGTTATGTTTGAGTATATTGAAAAAAATGTTCCTGAATTCCGCAAAGAAATAATGAATTATTTTTATTTTGAAAATAAGACTGAAAAAACAATACGTTTTCGTGAAAAATTGCAACGTTCATTTATAGAGACCATGGAATATTTGAGTACTTTTTGATTTGATTAAATTTTTATTATTTGTTTTTAGATAACATAATAAAAAAATGGTAAAAATAACAGTACGAGAAAGCAATAGTTTTATGACACCTGCTGTAACCACATCTCGATATATAGAACCAAATTGTCAAAAAGCTAAAATTGTTTATGTGATAAACGAACCAAAGAAAAAAATTTTATAATTTATTTTTAATTTATTTTTTTATTGTATTTTTTTTAGATTACATAAAATAAAAAATGTCAGATTTTAAATTTTATGTTGAAAATCTAATTACTCTACTTTTATTAAAAACAGCTATTCACGATGAAAGTCAAACGGTACGAAGGTTAATGGGAGAAGCAGAATCTTGTCCAAAAGAAAATTGTACTGGTTTTAGTCTTTGTGAATCTTGTAATGGAACTTATGATTTCATTCATCATTATATTTACGAAGAAAATATTAAAGAAACTGTACCTCAAATATTTAAAAATTATACTTTATCATAAAAAATTTTTTTGTAATTATTTTCTTAGGTTACATAATAAAAAAAATGGATGTGTTTTATGAAGGTGAATTGTTAAAAATGAAGATGGAAGTTTTAGTATCGTTTATGATAAAATTGTGAACATAGTTCTTGCACCTCTTGTCTTTGAACTCATGAGAAGTGATATTTACAATAATGTTCGTAAAGATTTTGAAAAATGGGGGTATTTGGAAGATTTTCATCGTAAAGAAATGTCTTAAGGAGAATTTGATGATTTTGTAAAAGAAGTTCGTCAAATCAAACCGGAAAAACTACAAATTATCAGTTATTCAGAAGAAAAAATCTTTCAAATTGAAAAAGAAATTTTATTACAATGTTTATCAGCAATAGCATTTTCAGGATGTGGTTTAACTTAACATGATTCAGAAATATGCAAAAAAAATGAACTGTATGGAAACATTACTCCATGTTATTTGTAATAAACGTGATTTTGTACACGAAGCTCTTTGTAAAATGGCACAATGTGATTGTTCCCCTAATTGTGTATTTTGTAATTTGAATTCTGGTCATATTTATGTTGAATTAAGGAGACTTTTTGGATATAGATGTTTTGATAGAATTTTTTAAATATGTATTATTTTTTTTAGATTTCATAGTAAAATGTCTGAAACAATTTATGATTTGTATATGGATTCACTCTATGATCTTCTCGATGATGATGTTGATTTGGACGTATTATTAAATTACATTGCAGAATTGGATGGAGAAATAAAAAAACGTATGCTTTCTATGGAATCATGCACAAAATGTAGAGGAGAACCGTGTGTTAGTTGTGAAGAAAAATTTGACAAACTCAAAAGATTTATATTTGACAATGATCTCGTGAAGAAATATCAAACGGAAACAACAAATTAATTTTTGTAAATTTTTTATATTTTTTTAAAATAAATTTTTTTTAAATCAGTAAAAAATGTCTAAAACAACCTTGGAAGATTTTGATTTATATAGAGAAGTAGTCAAAAAAGATCTTGATTATGATGGTTTATTAAAATATGTTGCAAAATCTGATCCAAGTGGCGAATTAGAAAAAAGTATGCTTTCTACAAACGATTGTGCGATTTGTAATTCCGTTCCCTGTAATTCTTATCAAGAACTTTGCGATTTTGAAGCATGTGGTACTTGTCGAGAAATATTTATAAAATTAAAAAAATATATATGATAATGATCTCGTGAACAAATATCAAATGGAAGCAACAAATTAAAATTTTTTTGTCATGTTTTTATATTTTTTTAAAATAAATTTATTTTAGATTACATAAAAAATGGAAAATAATATAATGTTAGCAGCAAAAAAAATAGGTTTGTCAGAAGTTTTATTGAAAAATACTTATACATATTATAAAAGCGAAATTATTAGTTTGTCATCGTGTAAAGAGAGCAATTTATGTTTCAATTGTAAAAGAACTCTTGTTCTTTTACAATTGTGATTGTGCGTACAATTGTGATTGTGCGTTCAGAATATGATTCTAAAAGGAGATACGAACATATAGATTCGTTATACAAAGAATAATAATTTTTTTACTTTATTGTCAATGTTCGCTTTTTCTTAAAGCAGCAAAAAAACTAAAGACAGATTTTACGTTCATTATTATGTATTATTGTATTACGTTCAAATTAAATGAAGAATAAAAAATTTTTACTATAAAGTTTTTTTATATTTTTTTATAAATTAAATTTTTTGTATATATTGTAATAAATGTTTTAAAACAAGTAATTTATATTTCTTTTTTTTTTGATGAATAAAATAAGAGAAAATGATAATAAAAAATTACTCAAGTTATTATGCAAACAAAAAACCTATTATACAGAAGATGAAATGTTAGCTGTGAGGTTTTTGTTGTCGGTTCATGGACCAGACGATTTATCTTGTAACCTGGAAAGATTCGTTGACCAGAACATTATTTTTATGAAGTTTTTTGTAAAATATGCTATTATGTATTTATATTAAAAATAAAATTTTTTTATTTTGTAAGATGAATACTATAAAACAAAATCAAAATAAAAAAATGTTAGTGAAAACTTTTTGTTTAAATTACGAATGAATTTGGATTTTATACTTATTTTTTTGTTATTTTTTATCAAGTATACTTACATGTACTTTTATTCAGAATAAAAAAATGATTTGTAATATTTTTTTTGTAATTTTTTATTCAGTAAATAATCAAATGTTATCTTTACAACAACAAAAAACGCTTTATTTGCTTGATGAAGGAAAGAATTTTTTTATTACTAAGGTGCTAGTTGTTGAAAAAGTTATATCGTCAAAGTATACAAATTTATAAAACAATACATATTACTGCAAGTACAGGAAAAGCAGCTCATTTATTAAATGGTGTCACAATACATGCTTTTGCTGGTATAGAAACTGTTGTTAAAAGTTTAGATTATTATAAACTTCATATGCATCAAGACATTGATTATTTTATGACGCGTTGTTTTGAAAAAGATGAAAATTTAAACACTAAATATACGAGATTATTTTTTAGAAATATGGAAGTTGATGTTTATAACAATAAAAAAATGGAGAGTATAAAACAAGAAGGTTATTGGTTTTATGCTAAAGATGTTATTTAAAATCCAAATATACAATGTTCGTTTCAGAATCCAGCTGCTGTTTATCTTAATAGGTGCTATTGTTATGTTAGTGCTTATCTTAATATTGTTATGTTAGTGCTTATCTTAATAGGTGCTATTGTTATGCTTGTGAGAAATATTAATGTGGAGGAAGGTTTGTGCAATGGTACTATTGGTACAGTCATTTTAATAGAAAACAATGCTGTTTGGGGTAATATAAATAAAAAAGAAGTCAAATGTGAATGTGTCGAAGAAGAAATTTTAGATTGCTCTCATGCTGTTGTGGGCTCAAGATTCGGTTTACCTTTAAAATTAGCTTTTTCTTTTACTGTTCATAAAGCTCAAGGAAGTACAATGAATAAAGCAGTTGTTCAATTTAATTCAAAGGCTTTTAATAATAGTCTTTATTATGTTTCTTTATCACGAGTTTGTAATATTAATGACATTTTTATAATTATTAATAATATAATAGAATTACGAAAAATATTTAAAAGTATCACTGGTGATTCTGATGTTTTGGAATTTTATAAAAAATAAATGTAATTTTTTTTTAGATGTAAAAAAATGAAATTTGAATATCAAACTGAGGAAACTAAACTTAGTAACAACAGTATATACACTGAACATTTTTTTTACATCAAAGATGATTATAAAGATAAAGATATTGTGGAAGAATCACAACTTGATTCAGAAATTCAAAGTCCCGATGAAATTGTTTATCATGTAGAACAAAAAACATTGGAACGGTTTGAAACGCAAATGAAAAATAGTATTCATTTTGCTGACTTGTTTCACAATTTCTTAATTGGTTATAATTGCAAATCTATTGAAGATGATTATTGTAAAATAATGAAACGTTGTTACAATTCGCCAGTTTATTTTATAAAACCTTGAGAAGGACCGACTAGTTTACGTTTTATTTAAAGATGCCAATGTTCGAGCTGTTTTTAATACTTTAGAAAACGATAGCGGATGGAGGTTAATACGATTATGTAATATTAAAATCAAATCTCTATCCAATTTAACAGAAAGATCAATGATAAAATTACGAGATTTTGAATTGTCATGTTTTAAAAGAAAAATGCTAATGACAGATAAACAAAATCAAAAAAAGAAAAAAACACAACAAAACATATTACGAAAAAACAAAACATATTACGAAAAGAATAAAAAAATACTTTTGTTAAAACAACAAAAGAGGAGCAAAATAGATAAACAAAATCAAAAAAAGAAAAGGCAACAATACATTTTACGAAAAAATTAAAATAATAATTTTATTTAAAAATCAACAAAAGAGGAGCAATTGATGTAGACGAATGGTTTGGTGAATGGTATAGACCTCATTCTATAACACAATGGCAAATTTCGCTAAAAGGACTATCTTATACTAAACTCTCTTATGAACAAAAAAGAAAAATGTTTTTAGATTAAATTATTTTGTTTAAACCAAGATTATGTTTTTATTCTGCTTTTCTAGTCTCTTTGTTGATTCGCCAATGGAATGTGTACACAATTAAAGTATGGAATAAAAAAGTGTTGAAAAAAATGCGAGCGATTTATATTCAGAAGAAAATATTTTACAACCCTTTTTTGAAGAACAAGATGAACAAAAATATTCTGGCTTAGAAAAACGTTTTACAAAATTTAAAAGAAAATTCTAAAAATATGTCATTTCAATCTTTGATTGATTTGTGTCACTGTTTTGCTTACGAAAATACTTTTGATCGTATTAACATTAAAATTTTATCCGTTAACAAAAGTAATACCAAAATTCGTTTGTTGCATTCTAAATTAAAATCGCAATATAAAAGTAGTCTTACAGAATTATTAAAAGTGGTATTCGAAAGCGCAAACATTACCTAAGACGATCAAGATTCTCAAAGAGTCTTTATTAATGACGAGGAAAGAAATAAAGCCAATCAACGGAGAAAAACAAACAACACTATAAAAATTTGAATTTTTCAAAAAAACAATTCTTTTCATGCTATAAGCATGTTGAATGAAAAATTTTCTAAAGGTTATTATAATCCGGACAAATTTACATACGCCAATTGCATTAGTCACTATCGTCCGCAAAATTCGTTTATGTGTACAAGTAGAAACTTATTTCCTTTTTTAATGACATTTGATTGTAACAAGGAAAGCGAGTATTACAAAGTCTGAAGAAAATGCCACTTCCAAATTCAAACCTTTTTCTGAGTTGAGTTATCATTGTCATTCCATCGTCATTTAATGCATTCATGAAATTTTAGCGAGAGAAAGTTTGGTTTGGATAAACAAGGACACGTGATCATTCAATGGATTTTATATTATGAAAATACTATTGAAAGTTTAGAAAGAAATCCTAACTTGTCTTCCTGCCTATTTTCAAACAGGAGTTTCTTTTTTTTACACAATACACACAGACGCATATTGTGGGAAAAGTTAAATTCAACTCGTGAAATAATGAAAACTTAAAAATGGAATAATATTAATAATAATATAATTAAAAATTAAATATTGAGCACTCTATTTGTAGAAAACACTTACGTAATTAATATACATATGTATATATATACACTACCGTGCAAAAGTCTCCGCTCATGTGTAATATTTGCAAGGAACAGTAAATGCAATACATTTTAGGATGATTTTAAATATATAAAAAGAATAAAATGTTAATATAAAAAGTTGATGAGGCCAAATCATAATTTTACATACTTTTTCCTTTTCTTTTTGTTTCAAATAATTTTGTTTACCTTTGTTTTGTTGAGTTCTGCTGCTAAAAACATGGCAGAAATTTTTCTATATGAATAACCTTTTTCACGTAAAATACATATAAAGTTCTTCAGTATTCTTTATTAAATTTAAAACCGCACAAAAGTTTTAACCAAAATATTTTTTGTAAGCTTAGGTTTGACAGTAGCATGATACTTTCCGGCATGGTAAGGATGTTTTCAGTAATTTTAATTGGTTGCTTTTAATAGACTTATGTTTATATTTATACTTGAAAATGGCATTAGTGTGCGCATTTAATGTCTTGAATTTAATGAAGAATTTGAGAAATGGTGAAAGTGAAGAAAGAATATTGTGAAGAACTTCGTGGCAAAATATGTATTTTACGTGAAGAAGGTTATTCATATAGAAAAATTGCTTCCAGGTTAAAAATATCCGAATCAGGTGTCAGATATGCTCTACAACGATTGCATGATATTGGTTCCAACAGTGACAGATCACGTTCTGGAAGACCAAGAGTTACATCACGGCAAGAAGATACGTTTATTGTTGTGTCCAGCAAAAGAAATAAAAAAATTCCAGCCACAATTTTAACAGCAGAACTCAACAAAACAAGGGTAAATCCAGTATCAACTGATACTGTAAAAAGAAGACTAAGATCAGTCAACTTATTTGGACGCGTTGCTGCACGTAAACCTTTGTTGAGGGCAGTAAATAAGAAGAAAAGATTGGAATGGGCAAAAATGCATAAAAATTGGGGATTAGAAGATTGGAAGAAAGTTCTATGGACAGACGAGAGTAGGTTCGAACTTTTTGGTACCCGACGTCGCGTGCATGTTAGGCGTTTACCTAATGAAAGAGTGCTTCCTCAATGTATACAAAGTACTGTAAAACATGGAGGTGGTAATATTATGCTTTGGGGATGTTTTGGCAATGGGTTAACTGGAGATTTAGTTAAAATCACATCTACCATGGATAAACACATGTACCATAATATTTTGGTTAAGCACGCGATTCCATCTGGTATTCGTATAATTGGGAAAGGATTCATCATGCAGCAGGACAACGATCCAAAACATGCATCTGGATTATGCAAAAATTATTTGAAACTAAAAGAAAGGGGAAAAGTTTGCAAAATTATGACTTGGCCTCCTCAATCACCAGATCTATCACCCATCGAAAAGTTGTGGGATGAACTGGATCGGAAGATCAGAGAAGCAGGTGAAACATCTTTTATTAATCAGCAAATGCAATGGGAACGTTTGCAAAATGCTTGGTATGAGATAACAGCGGAAACCATGAATAAATTATTAGCCCGAATGCCAAGATTATGTGCTGCTGTTATACGCTCCAAGGGGTCTCATATTGATGAAAATAAAATTTAACATTTACAACTTTGTATATTAACATTTTATTGATTTTATATATTTAAAATCATCCTAAAATGTATTGTATTTACTGTCTAATTCATTGTTGAATAAACAATTAAAAATAAACGCAATTTTCTTGCAAACTTTTGTTACTTTATTGAAATATTACAAATGAGCGGAGAATTTTGCACGGTAGTGTATATATATATATATATATATATATATTTAATATATATGTATATATATATATATATATATATATATATATATATATATATTTATGTGTATAAATATATATATATATATAATTTATATAAGCATATTCTACAAATAGAGTGCTCTATGTTCTTAAAAAACAGAGCAATAATAATTATGTAAAACACTTATCTAATTTTGATCTTCGACAACAGGTTTCGTCTTCAGGAGATTAAAAAATTAGATAAGTGTTTTTACTAAATTTATATATATATATATATATATATATATATATATATATATATATATTTATATATATATATATATATATACATATATATATATATACATATATATACATATATATATATATATATATATATATATATATATGTATGTATATGTATATATGTGTGTGTATGTGTATGTATATATATACATATATATATATATATGTATGTGTATGTATATATATATAAATATATATATATATATATATATATATATATATATATATATATATATATATATATATATTCAGTGTTAGACAAAACATTGGCAACCAACATCGAACAATGCTAAAAAGTGTTTCTAATTTTACATGTCTTAAAAACGAAACGAGCTATACTAACACAACAAACAGTTCCGGAGTCTATAGTCATAGCATGCCATGACATGAGCAATTAGCTGACAGGTGCCAGCACACAGACAGAATTTTGTTTAAAAGCCTTTGAATTAAATTGAACAACTGCTTTATTTATTGTACTTCTTTGAGCTTTATGAACAGTAAAAGAAAAAGCTAATTTTAAAGGTAAACCGAATCTTGAGCCCACAACAGCATGAGAGCAATCTAAAATTTCTTCTTCGACACATTCACATTTGACTTCTTTTTTATTTATATTACCCCAAACAGCATTGTTTTCTATTAAAATGACTGTACCAATAGTACCATTGCACAAACCTTCCTCCACATTAATATTTCTCACAAGCATAACAATAGCACCTATTAAGATAAGCACTAACATAACAATATTAAGATAAGCACTAACATAACAATAGCACCTATTAAGATAAACAGCAGCTGGATTCTGAAACGAACATTGTATATTTGGATTTTAAATAACATCTTTAGCATAAAACCAATAACCTTCTTGTTTTATACTCTCCATTTTTTTATTGTTATAAACATCAACTTCCATATATCTAAAAAATAATATCGTATATATAGTGTTTAAATTTTCATCCTTTTCAAAACAACGCGTCATAAAATAACCAATAGTTTGATCTGAAACTTGTCCAAATCGTATTTCATTTAAAGCTCCAAAAAATTGCGCATCTTTTTTTTGTCTAAAGCATTCAGTTTAAAATTAAAACTTCTGTCATGTATTGTTGCCATATGTTAGATTTAAAAACAAATTCTCCTTTAATAGTTGGTAATTGAAAAAAATCACCACAAGCAATAACTTGTATACCACCAAATAATTTATCATAACATTGTTTTATTTCACAAGCTATTAAATGTAATAAATCAAATGTTTGAGCGTTAATCATTGAAATTTCATCAATAATTAAAACATCAGTTTCCAACCACGTTTTTTTAATGTCTGGATGCATATGACGTTTATAATAATCTAAACTTTTAACATCAGTTTCTATACCAGCAAAAGCATGTATAGTGACAGCATTTAATAAATGAGCTGCTTTGTTTTCTCGACGTCAAAGAAACCGCTGATTTCACTATGAAACCAGAAGAAAAGACTCCTGTTTGCTACATCTCATATTGACTGGAATGTGCAGAAATGGCGAACTGTCCTGTTCAGTGATAAATCGAAGTTCAACATCATTGGGAGCGATGGCATTTGCCGTGTGCGTCCACCGGAAAACTCCTCGATTTACGTTACTGCCATAAGACCTTGAAGCATGGTAGAGGCAATGTAATGGTCTCGGTGTGTTTTTCTGCTAACGGTCTAGGTCCAATATATCGAAATGATGGAATAATGGACCGTTTCATGTATAAAAATATCCTGAAAGACCTCATGCTGAACGGAATATGCCAATAAAATGGGTTTTTTAGCAAGACAACGATTCGAAACACACTGCAAAAGTAGTCAAGCAGTGGTTTCAAGACAACCACCTATCGGCGATGGATTAACCGCCTCAATCTCCGGATCTTAACCCTATCGAGAACCTGTTGGAGATCGTCAATCGCAGAATTAATCGTGAAGGTGTTCGTAATTAGGATCAACTGTTTGAACAAATCCAAAGGCCTGGGCAGCGATTCCTCAAAGTTTTAATGATCACCTGATCGAATCTATGCCTCGAAGATGCAAGGCTGTGATCGACAACAAAGGATTCGTCATGAAATATTGATAGCGAAATACAGCTTGCTCAACGTTTTGTCGAGTTGCACTTTGTGATGAATAGACTTAAAGAACTTTGTCTCTAAACAGCTACATAGTTATTTCTCTAAATTGAAAAAATGCAGCACTTTTATATAAAGAATCTAAATTAGCATTATTTGGTTGCACTCGTTATGTTCGATACTGTATATATATATATATATATATATATATATATATATATATATATATATATATATATATATATATATATATATATATATATATATATATATTATGTATATATATTATGTATATATATTATATATATTATGTATATATATATATATATATATATCGTTATGTTCGATACTGTATATATATATATATATATATATATATATATATATATATATATATATATATAACTTGGATCTAACTTGGATCTTCAAATATGGTTCTGCATCAGAAGGTTTATTAGGAAGAATGTCTAAACACTAAAAAGTTCAAATTATAGAAATGTTAGTCTACAGGAAGTTGAGACAATTTGTAATTAGTTATGTAATATCTGTAGTGTTTTGCAACCACGAAGTTACATTAACTACATTAGATAATTAAAAAATCATGAAAAGAATTCTTTAGAATTAGGATAGTTTTAGATTGGTCATTTGTTTATATAATTTTTTAAAGAAACTTATTTTCATGTCTTAATTAATTCAGATTTTCTATTGAGTAAATTTTCTTGATTTAAATGAGTAATAATTTCAAATTTTTCTTTTAAACATAGTATACTTTTCTTGGAATTGTATTATGGGTAGGCGCAGTTTTTAGAATAAACCAATTTTATTTAAAGCTAATATTTTTTACTTTTTGTTGCCAAATATATTTTGATTGTATAGTCTCTTTTGAGTATTTTTTATGTTTAAAAGGTAGTTTGTGTTTGGCATAACGCCTTTTCCATTTGCCCTCAGTGTTGTTTATCAGGGTTGTTTCGCGAGGAAGCAATTTATTGGTTAATCTTTTTCTATTTATAAGCAATTGCCATTCATAGTGCAGTTACTTTTTCGCTTGCAGGTTAAATTTTCAGTATTTTTTTTATTTAAGATATTTATTTTTATTATTTAATGCAAAATTATGGCCTTATATAATTCTTTCAATATTTTTTGTACAGCTCTGGCTCACCTTGATAGAGTTTCTGTTAAAATTTTTGTGCTTTTTATTGGAAGGAGGGAAATGTATGCCAACTGTCTTTAAAAACGCTTTTCCAATATTTGTTGAAGCAAATTTTGATGTACGGAGAGTTGTACCAAATTATACTTCTATTTCGCTTTTTTGCAATTTTTTTAATAAATATTGGCTCGAAATTTTTAAATCCGCTAGTTTAATGAGCATCTTCATACACGCGTTTGGAAGAGTTAAAAATATTTTTATAAGAAGTGGTTTGATTTTGTCTACTGTTAATCGAAATTGGGATTTGTTTTAAGATTTGAGGGGGATGATTTGAATTTATATTAATATACGATAATTCTTAATTTGGTTTTTTATAAGGTCTATAAGAATTTTCCGAGAGGTTAAATGTGACATCAAGAAAATTCACAGTTTTTAAATTAATGTGAATTTTAATTAGAAGCCAATATTTTTGAATATTTTTAAGTTATTATTTCTGATTTTGTCAAGTTGAAGCCCTGATTTTGTTTGCATTATAATCAAACCATCATCGCGATACAAGCCTAATTGATCAAAATGAACTATTTTAGCTCGGAATTTAAAATATATATGCCTACAAATTCGCAAATTTCTTCTAACAAGCGAAATATTTTGCTAATGTTGACATGAAATCATTCAATTCTATTTAAAAGTTAATGTGGATAATGTAATTTTAGAAATTAAATTAAAAATGTGTTTAAAAACCTCAAGATTTTAAGTACATTGTTAGGATACAACTATTGATACAAAAAAAACTTAACTTCCTTCCTTGCTTTTTACATAAAGCACTTAGCACAGTATCAGTACTATTATATACCAAATGACAACATGAGTCACTGAAGTTCGTATTTGAAGTAAGGTCTTCTGAAATTATCAGAAAAGGTAATGTTGTGCGAAGCAAAGCAAGAAACAATGTTTATAAATTTTTTTGATTTAGTTTGTATAGGGCTACTGCAAACAAATTCCAAAACAGTATTATCTGTCCTGTCACACCAGCGTTGATAATAATGGGGCGTTTTCCCGTATAACACGGACGTGCCGATGAGCTTCTAAAACCTGTTTAATGTTTAATGGCTGAGTAGATAAAAACGCATAAGACAAAATTTCTTTTGAAGAACCTTTAATTACTTTGTAGTTCAAAGAAAAGTTACATTTTTTGTTTTGATAAAATTCTACATTTTCTCTCTCAGAACTTGTTACTGGATATGCTTTATCTATTGTTCCTAGAAATCGTTAAAATTTTTAAAATCTAAAAAATTAAAAAAATACTGTTTATATATAAATAAAACTTCAATTTCATAAGAAGAAGCAATAACCGGTATATCCTCTATAGTATTATTAATTATTAATGCAATAAGGGTGATGATGAAAAACATCTTTGTCCATTTAGATCAGTATCTTGTCAAGCAATTATACACAACTTTAGTTAGACCTGATTGAATTTGCAGCACCACTTTGGTCACCAAACTACTATGATGACTTAAAACTATTAGAAAAGTACAGCACAGAATGACTGGGGTGTCAAATACTATAAGAATTCTGCAGTACCAATACCGTTTACAGACTCTAAACTTAATAACATCGTCAGAAAGAAGACAAAGAGGAGATCTTATTCAAGTGTTTGAAATTGTCATCAAAATTGAGACCTTTTCAAATCGATAAAATAAAAGTAGAACTTTTCATCAAACAAACACTCTCAAAATTACGCAGAGGTCATAAAAAGAAACTAAATTTATACCGACCACACTATGTTAATTATATATATATATATATTGACAAATCCTCTGGAATGGCTATATATATATATATATATATATATATATATATATATATATATATATATATATATATATATATATATATATATATATATATATATATATATATCTGTGTGTGTGTGTGTGTATATACACATACTTGGGGTCGCAATTGCGTCACATTACAAGTTACCATCTTTGTAGGAGGAAAACATTTTGTTTAATGCCTTAACTCAGCTTTAAAATTTAGAAACCACTAAGCGCGTTTGAGTCAAGTTTATAAAAATGCAAAACAGCTGCTGTGTTTCTGGATGTTCAAGCAATATTAAAACTTCTTCAGAGCTAAAATACTATTTGATACCAAAAGATTAATTACACCTAATCTTTGGATTAAAGCAATAAGTCGTAGTGATATTGACAAAGAAGGAAATGTTATTATAAAGAAAGTCACCTTAGTCAAAATTTCATTAAGTCTGTTTGATATTTTTTTTTTCGAGTATGCTTGAAACAACTTTTGTATACATATATACATATATATAAAAATATATATATATATATATATATATATATATATATATATATATATATATATATATATATATATATATATATATATATATATATGTATATATATATATATATATAGGTATATATATATATTTATATATATATATATATTTACATATATATATATATATATATATATATATATATATATATATATATATATATATATATATATATTAAAAAATTAAATTAATCATATCTTCCGTAAAAATGATTCAATTTATATAAATTTGGTACCAATTGAAGCTGAAATAAAAACATTTTGTAAGTATTTGAGGTTAATACAAAATCATTGGAGAGAGGGGGTGCCTCTATCACCCACCCTAACTGGATAATTTTGGTGTAAATAACAACATAAATTAATGAGGTTCGCAGTTTAATTGTTGATAAATTAGTGATCAATAAAATTTTAAAAATAGAATCAATCGTTTCTTAGTATCAAGGATTAATGGGTATATTTAGGGAGTATATGGTGGGTTAGGTGGAGGTTTATGTTTGGTAGGTTGTTGGAATTGTTGGTGTAAGTAAATTGTTTCAAAAGTTTGTGTTTTTAGATTAAATAAAGAACATGCAGTCAAAGAAAAAAAAAGGTGTTAACACAAAGTGCTGCTTTTAATCATTTATTTCAATAAAGTTAAAACTTCAAAAACTTCAAGCTGCATAATTTCTTTTAACAAATGCGACTATGAAATTAGCCTCTTTAATAATTTATTAAATTTTTTTCAAGTATTAACTTAAATTAATCAAACTCAAAATGTTTTTTTAAACATTGAAGTTTTCAAGACAACATAAGGTCTCCATAGATTATATCTGCATTAAATTCGTATTTTAAAATAACATAATTCACTGCATCATTATCATAAGACTTCTTATCTTTCCAGAATGCTGCAGCATATACTTGCTTACAATTTTTTCAAGTTTACCAAATTAAAGAACTTTTTCTTGCCTTTCTGAATTAAACCATAAATGGCAAACAACTGAGAGTATGTCGGAGATATTCTAGTATATCGGAGTATATCTACCAACTGTTGTATCTGATAGTGTATCGGAGAGGTCTGATAATTGCCTAGACTCTAGTTCTTAAAATTCGATTGAAATATCTGACAAACTAAAGTTTTGAATACGATGAGCCAATGCTTTTTTGTTTTTATTTTTTTTTTTTTTGCTTTAAAATGTTACGAAAAATTATTTTAAGCGTTATTTCATACTTTTTTTGTTTTACTCTCTCTTTTTTCTGGCTTTTTTTAATCATTAATTATATTTCCGAACAAATCTTTTGTACTAAATAACAACACAGTTAGATTGTCTTTTACATGATAAAGATTTTTTAAATATTTTCAACCAGTTTTATCCCTCCAATATGACTTCCTGTAGCTGACTGTTAAAATAATGCCTCCCATGGTCATGTTTAAGTCTTTCCCAATAGCCCTAAGACGCAAATTTTTTTTTCAGCTGTTTTGTTATTAAAGTCTATTCTTAAACTACTTTGTAGCCCTCCACATGAAACTGTACTGGTACTTAAAAATTTAATAAATAAGTTGAAGTTCTGGATAAATATACTTATATAAGAAACAAAATATGCAATCTGTAATAGGGAATGAGTCTTTTTGGAAGTTTCATCTCATCTAAATTGATTTTAAAACCTTTAGGTTCTCCTTTACCATTTTTGAATCGCATCTTATTCGATTGTAAAACTTTACTACCAGCAATACAATCTTTCCCGAACACCACTTTTTAATGTGTTTTAATCATTTTTAATGCAGATCTGCAAGAGCAGAATATTGTTTCTAAAGGGTGTAAGTAAAAACTTAGTTCATTTAAAACTTTTCCCCATAAAAAATTATATTAGCTGAACAACTGCATGATTAGTAACGACACCGTCGGTCTTAGAGTTTGTAATGTTTTGAATAATTTTTGTGCGGCTCTTTTGATAGTCGCATTTATAAAAATCAGAATACAAAGAAGTTGATCAATTGAAGAAACAACTTGAGTTTGAAAATTGTGTGCAGTCCCACCTGATAACTGATCTTTTGCTTATTTGCATTACATATTTCTAAACTGATTTTTTTTTTGTTTTTAACTATGCTGCAAACTAACTTTTATTGTTTTATTAATGATTTAGATATATTGAGGTATTTTCAGGTATTGTATCATCAGGTATTTTACGGTGTAATTTTGTCGGAAAGCTTTTTTCTTGATAGTTTCAATATCTGTACATTTTTTTATAGATAATTCAAGTAATCGCAAATAAGAATCATTTTCTAATATGTAATCGTAGTGTTTAATGTTTATTATATCTTTTTCAATTAAATATTCTTTATATTCTTCTTCGCTATATACTTTTTTTAGTGTTTCTTCTTTACTGACATACTGTGTTATCAATTTCTTCGATATTGTTGCTGATACTTCGTTTAATGTATGCATTGAGGTTTTTATAGTATTTAAAGCCATTAACATGTTTGCACTTAGTTTTAAAGGCGCATCTTTTGCATTGGACTCCATATCTTCGTTTAAATAATTCGAAACAGCCTGGACACTTTTATTTTCGTTCTCTAAATAATGATCGGCATAGTGAATTGTGTATTGCATCAAGTGATTTACGTTTTGCTCGGATGGCAAGAATACAGTGGGTGTGTAATTTTCCATTAAATTCTGGGTCCCGTCTACCATCTGCGTAACAGCATTTGATATGGGTTGCTTGAAAAATTGGAATATACTTGATTGTGTTAGTCTGGAAGTTGAACCAAGGTGTGTTATTTTCTGGTCCTGTATAGATGACATGGTACAAGTAGTATTGTTTTGTTGGGGGAAGTTCTGAAAAAACAAAACACTGCTCGAATTAATGAAATTATTTCATATTTACTTTTACATTTAATATGTCGTTTATAAAAAATTCATCCTTATTATATAATCTTAATTCTTCTAATTCATTATCAGAAGGGTTATCTTGAAAAGTATAAGTTTCTCTCCATTTCATCATTTTTTCTTTTTCGTGATCTTGCATTATATATACGAAAGGTAATCCGTATTCTTTTCTTAATTTCTTTTTTAAAGGTAAAGAAAAGCGTTCCAATATTTCAATATAATAAAATTCCCACATTTCATCAAAACAAGTATTATTTACCTCTTCATCTATGTCTATGTTTTCGCATTCTGCTAAACCAAGCATCAATTTGTCGAATTTGTCAAAGTTTTTTAACGTTTCTAATGGTGGGAGTGTTATTGACTGAATTGCTCTGCTTCTTTCTTCTTCTTCATTAACAGACTTCTTAATTCTCTCACATTCGTCATCCTTGCTTCTCTTCTTCCTATCATTAAAAATTATCATTACTTAAAAATAATTAAATAATAATATAATAAATATAATAATAATAAAATTAACAATAATAATAATTGAATAAATATAATAATAATAAAATTAATAATAAAAATATAATCACAATATCTATAATAACAACAACAACAATAAAAAAATAATAGTTGTTATGATTAAAGTATGGTAATGAAAATGAAATCAAAGCAATGAAACGAGTATCACTAAACAGTCTAGTAGATTGGCAACTTCACGAGATATGGAGAACGACAAAACAACAACAATACCCACAAGACTTAGCAATGCAGGCGAACTACACCGAGGAGATGAAAGAAATACAAGAATGGGAAGAAGCAGCCAATTCATACAAAAACGATGTGCTCCAGCAATTGACAACGATAACTCAATGGATGATTTTTAATACATAGCCATAGCCCATAGGCAGATCTGCCTATGGGCTTTATTTAAAAATTTTAAATTTTTTAAACAATATTTCTTAATGAGGAATTCATAACCGCAATAATTAAAAACTGTTATGTATAGTTTTGAATTTTTTTTTCGTTTGATTATTTTTTATTTTTGCTTAGTGTTCAATTCCATTTAAAAATAAATTTTATTTGATCATGATAAATGATGAGATATCATCCTTGCTTTCTTCTTCCTATCATACTACTATAACAAATACAAAGGCTTGACAGATTTATTCCTTTGGAAAGGTGGTATACGAGGTAAATCATTATATTGCGTATTCTCCCAATCGATTAACTTATTACCAGAAGCAACCTCATAGTCGAATTTATCTTTACTCATAAGAGCATTCCATTCATGATATCAAGTAGGCATACAATGCATATCGAAACAATTTTCAAAAGAATAAGGAAAATCATCATAATACTTTTGCCTTGCGTCTTCTATAGTTGTCGATGTTGATCGAACAATAGGAACTATAGTACCAGCTTTATAATCATTATCTAATGCTTTAAAACCACGATCCAAACATGGGAAGATACTTTGTGTGTTCAGAAGTAGGTGTTTCGAATGTATGTTGTTCCCATAGCTGTAGTAAACCAGCACCAGGGAAAGTCAAAAAACCATCAACATAATCTAAACGAGAGCATTAATAACATTCCAATGTTCAGTTACGATTCCAACTTTAGCAAATTCTTCATCAGGTTCATCAGAATTACACCATATACCATTTTTAGCAGTAGGTTGAATACTGTTTTATGAAAAAATAAAAGTGCCCACTTGATAAGGATCATATGGTAAGTCACTTGATAAGGATCATATGATTAGGAATAATATGCATACGCAAACCAACATCGTTAACCCAAGAACCACTAAATACAGTTTGCTCTGCTACATTATTTTTTTCTATAAAACGAGGATCACGAGTACTAACAACATGTTCATAACGAGTACTATCATCTTCAAAATATATAGCATCTTCTAACAAAACAACAGTAGACAAAGGCGAAGGTATCTTTTTTTAGAACTTTCTTGCAAAGATATAATATATGTAGAATCAGTACTGTTAGCGTAAGGGTAATGTCTATTTAAAATAGTTTGATTACCATCAACATTAAAAATTCTCATACCAATATTTGCCATTTCTAGATAGACAGATGTTGTACTTGTAGTTTTTAATTGATTTTCAACTCTAACATCAAATATTTCACATTATATAGACTTAAGAATAAAATGCAATAAATGACTAAGAGGAAGAAATTTACTCTACTTAACATAATAGTTGGAAACTCAATAGGCAAATAATAAATATCAGGTATAGTCGATTCAGACAACTCTAAACCAATTTAAATTTCCTCTGACATTGTATGTTCTTCAAAAAAAGGTTTGATTATGCTGAAGGTCAGGCTGCGGAATGATGTCTGGTGCGGCTGGAGGTTCTACGTCAGGAGGTTGTTCCGCCATGAATACGACTACCTCGCAGACGCCAAACGTCTCTTCTTTTTGGATGTACGAACTTTCTCCGAGAGTACCTCACAAATGACTGAATAGTCATAAAATGAAATGTCTTTATGTTGAGCAGGTTTTATACGATCTGCTTGCTCAAGTTTAGGTCTAACAATGCTACTATTAGATTGATAAGCAGGATCATTATAGAAGTGACGTAACAATGTAGGTTTTCGAAAATTCTAATTGGTGTGATAAATCAGCAGCTTTAAATGCAGGAGTATCTTTAGAAGTATATTCGTACTTGACTCGAGGTTTAGCAGTTAACAATTGTTCTTTTCCCCACTGTGCTACCTTGTCTTTATCGTAAAAATCGTCGTCTGTACGCCGATCAGTTTCAGGATCGAATTATGAAAGAGAAGAAGTATCTGATATATTAGTAGATTGAATAGACCTGGACTATGGGACACTTGAAGAACCAATCGAAGTTGAAGACATAGTGTCTGAAAATAAATCATCCATATCATTACCAAATTTCGAACACCCCATCAACTCCATATTTAATTCATCCCAGCGAAGTTGCGCATTTGTAACTTGAGCTTTAGGACCATATAATTGATACTTAGATTTTCTTGTGAAATTTTTAACAGCGCTAGGAATAGCAGGTACTACCTTAGGTATAGCTTTAGTAAAATTAAATAGCTTTTGTTGCATTAACAACAGATTTAGGAATAATAGCACCTACTGCACCCATAACAGCAGATTCTACCATTTTAGCTGTATCAGGGTCCCTAAAGTTCTTTTTGTTTACACTAAATGTTTGATTATCCCATCCAGGAGCAACTTGAAGAGTCTTTTCAGCAAGCTGTTAGAAAACTGCATAGGATTACGATTAACAGGAACAGAAGAATCGACAAAAATATCAACTCCATCACCTGTATCGAAGATACTTTTTGACGACATAACATCCACATGTTGTCCAAAAATCACAAGCGAATAAAATATGTGCAACACACTCGTTATACAATGATACACAAGCACTGTGACTACACCAATTACAGTGGGCTGTAGTTTAGAGAACCGATAAGATTAAAAAGTAAAACATAATAAATAAAAATTTGAGGAAACGTCGATATTTATAAACCTTATAATAAGAATCTTTTATAAATATAGTGAGAGACAACCGACCAGATTTCATATAAATTGTTATTATTATCTATTAGATATAATATTCATATTATATATATATATTACCATATCGACATAGCCCATAGGCAGATCTGCCTATGGGCTATGTCGCATCATGGCTATCTGGACGCTAGTTAGAGCATCTTTTTGATAAACTCTTAAATCGTACTAACCATTTTAATTGCTAATAATAGTTGAATATATTCACTCTTGTATTTCTTCACCGTGTAATGTATCTGGCTAAGAGTTGGATAAAAATCAAACTTTTTATAAAAGCTTATGGTAATTTTTAAAGTCGACTTGGATTGTTGCATATACAATTACCAAAACATGTCCATTGCAGCATTGTTTTCATTATCATCTGGAGCTAAAGTATAATTGCCTATTAAATACTGCTTTGCGAGCACAGTTTTAAAAAATAAATAGCAAAACAATTTTTTGAATTCGTATGAACAGCAACGCTATAAGATATATTATTATAAATACTACTTATTTTCCTAAACCAAGTTTTCAGAATTGAAAGAAAAATGCTTTTGCCTGTTGACGTTTTGAAAATTGTCGACAACAAACTCCTACCTTGATGATAACTTTGTTTTTCTATTTGATTAACTATTTCAGCTCGTCTTAAATGTCAAATATTTGTTAATACTTTGATGTATTTTATACTGAAAATATTAGGTGAAATATGCAGATAATAAAAAACAAATGTAACTATTCTTAAACCATCAACAAGTTTAGTAATATCATTTAAGGCAGATGATTCCGAATTTTTCACGAAACTTGACGCTTCGTGAAAAATTCGGAAACACTTATTTAAGCAATTTCCGGCTTATGCAAAGTTTAAATTCACGCATTCCTAATTTAATTTTAAAAATTGTAAAGTATGTTAAGTCTAAAAATTATAAATTATTCTTATTAGGTGAAAAGAATAATGCATTAAATGTCCAGGTTACATTCCTACGATATTTTCAGCTATCAATAAACCTGAAATACAATATGTCTTATAAAAGCAGAAAGCTGTTTCTTCCTTTTCAATTAGATTCTGCCACTACTATGCTAAGGCCGCAATACACAGACTGACTGAACTCTGGTTGCTTCTTCAAGGTAAATTACTTCTTCAGCTGTTATACTCAGTGACTTGGCAAGATTGCTAGCTTCTGTAATAAAGTCTTGCTGACTTAAGTTAAGGTGAAAATAATGGTAAAAGTTTTTTAAAGTTCGTGGAGGTTTTAAAGTTGATTAAATAATATTTTAATTTAAAAATGGGGTTTGAAAATCCTGATGACAACAAAAAATGAATTTGATTATTAGTAACAGTATCGATAATAACAAACTGATTATTCTCGGAAAGGGACTTTCTGGAATAAAATCAAAATAGAGAATAACATCGAAATTGAAAAAAATGGAATTGTATCGAAAATCCGAAAAACAGAATAATCTCGAAATTGTGAAAAAAGGAATAAAATCGAAAAGGGACTTTTTAAAATAATATTAAAAAAGAGAATACATCTAAATTGTAAATAAAGGAATATTATCGAAAATTCTTAAAGCAAAATAATCTCAAAAAAGCTCAAAAGAGAATAATATCGGAAAGGGACTAACCAGAATAATATCGAAATTGTGAAAAATTCGAAAAGGGACTAACCGGAATAATATCAAAATTGTGAAAAACAAGCTTGCATAGAGCCTTGGATCTGGATTTCATTAAAGCACATACAGCTGGAACATATGTGCCCCAAAGGGTGAGGGTTATCAAGATCAAAATTGACCTGATCCTCATCTGGAATTGGATCTTTAAGCACTGCTGAATACTCAACAGAAAATATCAAGAGCTGATACCACTTGCTTTCCTCCATGCGTGGTGTCATGCTGGAAGTACAATGAATGTAACTATAACTTACAACTGTAAGTAAAAGTGTTCTACTTAACGTTTTAGTATATCAATTTTTTCTTCTAGGGCTGTCTATTAATTACGTCAGCAAAACATGGGGGGGGGGGTCTGAACTGAAGAAGGGGGAGGTTGTCAAATATTGACGTAAGTTTATAGGGGATGAAGGGTCTCTGGAAATTTGACAAATTGTTGTTAAGGGTGAGAAAATGAGGTAAAAAGAAAGTTTGTCGACGCAACAAATGGACAGCCCCTGCATAAATATATGTTCTTTCAGAACGTATATTTCTTTAAAAAAGTTAAATGCATTCATATAAATACCTAAATGTTCCATCAACAAAACACAGTTTGGCCGATTTCGCCTTGTTGATGACTAGCATATGCCCAAACAGCAATGCTACGCTGTTCTGTTCTGCAACCGATCCTAAGAAAACGGATACATACCGATGACATTTTTTGTCATTCAGAACTTCAGCAGCTTCTTTTGGTGATTTTGGGTTTGAGGGCTCATTTAGCCTTTTCCTTTTCTGAAGACTTGGGATATTTTGAGGAAAACTAACAGATTCAGAAACAACTGCAGGAAACTCAATCACAGTGTTTTTGAGCGCAGGTCTTCAAATGTTGCTTCTTCTTTTTTCTTCATGGTACTTTTAGCAAGCATCACTTCAAAATCTGTTTCTTTTGAACTGCAACTGTGACCAGTAGTAGCTTGAAGTTTATCTTCACGAATAAAAGCTCTGTTTTTGCAGTTTATTGTTGTAAAAAAATGACATTTAAGATGCATTTTGTCTTTATAAAGTTTATCTTTAGTGTATCCAAAATTACCAAACCAAATCTCTTTTGAATTTTTTCTTTCTCCTTCTGCTTCATTATAATTTTTTGATAAGTTCTCTAACGACATTTTGGAATACTGAGTTTCTTAAAAGTTTCTTAAATTTCAAGTTTTAAATCGAATTGAATTTCATTGCATGTGCAAATTAAAGTGTTCATTTAAACTGCTGCTCTCCATTGTAGATAATGCTACCTTCATGTAAAGTTGATGCGATATTTAGGTGAAAAGTTAGGAAATATTCATCAAACTCTTAAATAAGTTTCTTATTGAAAAGTGACTTAGTATTAAAAGTTTCTTAAGATTTTCTCCTAGTACTAGTTCTTTTTATATAAAAAATTGTAATTGGAAAATCATATTTTTTATGTTAATCATTAAAATGAGTTTTCGATCATATTCCGTTTTTATTGTTTTCGACATTAATCAGAAAATCACATTTTTGATGTTAATCATTAAATTGAGTTTTTGATCTTATTCCGTTTTTATTGTTTTCAATATTGTTCCACATTTGTGAATTTCGATATAAAAACTTTTCTATATTAATCTAAATATAACATTTTCGATCTTAATCATTAAAATGAGTTTCGGTCAGTTATTTTTTGATATTAATCATTGTTTCGATCAGTTTTTGATACTATTCTGCTTTCCCATGAATTTGATTTTGTGTTAATGCCTATTAAAAACCAATATAAATCTTAACTATATAAATAAACAATATGAATTTTATTTATATATCTAAAAAATAAAAGTCAAGCTTTTTTTCTAAAAACTTAAATAATCTAATATGCTTAAAAATAATATAATAATATGTAATATGATTAAAATAATATAATATTAATAATAATATGAATAAAAAAATTGTCCATAAACAATTATCACAACAGCAGGTTCTCGCCTCTTAAGTTGTAGCTTACACTAAGCCTTAGCACTATAGAAATTTATTCCTGTGATTGGAGCAGGTTTTACATCGCGAGTATTTAATTAGTTCAATTGACATGTTACATCAGTGCAGGATTTAGAAATCAACCCTAATCGAGCAACTGCTTCCATTTTGAAAAGAATTGCAGCCACATGTAAGCATGTTTCACTGAGTCTAAAAAGTTGTATAAAAACTGCATAATAATATTAGAACTTCCACAAAATAATTTAAAGTTTAAATGGTTATTTTTTTTGTTATGTTCTAGAACAGTGGAGTTCTTGTAAAATTCTTCTATATCATAACAAACTCTTGAAGAATTCTACCAGTTATTGTAAAGAATTTACTAAAATTATACTGTTCTAATAGAACATAAAGATAAGCAGTAATAGCTTTCACACGGTAAATAATATAAGCATAATATCACATTTACTAACCCTGCCTGCATTTACTTTGGCTAAAAACTACTGATCCATTTTTTGTAAGAGCAACTTATGCAGTTAAGGAAAGTTGTTGATTTTGTTGGAGAGCTTTACTTCGCCTTTAAAAAAACATGACCAGAATTTATAACAATAAAGGCTGTACCTTACCAGAAAAGGTACTTATATGCTTCCAACGCCTTATAGTTTTCTATTGCTCCTGAATAAAAAACTTTTGGACTCTTAATTAAATAATAATACAGATCATGATGCTGTTTCCATTTGTCAGCAAC
Organism: Hydra vulgaris; assembly: GCF_038396675.1. NCBI lineage: Eukaryota > Metazoa > Cnidaria > Hydrozoa > Anthoathecata > Hydridae > Hydra > Hydra vulgaris. Next base: position 67,634,728 of record NC_088920.1, on the reverse strand, counting down.
AAACTTGTATGGGCACTGTTTTATACCGAGTACTTCCTATATACTTTTTCTATATACCTTTCTAACGCCATAAAATGTAGTTTATCAAAATATTCATATATCGACATGCTATTGATCGCTTGTACAACACACTGATACTCTTTGCGTTTTTTAAAACTTTTCACTAATATCTTTTAGTGTTTTCTATATTTTAATGCTGGGTTGAAACGCGCTATTAACGCATTTTCCCAATATTTTTGCCCTTCAAAGATGGTAACTCGTTTTGTGACGCCATCGCGATCTCAAGGATAAACCCATGTAACCTTAACAAATAAAACCATAATATAATAATGAAATATATAATAATTAAATATGTAAACTAAAAAATAAATATAAAACTAAAAACATTTACACTAAGGCATATTCGTTTAGACGCATCAATTTTTTTCTCTTTGTCTTAATTTTTTTCTATGAATTGTCAACTGATATGCATGCAAGTTATTATCAAAATAATTGTTGTGTTGTGGGCTAATAAAAATCACACAAAAAATTTTTCTATGTGTCTTTATTAACATGAGAGTATGTTTGATATACAAAAGTACATTTTTTAATTGGAATATATCTAAAGACGCAGTCATATTTTTGACATTAAAAGATGGAAATTAGTAATGCGTATGTCCTCCATTACACTGGATCACCTCAAAAATTCTGCCTTTCATTGACTCCACTAGTCGTTGAAGTGTAGTTTGATCCAACTCGGACCATGCTTCAAGGATTTTACACTTTAACTCAGTAACAGTTTTAAACTGGTGTCCGGCTGCTTTAGCGTCATAAACTTTTCTTGATAGCATTCCCCACACGTTCTCGATTGGATTTAAGTCCGGGCTACAAGCTGGCCATTCGAGAACCGGGATGTTGTGGTCTTTAAACCATTTCATAGAATGCCTAGATGTGTGAATTGCAGCATTATCTTGCTGAAATATGGCATTATCGTCCATGTTTTCATCCATATAAGTTATGAGAACATCATCCAACATTTCTGTATACTTTATCGAGTTCATTTTAGGTAAACCACAACACAGAGCCAATTTTCCTGAATAAGAAAATCCACCCCAAACCATTAAACTTCCTCCTCCATAATTTCGTTTTGTTTGTGGGTCATTTATTCCTCTTAGATCATGCCAATAACAACTGTAAGAGTCCGGACCATCTAAATTGAACTTTTTTTTATCTGAAAATATTACGTTTTGCCACTCATGAGTCCAATGCATATGGTTTTTAGCAAACTGTAATCTAGCAATTTTATGGTGTTTTTTTAACATTGGTTTTTGGTGTGGTTTCTTCCACTTTACGTTTGGTGTTGTACGTAGAATATGTGGAACATGTTTATTGGTGACAGGCAATAATAATTTATCCTTTATTTGTGTTGCATTCAATTTATTTTTGGTTGCTTCGAAGCGAATTCGATTAATTTGCCGATTTGTTAATACTTTGTTGCCGTTTGTTGCTTTTTTTACACCGTAATTGTCACCTTTTGCAATGTAGTTTCGTACAACATGGTCAGATCTTCCAATTTTTCTTGCTATTTCTCGTATAGAGAGTGCTGGTGAGATTTCTGAGCCACGATATAAATTAATTTGTATTTTTTCAGCATCTGTCAAATACTTTCCTTTAGGCATTTCGTAAAATGCAATAAAAATGATACTGGCAGAGCAAAAGATTAAATTACACTAATATTTATCAACTTATTTGTGTAAAAGTGATTAAAAATCAATAATTACCGTTATTAACCTGATTGCGTCTATAGATATATTCCAATTTAAAAATGTGCTTTTGTATATCAAACATACTCTCATGTTAATAAAGACACATAGAAAAAAATTTTTTGTGGTTTTTATTAGCCCACAACACAACAATTATTTTGATAATAACTTGCATGCATATCAGTTGACAATACATAGAAAAAAATTAAGATAAAGAGAAAAAAATTGATGCGTCTAAACGAATATGCCTCAGTGTACAAATAGTTTTGCATTACTTGTTTAATGATATACCTTGTAATTAGTGTTTATTAACTTTTAAAAATAAACGATCAAACAACCTGGTTTTTAATACAATAAAAGCAAACAAATTTTCCGTGATTTCTTTAAAATAAGGTGTTGAACGATGTTATTCTTGAACATGCAACAAAGGTGGCCGTGTGAGGTGCTAGAGTTTTGGAGATAAACGCTAACTTTATCAAGAGTTAGACCTTTAAGTCTGCTAGTTGAGTTTTTCTCAGGCTTTAGAAACTCGTTAAGATCTACAAGAATGTTTATTTATTCCATAGGATTCCGCATGTTGTCTTGTTCCTTTTCGGAGGTTAAAGAGTTTCATTGCTATCATTAGTGGTTGAAGGATAGTTATCAATGGCTGTTATTTTTAAATTGTTGCTTGATTTTTGTATTATAGGTCTTGTTCCAATTGGAGCCAACTGTTTAGTAGACACCGAAGTCTCATGGCCACTAAGAAATCTCACATTAGCATAAGGAGGATTTGCTTCAATGAGCTGAACTTCATTTATTAAATTTTTATATTTAATTTGCTTTGTATTTCGTTAATAAGTACAGGTCCAGGATTAATAAGCCATAAAGGAAATGAGTACCCAGATAATGATCTTTGAAAATTGAAAAGACGTTCGTGTGGACTACATTAAGTAGACGTACTTAATAGAGATCTTGTAGCATGAAGTGCATCATGTAGAACTCTTTTCCATGATGATATAGGCAGATTTTTATATTTCAGAGTGATTATAATCAACTTCCAAATAATTCTATTGTATCTTTCAACTAGCCTATTTTCAATCGGGTTATAAGGGTTCTGCTAGTTGCGATCCGTTTTGATAAGAACCAGTGCTTTAATTCAGAAGATATTAATGAGGATCCGCGATAAGAATGAACATAGCTAGGCGTACCAAACATGGGAGCCAAACAGTTAATTATTTTCTGAGTCGTATCTTTTACAGGATAAGCAAGTGAAAAACGGGAGTTTTCGTCTACTATTGTTAGCGTATATTGCTCAGGGGTTGAAGAGGGTTATGGATCTTTGAACTCTAAAGATATACAGGGTGATCGGAAAGTTCTGTCAGTACTTCACAGTCAATTTATTTTTAATGTAATATACATAAACTACTGAAATTAAGTAACAGATCAAGTAACATATGCACAGTGGTCCAAATGGTGGACAAAAAGAAAAAATCTATATTTCTGGACTAAAATTTTTTTTATGATTTTTTGAAACTACAATAAAATTCGACTTAAATGGAAAAGACTAGAGGTGATTATCATGCCTGGTTAAGAAATGACAACCTTTCAAAGTTTTAAAAAACATGTAAAAAAAACATTCACACCGCAGAGTTAGATTTTTCACATACATTTTCTAATTTTAATTATATGCAGCAGATTTATAAACAAAAATTAAAAAAAATATTTCATTTCTCACGAAATTGAATGAAAAAAATAAAAGTATGAACTCCTTTTTTTTTTTAACGTTATTAATAAAAAAATTTCATTTCTTTTAAAAAAATTTAATGCAAAAGTCAGTTTCTGCAAAAAAAAATCTCTTAAATTTTGTATACTTCCTCAAATATCTTAAAAACCGGAAATTTGGTAATACTAAACCATATATTATTTAGAAACTTCATACTGTTGCCATTGTTTTGGTATGCCACATATATTTACCAAACACCCGGTTTTTAAGTTATTTGTGGTTATAAAAACTATGTTTAATTGTTTCTTTGAGCATAATGCACTAGTTATTTTATCTAAACTTTTAAAAAGACTAAAAAAATAGCAAACGCTCAAGTTTAATTTTTTTATTTTACATAAACAAAGTATTAACAATGTCATTTTCATGTACTTTGAAACATGTTTTTTTACTATGCCCTGTCTCACTACACAATTTGCATTGTAATCGACCTTTGTTCCTTTGCTCGGTAACTAAAGGGTCAGAGCCCACCCAGAGTCTTTTAAAACAATCTTCCAAGTTCTGCAACTGATTTGTTTTTCTTGATAGTTTTTCTCTAAATATTCTAAGTTGTTTGTTGTTGGCCTCCATGCTTTCCTCGCTCCATGATTTAAGTCCTGTATCATTATTTAACTCAATAAGCTCCCAAGTATGTCCTAATAACTTATGAATAGTCGGTGTCAAACTAACCCAGGGCATTTCTTGTCGAAGAAGAATGTTTGTCTCCTTACATATATCTCTATATTTTTTTATGTTAATTTTCTGACTAGATGACATAGCACGAGTAATATTAGACAACAAGAAACCGTACCGCTCTGCTAACATTCTGGCATGCTTATTTGAAATGTAGTCAGTAATCAGTTTTCTATTTTTCTCATTATAAAGAAGATTTCTAGCAACGTTGCCAGTTGTAGTACTACCCCTTGACCTGATGAATCTGCAAAATCCCACTTGATACCTGTTTTTTTTCCAATTAACTCCTGTATATTTTTTTTCTCTATTTCAAGGAAGTGCGTAGTACTGGCTGTCTTAGACTCTGTCCATGCGTGAACTCCTGCAGATAAATGAACCACAACTTTCATAAAGTGGTCAAATCCACGGAGTAATGCATGGAGTACTTGTACAGACCTTACGTTAGATCCAGCTATTGGACTTGCTGTTTGTCCATGGCGAACATCATATTCCTTTGACTTTTTAGTTAAAGAGCCGTCTTCTTGAACTAAATCCAAAAATATCTGCTCCATGGTTTCGATGTCTCTATTTATAACGAATCCCTGTTCAATTGTACATATATCTTCACATTGTTCCTTAGATAAATCACAAAGATCACAGTAAGCACCTCCAAGGCCCTGAAATATATTTGATGCTTTTCTGTCAAAACTGTCTGCAACAATGTTTACTTTAATATTCAAATATTGTCCGTTGAAGATAATAATGAAACCTTCCTCCTTCATTGTTTTTATATCCGCATTAAAAACGGTTAAAGATTGTGCATTCTCACGTGATTCTTTTCCCATTTGAAGCATAAGAGGCCTCTGTGAAAAATCTGAGTTTGGAGATATTTGTTCCCATATTAAGTTGTTTCCATCTGCATTAGAGTTTAAAAGTTTTAGAGGGCAAAACATTGCCATGATTATATTATTGGTATTTACATTGTGTAGCTGATTATATATTTTATGTCCTCCACTGCCATCATATCCAAATATTATTTCAAGAACTAAATTTGTTAGTTCATTTGTTTTATGGACATTTTCAAGCTTAAGAATTTGGGCTACTGTGATTTTGACAGATTCTGTAAAGTTAGAGTAAACTCCAATATATGGTTCAGGTAGGGGAACGGTTTTCAGAGGAGTAATAGAATTTTTGAAGTCTTGAACCTTTTTCCAGCTTGGGTAAACATCGATACTGTTAGCTCTTAGCATTTTCCTCAGTTTTCTGTATGCTGATCGACCCAGCAGTGAATCACAGCAGATTGCAACAGCTGTCACAGTTGTTATTTGAGAAGTTTTGACACAGCTAGAGGATGAACATCTAGATAATAGGAAATCACAAACCTCTTTCAGATCAATATTCTCAATTTCCGCAAGTTTGTTTACATTTTTCCAGAGTTCTTCTGTTCTTCGAATTTTTGACTTTCGAGAAATACTATCCCATTTTTTTCTATTTCTTTGCGTATCTTCTTCTGAATTGTAGTCATCTTCTTGGTTTATCATATCTTCATTAAATGACAGAAAAAACTATATATGAAATATATTTTATATATATATATATATATATATATATATATATATATATATATATATATATATATATATAATTGTAATAATACTATATATGTAACACTAAAAATTTTAATTGTCATTATTAGTAATATCAAACTTTATGATTTGTAATCAAAAATGTAATTATAATGTTTTTCGTCAAAATTATGTTTTGTTTATAAATGCAGTAATATCTGCAATAATTAAAAAATATTATATAATAATTATTTCATTTTTTGTTTAATTTACATATATATTTAAAGTTTGTAGTTACCTTCACTTTTCCCAGCTTTACCAGAGCTTCTATGTCTATCATGATACGTTTTGCAATAAATATTGATTTTTTTAGGTTGCTAAACTGTCTAAATATATTTGTTAAAGCTAACTTTGAATGTTCCTCAATGTCGTTAATAATCTTTAACATTTTAAACACTGTAATTAATGCTTGTGCTGAATTAACATTGTTATCTAATATTATCTTGAAAACTACTTGTTCTGTATAGAGAACCATATTGAACGGAAAAATTACCAGAAACAAAGTAATATACTTTTACTAAATTGTTTTTATCGTGTTCAGTGTTTAATGTTTGTTCTTATTCTGAATTGAATAATTTTATTTTAAAAAGCTTTAACCCATTTGGTGACGATTATGTGGTTAAACAGTTTTTATTGTTAATTGTTATATATGGCTTTTAATGTTAATTTTTGAGGGTTTTAATTCAATATAAACTATTGCTAGAATTCGTAAATAGGAAGTTTTAATTCAGTGATGAATGTCATTACCTAATTCCTGTGTTTAATGCAAGCTATAGCTTGCATGAATAATTGTAGTTATAACTACGCAACATAAATAAAATACTATACAATATTTTTATTTTGTAAATACAAATCATTATTTATGGTTTACAAAATTACATAATTAAAAAGTTTGATTCGGCGTAAAAATTTAGGCTGCATACACAGTAATCGCAGGGGTTGGAAAATGGTTTTCGCCGCTCCTTTATGGAAAATACAAGCAAGTAAAGGAAGGAGGTAGTGCTGTTAGGAAATTTAAAAACTAGAAAGAAGAATTTTTTTTTTTAACACCCATAAAAAAGTGACGCCCTGGGCGGATCAGCACCCCATTTTTTGCACGATTGCTACCCTGATGTTAACACATAGGCCGCAACTTTATAATATAAATCTGAGGCAATTTTGACCTGCCTTCAAATAGTTATATAAATTTGTCCGCAAAACAGCCCAAACGGACCACTGTGCATTGCTACTAGATGTCAATGTCATTAAAGACTACAATATGCAATAGATATAAAGCATAAAAATATCTTTAAAATGTCATTTACAATGGTTTTAAAATATATTCTGTAAGATTATCATTGAAAAAACACCTTATAAAAAGATATAACATAAAATCATTTGATTGCTTATTTACAACTACTTGAAAAATGTTGATGTCACTAATAAATAAAAAATTCAAAAGAAAACAAACAGACAACTCCTTCAAAATATATGGAATATATACTTGTAGTAAAAGATACTTGTGACTTTACCACTTTTGTTACACCATATGTCTATGCTACTAAAGTCCATATAATGAAAAAGTTGATAAACAAACAACACCTTTATATAATTTATAAAATGTTTATTTATATTAAATGTTTATAAACATCTTTAAATTGTATGCTACTTATAATGATTTTGAAAAGATACAATCAATAATATTTTCAATTGGCACAGATATTCTTGCCCCTTAAGAATACAATTAGACCATCCAACTATTCGAGCTTTTCAACTATTCGAATATCAAATAGAAAAATCTGAAAATATTTAAGTAAATGAATACTCGAATAATTTATCAAAAAGTTAAAAGACATATTAAAAAAATAAAAAATAATAATAATCTAATTAAAATAGTGTTTTATATTTTATTTTGAACGATTTAATTACTTTATATATTAATTTTTTTCTAAAAACATATATTTTAAAAATAAAAGAGAATTGAATGTTTCGAAATTTAGACTTGTTCGTCTTTTCGTTTTAATTGCACCTGCTGTTGAGAATACTGTTTCAGAAGCTGTTGAGGTAGGGCGTATTGTTATTAAAGCGTTAAGCAAAACGTCCAGCGTTGTCGACCGTTTTTTAAATGAATTAAACTGACGAATTTCTTTTTTCAATTCAATATCTTTATCAATATCGCTGCGATTGCTAACATGAAAGTTTTTTGGTTCTGTAATAGAACTTATTGCATTTTTTGAGTTCTTTTTGCAATCCGACTGCAACTGGTGATGTTAATTCTATTAAATCATCTGCATCAGATGAGGTAGAATCATTATTAATTTGGTCTTATTCAAACATTTGTAGATATATTTGTTTCATAACTTTAACAGCGAATAATATTGCTGCATTTTTTGATGAATATTTAAAATGAGCGTTAGAACTTGGTATATTTCCATTCTGCAGATAAATGATCAATGTCATTAAAACTGGATCTCTTCTTTTATTCATCCTTGTTTTGATCACATGTATCAGTTTTTTTGCTATATTAGTTTGCATTGGTTGCAACTTTTTAAACAAAAATTTGTAAACTCCTTCAGCAGTTATGGGATTTGCATCATTTTTACTTATTTCAGTAACAGCAGTTTCAACTGGTGCCAGAGCACCAACAAGGTTTTGTAGCGCAAAATTATCATTTTCTGGAATTGGATCAATATTCAATTCGACTAAGGATTTGTTAACACATTCTGATAAAATTAAAAATCGTAGAATCATTACACTCAAAGAATTCCATCGTGTTTTTTTGTTTTATTTTAACTTGAGTTTTTTTCCCATATTTTGAGCTATATTTTGTTGCAAAATATAATGCTTTGTAGCCGATTATTTAAACATTCTTATAACAACTCTTAACCTGTTAATAATTTGATCAAAATCTAACGTCATATCATATTCATCTTCCTCAATAAACACTAAATTTTAATCAGAGCACTGATCTTCTGTGGAATCTTCTTCTATATCTTCATCAACAAAATCTTCGGTATCGTCAAACACTTCATTGCGAATAGAATTTTTTGGTATATAAAAACAATAAGCATCAGTGTTACGTTCGTTCAACTACGTTTAACTACGGTCAACGAAGTTGAATGTAGTTGAACGTAAATAAACGTAACGTAGTTTTGTTTCAATTACGTTACGTTTATTTACGGTATTTTTGTATTAATCATCTTAGTTAAACGTAGTTGAACAAAGTTGAACGTAGTTGAACCAAATACATTTTTGAACAGCCTAATTAACTTTTAAAAACCACTGATTTGTATTGCTAGTATAAATAACCAAAATTAAATTTAAGAAGATGTTAAAGCCAGAGTTTAGTGTGATTTTAGAAAGTCGAGCCTAAGCCTGCGAAAATGTGGTCTCAAGCCTGTACTTTTTGAACTAAAATTAGACTTGACAAAATTTCCAAAAATATTGTGTAATTTGTTAGCAATAATAGTGTAAAGGAAAAACATTTGCTTAAAAGCCAATTTATCATTAATTTTATTGAATTATTAAATTACAACCCTTAAACAACCAATTAAGAACAATTTTTTTGCATTGAACTATTTGTAATAATTCAAGACAAAATAGAGAAATGAAACTTTATTGCAATAAAAAAGGATACATTAAAATTTGTGAATATTACAAAATATTGGAACACAATTTTGAAATTAATTTCCAAAAACCCAAATGTTTAAAGCAGTGGTGTAGCCCCCACTTTCCCCATTAACATTCTTACAAGATTAGGCATTTATATCAGAGAGTTTTAATTCCTCTCTTTAGAACAAAATAGTTTGACTGAAGTGATGGGAGAAGAAAACTTTTTTTTTCATTTAAGCTTTGGGCAAAAAAGAATCAGCAAAATTTTTTATTCGTTGTAGGGTGAAAATTTGCAAAAGCATCTTTTCTGTTCTTTGCACTTGTTTTTTACAAAAGCTATTAGGTACTGATATTATTTAATCAAAAGAATTGTTTAACTGCAATAAGACTAACTGTTATAATAAATTTGTTCCAAAACAAGGTATGGACTAAATTCGGACTGAAATGCGAATTTAATTTCTGCATGTGGGATAAGGGTGATTCAAGAAAAACACAAAAGAAAACATTTAGACGTGCTGTTTTAGGCACATGGATAAAATCTTGAATAAAAAGTACAAAAATCTTGGATTTTACAAAAAAAACTTTAAAAATGTAATCTCCAATTTTAATGTTTTGCTAATTGTATGATACTCCGATTAGTTTTTTAATTAATATTCTTCAATATCTTACCAAAATTGCACCCCAAAGTTCTGCTGGATATCCCATAACACTGGGCATTGCCCCCCCTACCTCTGCTAGATAGTCTTTAAAAAAAAAAATTTGGAAAAAATTGAGAAATTTGAGATATTTGTTACTCGAGATTCTTTCTGCCTCTAATTTTTTATTATTTTTAGCTGTTCACTAACTGCACTATACAAAAAAATCTGGTCAGTTTTTACTGTAAGTGTTTCTCCATCCCACGTTGTTTCTTTTCCTCTTCAGTTTCAATGCTTTCTGCCAGATTTCTCTTTATTTTTGCCATATTTGAATGACAGAAAACAAGCATGTGCACATTTTCTGGATCAAGGTTGTGTCTTTGAATTGTAACAATGCCCCCAGCAACAGAAAAAACTCGCTCAGATGAAGCAGAAGTGACTGGAATGCAAAGAAGTTTTCGTGCCAGCTTTGAGAGTAATGGCAAAGAGGTTGAACTATTTCTCCAACACATCAGAATATCCAGTTCTTTGGGATCTGGCTTTGGCATTGCCAAATATTTATCAAGTTCTTCCTCCATGTTTGATTTTGTTTTGTTTGATGAACAGTCTGAAATTAATCACATTGTTATATTACTATGGCTCCTTTTTAAGAAAATTTTTAACATTGCATGAAACATTAAAAGCTGCTGGAATTAATTATACGTTTACAAATTAAACATGATTCTAAAAATGGAGAATTAGTAAGTTAGAGTTAAATAAAATGTTTAAATTTCTTTAACAAGTTAAAGAAAAGTATTGGCAAATTGCCACATTTTTGTCTTTGAACATTTAGGACGGCAATAGCCCAAAAAGATTTATATGAGCAATCACTGATAAAAGATAGGTGTAGATTAGCTATAGGCATTTTGTTCATACCCAATGGTTTGGACCCTATAGTGACCCATTAATAAATGACACAAAAGTTATTTTAGTTGAATCAGCAATGTCTGAAACTTAGTAGGACCTTTCATGTAATTTACTGGGGATATTACATAAAGAAATAAGATAATTTGAATTAAATAAATTATCAAATTTGTATTGGAAGCCACTAAGGAACAATAAGTATTTAAAAATTTTTATGATAAGAACTTCATAAACAAGTTTTTGAAACTCACCCTGCTAAACTGCAGTGTAAATTTCCAGCCATGTGCGCAAAATCTTTTACCTAGAACCACCCTTCATGAAAAATATTTAGCTAATTCACCAACCCTCACCTTGAGCGGTCTTCAATTTTTTCATAGAAAAAGAAAAAACTTCTTTTTTCTAGTTTTGAATTCACAAAAACTTATTGAAAAAGTTCTTTCAAACAAATTTCAAAAGTAAGTTAAACACAGTTATTGTAATAAGATTATTTTCACCAAAATCTTCTGTCAAAACTATTTTAACTTGAAACAATAAATATTATAGTTAACGAAGACTTTTATTAGAATACCAACTATTCTACTGTATGTGTTAAAGTTTAGACTGTATCTAAATGCAGGCTAGGTTAAAATTGGGAACTTAACTATTTCTTGTATTATAAGATCAAAGTCTTTACAGCGATCATTAGAACTTCTTACATACTTAAAAAGATTATTATTTTACAAAGTTACTAAGATCTACATACATATAAGGCCCTGATAATATAAGACACATTAAATTTTTGTTGATAGAAAGTTTTTTAAGTAGTCAAATCACCAATTAACTAATGTCAAAATAAAGCAAAAAAGAGGTATTTAATTTTGATATCTGGATCCTCAGGCAAATCAGGAATTAATTTAAGTTAAAATAAAGCAGAACAGGAAGCAATATCTACTCAATCACTATTCAAATTTGAAAGATGAAAATAAAGAAATATTATAGACCTGATTTTTTTGCACTGACCCTTAAATATTTAACAAAACAGATGGCCATACCTTTCCAATTGGTTTCAAACACCAGTTGTTCTAAAGGGTCTGTTTGATCAATGATGTTTGGCACCTCTGGAATGCTTTGACGGTTTGCATTGTTTCCAGATGAATGACTATATATAAGTTTTGTCTTGATGTTGTTAAATCAATTCATTTTGTGCAAAACAGCTCCTTTGTAGGACGGATGAAGTAAATGAGACAAAGCATACAGATCTTGCTTTGTTCCGCAAAGTTCAAATCTTTGTTCAAGCTGTTCCAAAAGTTTAATTGCAAAGTTCTGAATATTCAAGTCATCCGATGTATTGACTCTATCTGTTAGTAAGTGTTGAATTCGAAACAGTTCACCACAAATAAGATGAATAGTTGGAACTGAGTCTGCAGAAAGCTTTTCAGAAAGTTCTTTGAAGAGATCAAGGATTGGAATAATCATTGTTAGAATTTGTAACTCAGCTTGTGTAGGGATAAAGTCATATTTCTGATTTTGAAGGTGTTCTAATGCTGGTTGAATTTTGAGAATGGATTTAATCATCATTGCATTTGAATTCCATCTGGTCGAAACAGGAGCAATGACTTTAATTGATGCCACTGAAAAAACGAAATATTTAAAAAATCATTTAAAGTATTTAAGTTTAAGGATCACACTACCAATGGTGTTCAATTAAACTATTATTATTTATTTTGAAGTATTATACAGGCTAGCAAGATAGACTTGCTTCTACTAGAATTAGTCACTAATTTTATAGTTATGTTGTCTATTTAGAAGTACATTGTTTACTTTTATTTTCAAATGCCGGAATTCAAATGAATGACTTGATGAACCCTATTTTACTGACTCGGGTATCTAGTAAATCCACCTGGGTTAGTGGAATATGATATTTCAACAATAAAATATTTCTTCTTTTGGTTATTGGACAATCAAGGAGTTTGGTGAAGTCTTGTGAGGAAAAAACACCCCACTAACATGGAAAATCAGAATATGGGAAAACATTTATCTTCAAATTGAGGTTATCTCAGAACCTGCAGATTACAAAGGGAATTTACACTGTTTAAGGTACCATTAATGGGTGTGTTTACCTAGAAAAAGAAAGTACTATAGTCTTATAGGCTCAATGAGCCTGTCTAATTTCACTTTTATTTTGATGAGTAGTAACTTCAGTGGAATGAGACCATGAGTGTGGTATTGGAAGCAAGTAAAAAATGAAGTTTGAAGTTAACATCAATTTTGAAAATGAAATCATAAAAAAATGTTCAGTTATTAGAAGAATATAAAAAATAAATTAATATCGTAATTCTCCTCAATCAAAAACTGAGAACAGATAAAAATATGAATTCATGAATGACATTTCATATTATGAGTTGTACTCTAAAATAATGTTCATTAATTTATTTTGGAATACTAAGTTCATGTTTAATATCACTCAATGGAATATTTTTGTTAAATCATGATTATTCGGCATTGTTTCAAATAAATATCAAAAAGATATTTGTGGCAATATTTTTTTGGGGTGACAATTTTTAAATGAGGTTAACTAACAGTAGGGTTGCCTATCTGATGTGGTAAAAATTCCCTTTTTTTAAAGGAACTCTTTAAGCTTCAACTGTTTTATTAAAAATTCTTTTGACTCTTGTACAGACAGAGTTAGCGCTATTTAGTTTTTTACAATGGAGTCATATATATATATATGCTAGGATATGAAAAATTCATCAATTTTCTTCTTTCCAGAAATAAAATCTATAAAAAATGTTTATATAATCTGTGTATAATGCAACACAACTACAATTTGCTATTTTTAAATATGGCATTGTGAATGGTTGGTTACTTTAAATTTTGATTCTTAATTTTTTACAATAGCAGAAGACAATTGAAAAAAATTTCAAAATAGTGATTTAGTATAAACTAACTATACCTCCTACATCCTTGCAAGCTTTCTTGATCAGCTCATTAGCTAAAGTTGATCGATGGGTTTTGGTGGAGAGCAGGGTTGCTTTCGTTATTGCCTTTTGAATTGGTTCACATCCTTCAACAGCTTTCTGCAAGACAAGATTGATTGCATGATCAGCATATAGTAATGAATGAGAAAGTTGAGAGCTGTTTGGAAAGGATGCCCTCATATTTGCAGCTGCATCATGAACCACTACCTTATCACATTCTGACTTGACATTTGGCAAAGATTCAATTTGTTTGTCTATATCCACAGCTATTGTCACTGCAGTGTGAGATCCAGGAAAATGCTTGCAACTGATGACTTTTTTAATAAGGTTGAAATTTCTATTGACAAAATGCAAGGTAAGACACGTGTAAGCTTCATTAGCTCTTGATGTCCACATATCTGAAGTAAGAGCAAAACCATCAACTTCAGGTAGCTCTTGTTCTAACTCTGTAAAGATTTGTTTATGAATCTGTTCATATAGTAAGGGAAGCTTGAACTTTGCAAAAGTTATAGAGTTCTTAACTGTGACCCTTGGCAGCTGCTTCTTAAAAAATTCTTTTGTTTCTTCATGGTCAGCAACACTGAAAGGCATCGAGAGTGCAATAATCCACCTCATAAAATCCAGGTCAAACTGAAGCTGGCGCTTGTCGTAAGTAGAATACTTTGGCTGGAAGAATGATGCAATTGACACAGCACTTTCTTCACAAAGTTTTTTTGAGTTTGAAGGACTTTGTAGACTGTCTGATCCTGAAAAAATATTATTGTTTTCAGTCATCAGAAACATTTTATACATCTCAAATCTAAATAATTTATTTACATTTTTCATTATTTTATTTATCTCCTTATTAGGCATTCATTATTCGGTTGAGTAGGACAGTGGTACAATTGCAAAAATGGAATGTATTCCTGATTTTTCTATGTATATTAGGCATGAGCATTCTGCTCTTTTATGGTGGACCTGAAGGAACTTTATTGGAGAATTCAAATTATTGAACCTAGCCTAAACTATCTGTGTGTCTGTGGAACAGAAGAATTCTTTTAAAACAAATAGAAATTCATACTTAAAAAGTTCACTAATGAGGTACCTTTTAATTCAGTTCCAATGTTTACTCTACTTACTTACTACTACCTTAGGCCCATTAGGGCCAAATTTAGAGAATTGATGTGACTGAGCCCGGTTTTTTCAACATCTTTAAAGATAAATAGTTGGGAGTTAGCAAAGTTCACTCTTTCAAAATGTGTCTAAAAACTGATTTCATTATGAACTCAATATTCTGTTTCATAAACCAATGTTTATTTAGTTCAGAGTTTTACTCTGGAACTTATTTTTAAGGCCTAAACTTGAATTAAGCTATTTCACCTCATGCGTGTTCAGGTGTTAAAATTGTTTATTTTGTTAATTTAAGAAGCAGCCAAAGTTTGCAATAAAAATGCTATAAACCCCATTACAAAACTAAATATGTAACAGCTTGATGGGCATTTTTAGATGCTGAATTAAAAAAAACTTAATTAAATATCCCTCTTTCATTTAGAACTTATTGAAATTTTGTAAAAATGAATCAATTCGAGTTGAGTTTTTAAAGTTTATTGATTGAATCATTTTTACTTGTATTAACTTTCTTCTTGTCCTTTCTCTAATGTGTACATTATCTTTTTGATAGGTATGCTGTAAAGTCTTTTCTTTCACAGAAATAAATGCTCAAAAATATTCTTATCAAAATTTTTTGGCATTTAAGACTTAAAATCAGCTTTAAAATAGTTTTCTTTCAAACAATATTTTTAAGCCAGAGGCTTATAAAAACCATGTTGAATTTTGTTACTTGAAATAAGTACCTTACTAAATAGGAATAAAATTTCTATAAACCCACACTGTACCAAAAAAATATTAGTATCTTACCTTTGTCACACTGATTTAACTTTTGTCCTGCTTCTAAAATATCAGCAGATTCAATTGCTGCTTGTCTTTTTCGAGAGGCTTTCTTTTCAAGTACTTCTGCAGCAATTTTCTTGTGTTTTGACTTGAGATGACCTCACAATGCAGCTGTTGAAAGATTTTTACGGCGTAGTGTCACATTAGTGCACAGTCTACATTTAGCTTTTAGGACACCATCAGCATATGGCTCACAGTCTTCAAAATGCTCCCATAACTCTGATGCTCTAACATTAGTCTCTGTCGTTTCTAAAGTTTTTGTTTGATGTTTAATATCTAACTAATGACACGCACTCCCAAATCACTAGTAAAATATTTCATTTTAATCACATTTTGAAAACAAAAACAAAATGGAACAAAAAAAGGTCCTATCTAAAATTTAATCAATCATAGCAATATGTTTATATATATATATATATATATATATATATATATATATATATATATATATATATATATATATATATATATATATATATATATATATAGATATATATATATACATATATATATATATATATATATATATATATATATATATATATATATATATATATATATATATATATATATATATATATATATATATTTATATATATATATATATAATTTTTAATATTAAATTTGTAGATGTTCTAAATAATGCTTTTCTCTTAAATAATCATTATAGGTTAAAAACTACCAACATAAGTTTTCTTTATTAGTAAAAATATTAATTATTTTTAATTTTATGCCTAAAACTTTATGGCACAGATCACTCAATGCAAGATTGCCAACAAATGTTGATGATTTTATTTCAATTAACAATATTTCTCATACAGCAACAAAAATTAGCATGCTTCTGTTAGTATATTGGCAACATGATGCGAAGATTTATCAAGATTTATTAAATTACTCAATGTATGGGAAATAAAAGATAGCATACTAATAAAGAATTACTATCTTTGTCAAATTTTTATTTCAATTTTGTTTATTAAATAGCTTACACGATTGGAAATAACTCTACAATAGTAGTACTAAACTGTTTGTTTTTTACTAAAAATTAGTCAAAATAAATAAAATGTAGGTCCCCAAATGTGGCAATAGCCAGTATTAAGTCCTGATTATCTTTTTTCAGTTTTGATTTAGTGCATTTGATATCCTAGTTTTTCATGCATTAAGCTAATTAATTTACATCTTAAATTGACCTAATACCATTGCTAATCTTAGATTGAAACTATTAGTTGAGGCAACATTCGTATATATTTACTAATTGCAAATTGGTGATGAAGTTTTCAATATTTTAAGTTATCCTGGTCAACTTTGTTCAACTTCGTTCAACTTTGTTCAACTTCGTTCAACTTTGTTTAACTTTGTTCAACTTTGTTCAACTTCGTTGAATTATTATTTCGTTACGTTCAATTTTGGTTTTTGGGATGATGAAGTCTGACTACGTTACGTTTCGTTACGGTCACAAAAATGAAGCTAACACTGGTGCTTAAAAACAATCCATCACGGCTAAATGAAGCGCGTGATTATGGCAAAGTTGATTTAAAACACCTAATATATTGCCATATTTTTTCATTACGGCTGCTGCATCGTTAGTAGATGCAATAACATCATTTTTTAAGAAAATCCCAAAGTCTGCTAACTTAGCTTCAACCAAATGTTTAATTGTTTCTGCATTTGCCTGCTTAATTATTTCCGTTAGACCCAGAACATAGCATTCAATTGTATTTGAGTCTATTCCAATCACATGAGCTGTTACGTTTACAGAACGTAAAATAGTACTGTCCATTCATCCACAGTAATAGCAAATTTACGATTTGCTGTTTTTAATTTTTCAAATTTTTCCCGCAGTTCAACACATTTTTCTTTATAAAAGCTATTGATGCATTTTTAAATAGTTGTCGGACTTTTCAGCATTTTATAACCTCTTTGTTGCACGTAACCAGCTATAGCTTGGGATTTACTCATTGCTGTGATAGCCATTCCATCAAAAGCTGCGACTTTTGACAATATTTCATTTAAAGATTCTTTTTTTACAAATGGCTAAATATTACATATTTCAGTATTTTGTTTTTTCTTAGGAATATTATTTTCTCCATCATTGTCATTTGATTCCGATTTAGATATCAATATGTTGTGTCGTAGCTTCAAATGATTAATCATAGCAGTAGTTGAACTTCTCCATCCTATGTTCGTTTTGCACCTACCACATTTGGCTTCATCAATATTTTTTTCGTTTTTCTTAAAAAACTCCCATACCTCAGATTTTTTTGACATGGCTAAAAAAACCAGAGATGAATTATCTAAGAAAATCTAAAAAATTTTAACTTACCACTTCAAATTATGCAACCACATATTGTATATTATATTATATTTATTTAATTGTATATTATATTTATTTATTCACAAAATATTAAAAATTATTATTATTAAGATTATTATTAAGATTTTTTTTTATGGAACAAATATAAAAAAGGGTATAATATATAATCAAATAATTTGTTAATTGTTACCATTTTGAAAAGATATAACCTTACCATTGCTGGATATTGGTGCCACTAATAAATACAAAATAAAATAGAAAACAAATAATCCCTTCCAAATTTAAGGAATCGTTGTGATTAGATACTCGTTGTGAAAAATACATGTAACTTTACCACTGGTACTAGCAGGCCTTGTTTTAAAGCGTTAAGCGTAGAGCGTTTTTTGATTGAGTTTAGCTATTTTAATCGGTAAGAGATTTTGATTAAGCAATTTTTCATTTTTATTTTATCAAAAAAAAAAAAAAAAAAGCGCTTAACGCTTTAAAACAATGCTACTATTACTAGATGTCGATGTACCTAAGATTACTATGTACTAGATGTCGATGTACCCAAAGTTTATGAAATAGAAATTTGATAAGCAAATGTCAACTTCAAAAATAATGATAAAAAGTACTATATACTGTATAGTGTATATTAATAAATATACATGTACTAGTTAAATATACATGTTAGTATTTAAGTCAGTTTAAATACCACAAAGAATTTTAAAATAATGTTAAAATGAAGATTATACAAGACTAGAAGTTTGCATTATCATCATATTTAATTAAATTGCAATTAGCTTAAGTAATGGCTTATTTATTTTATTTAGGTATTATTACTTTAATTTTGTAACAAAAACGAAGAGACTAGAAAATAATTTACGATTAAATTCAAAGAAATTACCATTCTCCATTTTTAAATGTATGAAAAAACTTTTAAAAATTTATGAACTACTGAATTTTAACACATACCTAGCTGCAGCCTTTGATTTAAGAGGGTAGTTGATTTTTAGAATAGTTTCTTGGTAAATCCCAAGTAACTGGGCAAAACAAGATGAATAGCATAAATCTTTAAGATAATATACTGCTATTACTGATGCTATAACTTCCTCCATGCATAATATTTTGCAGTTCCATTACACTTTGAATAAATAATAAATAATCTAGAGTTGCTAACAACATTTTCTCGTTGGGGAAAGAATCGTTTAAACTCATCAATAAGAAAAGATAGGGCTATTCTGAGTCTATCTGGAATTTGTTCAAATATTTGGTGGTAAAACAAGTTTCTGTTAAGAATGCTAAATACAGCTATAGATGGTATAGCTTTTCCAAGTTCGTTCTGTTATACAGTTAACACAAATAATTAGTAGTTTAAAGTAAAAATTGAAAAAAATAAATGGTATCTCTGATTATATACTTTGGCTATCAATAAAATCTTTCATATCAACACAAAAATATATATTATAATTAAAATATATATTAAAATATATACTTATATTCAAAGCATTTCGAAACAATAAACAAATTTATATAAAACATGTTAAACTAAAAAAAAGGAAGTATGCCTTTATCTCTGCCTCATTTTCATTGGTTGATAAAACTAGTTTAGCACGTGCTACAGTCTCCTTGATTGCTAAAGTATTATGTCCTCTAGCCAGTTGAAAAAATTTTGGGGAACTTTCATGCATCTTTGACCATCTTTGTTGACGAAGATTGTTACTTAAATGTACAAACATTGGCTCCTAAAAAAAATTTTCAAAACTGTCGATTAAACTTAATAATCATAGTCACGACATAATTAAATAATACTGTTTTAATGATGTATATACGGTTACAACTATTATTAGTGGGTGTAATAGTAGGTGTAATGAAAGTAGTTTTAGTTAATATTAAACACTTGGTGTTCTGCAAATCAACCTCTTGGTTTGAACTATTTTTTGTTTAGTTTGTAAAATAAAAATCGAATTGAAAAAATAAAAATGTATAGAAAAACAAATAGGAAATGTAATAGAAAAAAAGAAACCCTACACCACCAAGTGTAGAGACTTTGTTTTCTGTCAACTTATTCAAGATGGTCTAAAGTAGAAGCAATTAAATTTATTGTGCTTGTTTTTTCTAATAATTTTATAATAAAGAATTTTTACTAGCAAAATGTGTCTATCCTCACTACCTACTTATTGTTTTAGCAATGTATTTATATAAATTAGTACTTTCTTAATAACTTTTTAGCAAAAACATGTTTTTAAAAAAGAAAAAAGTAGGAAATCACAAAAACATATCCAATCATCTTTAAACTGAGGATAGAGATTTTTCAAAGTAATCTTGAGTCGCGAGAAAAACTCCTTGTACCATAATTGTCATTAGCTCTCACCTTTAATGATGCAAATTGAGTTAGTGCATTCTTCAGTTCTATCAATACAAAAACATTACTAACTCCATTGAGAAATTCTATAATTGGCACAGAAAAATAAGTCTGCAGAAGTTCGACATCGATTAAGGAAGTTTAATTTTGGACACCTAATAATATATTAGTTCTAAAAAGCAATAAAAATATATTTTTAAATGAAAAAGTTAAATAACAAGATTAGTCAATAATAACTCAAAATAACAATTGTTATACTTAAAATAACAATTTTTATACTTAAAATAACAATTTTTATACTTAAAATATATATGCTTAAAATTATGGTTAACATGACACAGAAAGTATCAAAAACAGTTGTTTATACTGCATAACAATATATATTGTTTTGCTTGAAACTAAAAAATGACGCTCAATATTATGAATATAGAAGAGACTATGGCTAACCCTTAATCAATATTAAAAAGCAAGCACATAAAAAAAAAGACTTGAAACATTAAAGGGATAAATAGGTCACTAAGTAGTTTTAAGACAGTTAAGTTACTCTAGGCTTTCCATTATTATAAAGTCTTCACCTACTACGCTCTAAGTCTCAAATTTTATTATATCATTTTCAATTTTATAACTGGGTAAAAACAACTATCAAAATAGACTTTCCATTTCATCTCATTTTCTTTCAAACTTCAATTATAATGAAGATAAAGATTTTTTTTAATAATCACAATATATAAATATTATTAATATATAAGCACTTTAGTTAAGATAAGCCTGATAAGATAAGATCGGAGACATGCATAGCTGAACTACTTGAATCAATTTTAGCAAGCATTTAAGATGTTCATTTTGAGACAACATATTTTTCAATAAAAAAAATGGTAAAACTCTTGTAAGAGTAAGTATTTGACCACTTCCAAAATTACCTTTAATTTAACATGTTTTTAAAATTTTACCAGGTTTTTCAATGCCCGCTGGATAGTCAAATGATTGGAGCCATGTATTTAATGATAATATTGTTACAAAATTACTTTCAATAGCACTCACAAAATATTTCTCACAACATTTTTGAGATGCAAAAATTTCACAACAAGATTTTTACTTGCGCACGTCAATATCTGGCACAGACAGCATTTCTTTTAAATGCAGAAAAATTGAATCTAAAATATTTTGAGCACACTTGTGTTTACCTTGAAGATGCAAAGCTAAAGCTCCTAAATAATCATCAGTTATTTGATATTTTTCTGCTTCTTCAATTAAATCAACATCAAAATTATCCTCCACAAGTGCGGAACATTGCTCAATATGCTTTTGAAATCCGTAGAGCGTTTTAAACTTTGAAAAACAAATATCACAAATAATTGAACCTTTGTTTCTATGAATGCGTAAGTGGTTCTTCATCAAACAATACCTAGAAGATATACAAGTACAGCAGTTACATTTTTATGAAAATACTTTTCGTTTTGGGTTTAAATTCTTTGTCAAATGATTGCTATTTGGAGATATATTTATATTGCTATTTGAAGATATATTTGGAGATCTTGAACATTGTGCAGTTTGATTGGTGATATCAAGTGGAGTTGTATTGATTTGAGATGATGTAATACCATTGTGTGACAAAACAACTGTAAATCTATCATTTAAGTGTCTTTGCTTGCTAATAATGTCGTCAGCAAAAAATTTCATTGCTTTGCAAGTCGGTAGGAAAGCTGAACGATGTGGAGCATAATGGTTCAGGATTAGTATAAGAACAGGAAGATTGAGACAGAGGTTGTTTGTTAATGCGATCAACTTCTTGTATATCAACTACAAATTCTAATGATTGTTCATTTATCAAGGCTTTAACAGTTACTTCTTGAACTGAGCATCCAAGCCATTTCAAGCCAATAATTTGACTGACACCAAATGTTAGGCAGACTAAAAATATAATATTTTATATAATTATATATACATATATATATATATATATATATATATATATATATATATATATATATATATATATATATATATATACACATACATACATATATATATATATATATATATATATATATATATATATATACATATATATATATATATATATATATATATATATATATATATATATATATATATGTATAGATATATATACATATATATACATACATATATATATATATATATATATATATATATATATATTTGTATACATATATATACATAAATATATATATATATATAAATATATATATATATATATATATATAAACACAGTTATGTGTGTTTTTTATATTTTACGTTTATTATAATATAACAAACGTATAAACGTAACAAACAAATACATATAACTTATATGTATTTGTTTGTTATATGTTCATGCTTGTTATGTTGTCTGTATTCTATGTATTATATTTTATATATTATTATGTATTATATTTTGTATATTATGTATTGCATTTTATGTTATATCAAATGTTAGACAGACTAAAAATATAATATTTTATATATTTTTATATACATATATATATATATATATATATATATATATATATATATATATATATATATATATATATATATATATATATATATATATATATACATATATATATATATATGTATACATATATATACATTAGGGTGGCCCTTATATGATGATAAAAAATTAAATAAGAGCAATGTTAAGTCTGACCATTTTAAATGGTTCCATTTCATACAAAAAAATTATGTGTAAAGTTTCATAAAAAAATATTAATATTTAGAGGTGGCTCAACGCCGTCAAAGTTTTCTCATATACGAATTTTTGATGTCTGTGACAGAATTCAGCACATTTTGCCATCAGTTTCATACAGAAAATTAATTCTAACTACTAAAAACAGTTCTTAATTACAGAGACAAACACAGAAACAATAGAATACACAAAGTTACACATCTTCACTTAGTTGAACAAGTTAATTGTGAAGTAAGGTGGATTTTTTCACATTCGGAAAGTTTGTCCGGTTCTGTTCGATAACCTGCAGAGCATATTGCAGCTGTTCTTCGCTCTTAAATCGGCCAGACTTTGTTGCATCTTGGATCAAGGCAACTCCTCATTCTGCATGGTCGTTTGTTACTGCCTGGGATTTCACGATTGCCTCTGCAACCTTGAAGTCATCTCTCCTGTTCCATGATTCAGGATCTTCGGCCAGGAATCCATCTGGCATGCCCAGAATAGAAAACAGGTTTCTGCTTCTTTTTGAGACAAAATCAGGAAGCGTCTTTTGTTGTACTGTCGCCAAGTCCACCACGACACGTTTCAAAGGTACTTCTTCTCCTTCCTGTTCTAATGATCTTTTAACAATTTCGCGCTTCGTAGTGAAATCCACTTCTGGATCGAAGAGGCTGAAAAGGATCAAATCTTCTGACAGGTACCAAAGATGGCCCGCAAGCTTGCGTGATGTTGCGGCACCAATATCTTGATCAGGGTAAGCCTGGAGTTGTTGAATAAGTTGTAGATCATTCCTAGCGGCTTTGTAAGCCAGAGGCGCCAAAAACCAGAACGTGATATAAACCTTTGCAAGAAATATGTTCACACGTAGGAGGCCACGAGACTCTCGCAAGGTCAGCTTAAACTGTGATCGAAACAGCCAAACCTTTATACTGTAAATGGCTTTCGCCATCCATCGAGCTTGATGCATTGACCAAGGCGCTCGAAAATTCTTCCAATCTGTAGGCTTTCTTCCTAAAAAGATGAGCATCAGTTTGAGCAGCTCGCGATATTCATCTCGTGGCTGATGATCTTGCAGCTGCTGTTCACAGAAAACAATGATTACATGTTTGACTTCGGAGAGTTCAGCTGAGGCAACATCATCCGAAAAGGCATCTTCATAACTTTCCTGGTCAAAGGATGACCACTGTACTTGAAATCGTTTGAAAACGAGTATTTCCGGAGCTTTACTGGGTCCCATACAAACACAAAAAGCAGCAGCCAATACCAGTTCCATGATATGATGTCGACAACCAAAGTGCAGTAGAGGCCGCCCTAGTAGCTGTTCGAGAAGAACGCAAGCGCCAGACAGCCGACCGGTGTTGGAAGAGGTTGTGTCGAAACACATACCATGGACAAAGTTTTCCAGCTCCCATTTTCGGATAGCATCATAGACTGCTTTGGCCTCGTCTTGTCCAGTGCCTAAAAAGTAATTTATAGTAGTCTTTATTAAAGTTTGTCTGACATGATTTCACATTCATATTTCATAATAATAAATGATTTCGAAATTTATAAAAACATTTAACTAAAATAAAAGTAGGCATATATATTATACCATTATATATTATACCATTATGTATTACCTGCAGGAATCTTTGGAATATCCAAAAGCTTTGTCTTCCCCATTGTTGTGACAAGAATGGGCAACCTATCCACCTTATCTGTTCCAGTCAGATCTTGCATCAGCTTGCCATCCCAGAGTACTGTAAGAGCAGTATTTGGCTTGAAATGTTGAATGATTCCGGAGGCAATTTGCTGTCGGTGTTTCCGACGGAGTCGTTGGATGGTTGATCTATTCAAAGCGAGTGATTCAGCGTCTTGTCCAAGAGCCCTCGAAGCCTCAACGATGACCATCATAGCAGCCCTGTCGCTCATTTTATTTCTATCAAGCATAGATGCCAGCTGTGGTGAAACAACACTTTGGCGTCCTCGCTTTCGTGATGAAGAAGAAGGAGTAACAGTAGTTGTGCTTAGAACTGGATCCTCATCTTCAGGTTCAGACTGACTTTCTTCTGAATCAGCGCTGCTGCTCTCCAACACAGCTTTATCTAGCAAGGTGTTTTTATCAAGTTGAGATCGATGTACTCTCTTTTGCAATATCTGCTTTCTCTCATTCTGCTTTTTTTGTTGTTGAAGCAGAACCTTATCGATTCCGCCTATGCAGCCAGGTCGTCCCTTTTTTCTTTGAGATTCCAGAAAGACCTTATCTTCTTGATTCTCAATTAGCTCCATGGCGTCAGCATGTGCAATGTCGAACAGTTCTTCTATTGCGGCTGAAAATGCGGTTTCATTTGTTTGTTGAGTCTCGGTCTTGCGGCTCTTGTTTTTCTTTAGACTTTTCCACTCGAAGATTAATTGCTCAAGCTTTTTGATGGAATCTTGATGATGCCTAGTTGGAATTTTAGCTCGAAACCAGAAATCTTCAACTTTCTCAATAGCGTGGGTTGCAGCCTTTCGAATATCCTCTTTCAAAATATCCTTTTTCATTGTGGAGATGTAGAAAGTGACCAAGAATCTGCTTCCCCGATGGCAATTTACTAACTTCAATTCTTTCAGCAGGGCTAACAAGATAAATTTGTGAACGCAATGCCATCTGAAAATGCCAAACAGATTTATACTAATGATGATAATATTATAACATAATATTAAACTATGCAATTTTTGGCATAAACAAATTACAAAATTACACATGCCATTGACATGCCATGCAATAATACAAAACGAAATCTACAGTCATACAGACTCCCTCATATAATTATATATATAACATAATATATTTTATAATTAAATTGACATACTAACCTTTGCTGATTGCTAATATCTGTGATTATTGATAACTATTAAATAGAAATTTTATTTTGATTAATTAACAAACAACAGTAGAAGAAGAAATTTATAATACAAGATGGCTACAAAGAACTAGCACAAGATTTATTTAAATATTATATAAGATGCCCAATAGGTGCTAATATTAAATTATATTACATGTTTAGTTTTGTTTACTGAAAAAAATGACTGAAGAAAATTATGAATTAATAAAATTACTGAGGAAAATTATAAATTATTTATTTAGATATATTGAAGAACATTTTTTTATGCGTTATTACCTTTATATTTATCATAATTTTATATTTAATTATTTTTTAGATTAGTACATTATTGAAACATGATATCTAGTTCAAATTATTGATTGAAATATATTTATTCATTTAATATTCAAAATCATTTATTGAAAAGAACCTGAAATTTTTTTTCGCCGATTTTGGTATTCTCTCAAAACTAAAGCTTAGTTGAGCCACCTCTAAATATTGTTCAATCCTGCTCATATTTGGCCGGAATTATTTTTTTATATATTGGAACTCATCTGAGGGGTCAGGCAATGATATTTTAAAACTTCAAAAATAAGGGCCACCCTAATATACATATATATATATACTCATTAATCCATGTTTAATTACATGTTTACCGTGGCACAGAGGTTAGAGCATTGGACTCCTAATACAAAGGTTGCGAGTTCGATCCCGCTCAAAGCATATAAACGTTATTGGTGAAGTCGGAAACGGAGAGCCAACCTAATCAATGCTATTTATTAAGTTAGCTCTATATGTAAAAGGGAGTTATAGTTTTGCAATCGTTAATGATTGTGCGCTTTACACAACTTTATAAGATAATTTTTTGGTAGCAATCTTTACAATTATGAAAATATTATATATTTTTTAAGTAAATCTCTAAAAACCCTTACAAGTGATGAAAATCTAAAATAACTTAAACTTACTTGCAAAAATTTTCAAATCGAATTTGCTAAAACGTGTTGTTTTATGTATATGGTAATACTATCAGCCCTCTAGCTGATTAAATTGACCCAATCAGCTTAAAGCTGAAGCAAAATATCAGCCGTAATCCCTATACATAACCCAAGTTATCGGAGTATAATCCATTAACAAGGGTTCACTGGGATTCTTATATCTATCATTTATATCATCAGGGTTCCCAAGATAAAAAAAAATTAAAATTGCAGGACATTTGTATCATTATTTTCAAGACTTTTCTTGGAAATAATGAAGGTTTCCAGGAATGCCAAAAAAAGTGACGAATTCCAGTACTTTTTAATCGATAGCCCAAAATAACAAAAATTAATTTTAAACGTAGCTCTAAGAAAAAATCTTAAATTATTTAAAATATTATATATCTGACTGGATATCTGATGATATAGTATGTTGGAAAAGTGTGGCAATTTCAGACGCCAACCGGTCCGTGCGAAAAAAACAGAAACCGAGAAAACCGAGATAACCGAGAAAAACGACCGAGAAAACGGAAAAACGTGAGCAAAAAAAAGGTCCCGCCCGAGCAAAAAAAGAATTGCGTCATGCGCAAGCGCAGATATAATAAAGGATCAGGTGTAAAAAAAATTTATTCAAATTTTAATTTGTTTAATGTAATGCGCGCGCAAATATAATAGAGGAATTTTAATTTGTTTAATGATGCGTGAGCGAGAAAAACGACCCGTCATGCGCATGCGCAGATTTAATAAAGGATTAGGTGTAAAAAAATTTATTTATATAAAAAACTGTTACAATTAAAAAAGTAGTGACAATAAAAAAAGACCATAAAAAATATATGAAAAAAGACTATAAATTCTGAAAAGCAAAATTTATTTTTATATATTCATTTATTGATATTTTTCTTTAATGTTTATATTCTCTAATTCGTCCTGTAAACATTTTTCAAAGTTCAGGCCACGTAGCGGTCTTTTTAGTTTTAATTGAGCCGGTTTCAATTCGAATGGTGGAGCATCGAGTTCGCAATCCCAATTATCATTATTATTCATTTTTTTTATATCTAAAAAAAAAAAAAAGAATGTTAGTATAAAGTTGTATAAAAAATAGGAATAAAAAAAGCAATAAAAAATAAGGAATAAAAAAGACGAAAATGTGATAAAAAAATATATTTCATATAAAAAATTAATTTCTTTTTAATAATTCACATGCTTGGCATTTGCCACATTTTTTTCTGCAAAAGTAGCTTTCATTTATTAAGCGCCACTGCATCAACGCTTGTTTCTTCATTTTGAAAAAACAAGGGTACATTGCTGAAAAAAGAGAAAAATAGGTCCGAAGAAAAAAAAGGATCAAAGAACAAAAGGTAATGCGCATGCGCAGATATCATAGAGGATCAGGTGTAAAAAAAATTTTTCATATAAAAAAACTGTTACAATTAAAAATAGGGTTACAATATAGATTTTTTTTCTTCTCTAAAAATGGGATAGTTCTTTTTCACGAAATTTTCAAACGTCATGTTTTAGTGAAACTGTTTCCCAATGGTGATATAGTGATTATAAATGTTAAGTTCTTCAAGGAATGTTTTGTTATATTGTTCCGCGATTTCCCAGACAAAAAGTGCTTTTTCAGCTGTTAAATGGATTGTGTTTTTAACGAGACAATTGCAATTTCCACAAATTGTATTAGTTAGCTAAAAAAATTACAATAAAAAATATATGAAAAAAGATTATAATTTATGAATAGCAAAATTTATTTTTGTATATTCATTTATTGACATGGGTTTTTTTATATTTATATTATTGTTTGTATTTTTTATATTTTTTGTCTCCAGATTTAAGCATTTTTCATAATTATTTCCTCGGAGAGGTCTTTTTAATTTGGTACTCTTTATTTGTATTTCGAAAGATGGAGCGTCGAGTTCCAACTCCCAGTTGTCATTATTATTATTATTCATTTTTTTATATCTAAAAGAAAAAAAGAATGTTAGTATAAAGTTGTATAAAAAATAGGAATAAAAAAAGCAATAAAAAAATTAGGAATAAAAAAAAGACAAAGTGTAATAAAAAAATATATATTTCTGAATAAAAATAATACAAAATACTATTTTTGGAGGTAGCAGACTTGACAAAGTCCACATTTCTTAACACAGAAATATCGCTCGTTTAATAAGCCTGAATGTTTCAAAGATTCTTTTTTCATTTTGAAAAAATAGGGATACATTGCTATAAAAAAAAAGAAAAATAAATAACAAAAATATTTTGTTTATATATTAAAAATAAAAAAAGAAATAAATATACCTTTCATTTGTTGTCTGATTTTTTTAGGTGTTTTTTTATTTTTCCCATAACCACTTGTTTTCATTTTATTATTCTAGCTATAAATATAAAATAACATCTTTAATATGTACAAATTGATGAGATGTGATAAAATGATATTGATCTGTAGCCCATTTTACATAATCTTTTAATAAAATATAAAATTGATCATATTGAGTATTATTTAAATAAGAATGAAAATAATTACAAAATAGTTACAAATAATATAAAAATTACAAAATTAGTTACAAAATTACAAAAATAGTTACAAATAATATAAAAAGTTATAAATTTTCTTGATCCGGACTTTCTAAAAAAAAAGTGAAAGGGAATATTTAAAACAAATATTTATATTATTTTATTAATGGAAGTAATAAAGTTAAACTTACGAGGGGAGTAGTCCCAGTGGGAAGGTCCTATTTCTCTATTTTCGGATACTGGATACGGACTTTCTAAAAAAAAAGTGAGAGAGAATATTTAAAAAAAAAATATTTTTTATTAATAAAAACTAGTAAAGTTAAACTTACGACGGGAGTGGGAAGGTCTTGCTCTGTTTTCTAAAACGTAGTTTCGAACAAAATTGCGGAAATTTTGTAATCTTAGTATTTCTTCGTCTATAAGAAAAAAAAATAGTATTATAAAAAAATAATTTTTTTATTTTATATGTAAACCATAAATCAAATACCTCTTTTCAGATTGTAAGCAAAGACTTGATTTATCATTCTTTTTTTACCATCTTGAATAATGTACATTTGATCACTCAGGCTGTCATTGAATACTTCATATTGTATTTTATTAATTGAAATATATCTCATTGTTACAACTAAAAAAATAAATAGGTTCATTTAGAAATAAATACTATATTATTTTTTTGTAATAAATAAAATAGTTATAAATAAAAAATATCATTTTTTTATAAAGTGCCTAAAGTAAGGTATACTCCTAGATCATTAAACACTGTCAATATGGCGCGTACAAAAACAACAGTTCCTAGAATAAAAAAAGCAGTTCAAACACAAACAAGTACAAAACAGAGTTTAACATCGACACAGACTAAAAGTCAGTATTTACCGAGCAATTGTAAAAGAATATTATTTTGTTTACGAAGAACAAAAAACAGATATAAAGATAATAAAACAAATCGCAAACTTGGAAGAGTGGGTAAAAAAATAAAGCGTTAAATTCATACTGCAGAATCCTATGTCGATGATAAAAGAAGTAAACATAAGAATAAATAAATAATATATTTATAAAAAAAATTTACAAATTAAACGAATTTCTTTTTAATATATATTCCATTTTTCTTTTTGCATTGCGCCCTTTATACGACTTGCTTTGTTTTTTCTAAAAATATATATATAAACCTTATAGAAAAAAGATTAAAAAAATTTAAAAATAGTGTAAAAAGAAATAAAAAAACAAACTTTTTTTGATGTTCAATTGTATTTCTTGTGCGATGTTTATGTTAATATTTATTTCTGTGGGTTTTTTCTATAAGGTTTATTAAAAAAAGATTAAAAAACTTTAAAAAAAATAACATAGGTTTTTTATAAAAAATATGGTTTTAAATAAACTTATTTTTTCTGTACATAAATGAATTTCTTGTGTATTTTCTCTATGTTTTATTTTAAAATGTATTTCTCCATCCTTCTCTTCGTTCTATACTTCACAACAATCCTCATAACCTTCGATTGTAATAATTTCTGGTATTTTATTCTCTAGAATATCGTGTTTAAAAAATTCCAATTCTTGATCTTTTGAAATTTTGTCTTTTTAACAGATCGTTTTGTGAAGCGTGTTTTTGGCAATTGATTTTGTTAACCAAAAAAACACGCTTTTTATGTATAAAATTTAATCTCCACAGATTAATGTGAAATAAAAGACAAGCTGATGTAACTTTATGTGATAAAAAGAAAATGCTGTGTCATGCTAGTTAAATTTAGAAAGAGTTAATACCTTTTTTAGGAACAAGTTAATACCTTTTTTATGAACATTAAATTAAGGAGTAAACAGAGTTAATACCTTTTTTATGAACAAGTTAATACCTTTTAAATTAAGGAGTAAAAAGATTAAATTAAGGAGTAAAAAGAATTAATACCTTTTTTATGAACAAGTTAATACCTTTTTTATGAACATTAAATTAAGGAGTAAACAACTTTTTAAAAAACTCTACGAAGAAAAAACTTTGCGATAAGTGTTAAAATGATATATTAAATAAATTAAAAACTCCATGAACTAACACGTCGACGTAGCATAGTGCATTCGCTCGCAGCACTATGTTTCAATCCCCATGTCATTAGACCGTCGTGGGTTCAACTCTCGTTGAAGGTAGTAGAAAGTTTAGAAAGTTTAGAAAGTTCAATGTTAAAACACTAACTCGCAAGAATTAGTTTGTGCGTCTAGAAAGTTTAGAAAGTTCAATGTTAAAACACTAACTCGCAAGAATTAGTGAGTGGGTCTAGAAAGTAAAGAAAGTTCAATGTTAAAACACTAACTCGAAAGAATTAGTGAGTGCGTCTAGAAAATATAGAAAGTCCAATGTTAAAACACTAACTCGAAAGAATTAGTGAGTATGTCGAGTGAAAACACTAATTCGCAAGAATTAGTGATGAGAGAACGAGTGAGTGTACGAGTGTGTGAGTAAGCAGGTTAAGGAAATCAGGCAGGACTAAGTTAGTTAAGTAAGGACTAAGTAAGGTCAAGTAATTAAGTAAGAAAAAATACGACCGTATAAAAAATAAACACTATAAGAAAAACATAAGTAAGTAGGCCTACTAAGATAAAGTAAAAATGGAATAAGTAAGGTTGTGTTAGGGTGACACCATGATTTTATCTTGTAAAAAAAAAAGATTTAAAAAAAAAGTTAAAGTCAAATAAAAATACAAGTCAATAAAAAAAGTTAAAGTTAAAAAAAGTTAAAGTTAAAAAAAGTTAAAGTCAAAAAAAGTTAAAGACAAAAAAAAAGTTAAAGTCAAAAAGTTATAGTCAAAAAGTTAAAGTCAAAAAAAATGCAAGTCCAAAAAAAATGGCTGCAGATGATGTTGATTTTTCGCGTATGATTGAGAGACGGAATTTTTTTCAAAACCTACATATAAAAGTAATTTAAAACCCAAATATGCATCTAAATTACCCAAATATACAGTAGATGGAAAACGGCCTTTTCATAGGAATGCTTTTTTTGAATTTTTTGATAGGACGTCATTTGATGAAAATGAGTTAACCGATTCGAATAATACAGAACTAAGAGCTCTAAGACGTAGAAGAGCTAAGAAAAATTTGAAAAAAATAAAGCGTCAATATTGTAGAAAAGCACTGATGTGTTATCGAAAAACAAAAAGCAAGCATATAAATAATAAACTAAATCGCGAAATGGATCGAGTAGGAAAACCGATATATCGTTTTGTTTTAACAAAAGGGGATCGCGATAAACAAAGAAATATTTTTTAAAAAATGAGACATAGAAGGCATAGAGGTCATAGGTCTGCTAAAAGATATATTTTTGTTCACCAAAAATTGAGACCTCATCCTAGATCTCATCATTCTTTAATTGTTAAAGGGCGAAAACGTATACTTAGAAAACGTGGTAAAAGTATCCTTGGTAGCCTATTAGGAAATATACCCGTACTTGGTGGTGTGTTTAAACTATATTTTAATCGGATTAAAAAACAAGTATAAAAAAGCTCAACTCTCCAAAAACGTTTATTTACAAAAAATGAATTCAACACGAGTGTGTAAACATGCAAAAAGAAAGACACATATTAAAAAATATTGTCCAAAATGCTTTCTGGTAAAATTTCAAGAACATATTCAAGAAATTTATAAGGAATATTTGTGGTTACTAGAAGACATGAAAAAACACAAGAACGATGAGCTTAAAAATTTAAGAACCCATACGAGTGCATATGGTGAATATATTTTGACTTACGAATACAAAAATGGCATTGTGGAAATTGTAAGTGGCAACAAAGATACCGGACACACGAAATCTTCTACATTTTTTGGTGGTTTAATAATGGATTGTGATATTTTAAATAATTTATACACATTATCACATGTAAATAAAGAAATATTTTATGTCAGTAATAAATTACCAAAAATAAATTGATAAAAAAAAATATTGAATGGTGTTTTTTCTATTGTTTTTTTTTAAAAATACTATAAATTTGATTTTTTTGAAATAAAAAATTTCATTTGACAAAAATTCATTGACAAAAATGGAGTTTAAAACATGTTTAAATGAATTTTATAAATCTATTATGAATGTAGAAGCTTCCAGGTTTGAAGCAAATGATAGTTTAAAACAAGTCCAAGGTAATTTCAAATTAGTATTTCGTTTGGATGGACTAGCTGAAATTAAAGTAACTCGCTCTAACGAAAACGCTCATATTGATTTTATTTAGATTCATCTAACATTTGGCTACTCGAAGAAGTAGACATTAAAAATGAGTTTTGAAACTTATGCAGAGGATTGTTATCCGTTTCCACAATTAGAAGATTTTTATATTTCACTATTTAAAGCTAGTAGTAAAGCAAAGGGAGATTTTTCCTTGTCACATTGTTTAAAACAGGGACAAATTATTAAAGTAACTCGTTTCAATAATAAACTCAATATTGTGATTATATATGAAGATGGAGAAAAACATTCTTTTGAAATAACTGAAAAAAATATTTTATTGTTAGCTGCAAAATCTCTTGCAGGATGGTTTATCGACGAAAAAGGCAGAAAAGACATTATAGATCTAAGATACGTTAGCGAGAGAGGATACGAATATGCGTAAGAGGAAGGGGATAAGCTGATTTTATAACCCCTAAAAATGTAACCAACGCATTGCAAATGGGTTCGCTGTTATACGGTATAAAAAAAGCGTGGAAAGGCAAAAAAACAAAAACTGCTCCTGTTCCTGTTGTTACAAAACCCGCCAACCCTTATATGCCTCCGGATAAAGTGTTTGAAGTATATTAAAAAAACAGTTGTAAAAAAATTATTTTATATCATCTAAAGACTAAATATATACAAATAAAATAGTGTCTTGTTTTTCTTCTCCTTTTTTCTTTTTATAACGTTTTATGGTCAATGTTTTTTTTCCCTTGCAAGTTAAGCAACGCGTCTTGTGAAGATGTATTTTTGCGCTCCTTTTGTAATCGCACTATAAATCCACACTTCGTTGTTTAGTACGTGTATACTACAATCTTTTAATAATGCGATATTTTTTTTTTCTTTTAAATCGAGGACAAAAAGTTCATCATAACCATTACAAGTAACACATTTTTCATCTACAACTTCTTCAAGTAGTGTGTGCACTGTTCTTTTCATGTTTGTTTATATTAAATTCAGAGCAATCTGCCTTTTTATTTCTTTTTTAGTCGTGACATCATCAATAGGTACATTTAAAAATTGATTGGCAGTCTTTAATCGTGTGTAATTGTTTGCATAAATCCTATCCATTTCATTTTGGATCATGTAATAAATATTTTCCTCGTTCATCACAGATGGAATAGCCTGAATATCCAATACAGATAATTTATCCCACGTAGCTTCATAATTTGTTCTTATTAATCCTGCATCTTTTAAAAATCTTTTAATAGCATTTTGAGCCAATATTTGTTTTTCATAAATATCATAATGCAAAGGAATTTGTTTTGTTTTCATAGACAGTAGATCATGTTCCAGATTTTCCTGTTTTCTCATATATAAATGCAATTGCATGTCTTTTTCAAACAGTTGTTTTGCAGTGTTATCAAGGTGTGGAAAGAGTTCTCTTTTAATAAATTGAAAAAATGAATAGAGATTTAGTTGAATTAGTACACAGGCATGAAGAGTTGTTACTTCATAAAAATAATAATTTAACAGTCTTCACAACAAAGGTAAATAAATTTGATCAGTATATAATACATTTTCACTGCGAAAGACTAGAGCTACAAAGTAAGCGGCAAATGCTCCACATAAACTACTATCATTCCATTGAAAAGGAAATTTTTTGTATGAAAAAAATACGTTTTGATTGCCAGTGATTTCACTATATTTTAAAATAAATTTGGTAAACCAATAAAACTCGCAATTTTCTGCTGTCCATTCTGTAGGAAAATGATTTGATTGTCGTATATAAGAATTAATTTCAATTTCATTGTAGTTGATGTTAATAGTGTTGATTTGTATATTGCTATTGACTTCTTCTACTGCTTCAAAAAAATATTTATTAAATCTTAAATGTTTTGGAATTTGTTGCAATACACTCTCTTCTCCAAAACTATCAAAACAAAAAAAATGATCCTTGTCTATTTTCATCAACACTCTCCAATGTTGACCTGCTTCTTTTGTGGTTTCATTGTTGTAAATGATAAAAGAGCCATTTTTTTTCATTTGATTAATAATATGAATATGTGTTTTTATTTGACTTAGCTCGTCAAAAGCATAAACTCCTATAAAATTATTTTTAAATTCTGAATTTTTAAAAAAACGAGACAAAGATTCATCAGTAGCCATTTTATTCTTCTTCTTTTTCTAAATTAAAAAAACTCGTAATAAATAGTGTTACAATAGCGTGTAATATATTAACAAATAAAGTTTTTTTATTGCTGGTTCTTTCCTTTATAATTCCTTCCATGTTTCTTTTAACAGATTTCTTTTTTAAAGCTCCATCAATTTTTTCTATCAAAGAAGAGACGGTAGGTATTACTTTTGTAGTAAACGTAGTACTTTTGTAGTACCCACAAAACCGTCTGTTTGATCACCATCTGTTTGATCCATAGTAGGTTTGATATCTCTGTCTAGTAGCAATAGAGTAAACTTGGCTTTATAGAGTAGTCAGCTATATAGTTATCACCGAGTTGATCTTGCAAATCATCAAAGTGGTTGAGATGAATAGGACAAAGTTGAGGATTTTCGAGTAAATTATTTAATTGACTGTTTTTAAAACATTTTTCAATACTGTAAGAATTTAATGTTATCCTTTTAGAATCGAGTAGATTTTGAAAAAATCAAATGATTTTTCATCTGTAAAATGTTCTTCTTCTACACGATCAGATGAAGGTAAAGAATTTCCAGATTTGTGTTCATAATGTTTATATCTTTGAGACACTTCATCAAGCGCGCACACTGCGCAATTGTTGTGAATTTTTTTAATGATGCTATCAACGCGATTCATTTTTAATAAAAAGAAAAAATGTAAAAAAATTTTTAAAAATTGATTTTTTATACTTTTTTATTCATTTTATTAAAAAAATACGCTTCTTTTTTTGATAAAAAGCAATTTATTTTAGTTGTAGTTGTTAGATTTCGAGTTTATAAGCAACAGTGAACAACATCGGTAGGGAAAAAATTGTGTTAGAGAATTGTGTTTAAGATCAATCTGTGATAAAAATTTTTATCACACACAAGTTATACCGCGTGAAAAGATCGAAAACTTGGAACAAAAAGATAAAAAAGTATTTTTATACTGTCTAAAGAATATTCATGGATTAGAGTACTATCCCACTTTCAAATATACCAGCGAAATCATATTTTGCTACTCTGTTGTAGGTTACTTAAAATCAATATTTTCAAAATTCGAATATAATCTCGTGTTTTATAAAGGTGGCAACATGGAGAAAGAGGTGTTGTCTACAATAAAAGAGCAAAAATATATACATTTGATTTAAATAGATTACTATTTCCAAAAATAAGTAAATTACCGAGATTCTTAAATAACGAAAGTTTATGTCTAGAGCATTTTCAACACAATCACGTAAAAGAACATACAACCGAACATTGCCCAAAATATGAAACGTTTATTTATTGCGCTTTATTTAGAAGATTTTGTGAACGGTTTTATAAAAGATGCTGACGTACGAGAGTATACAGAATTTAATGTTGAAGAGTATTCAAGTTTTATTCGATCAATAAAAGACAATATCAAATGTGTTTATATGTTAAAATAAGACACTTGCGAATGTTTCAATAATATATTTAAAACAAACAAACTTGTATATCAACTTTTTGATATGAAAAAGAAATAAAAAAATAAAAAAATGTCTTGTTTATAATCCTTCTTTCGCAGTCGCATAATATTTGGTATAATTAGTGTTTTTGTGTATAGATTGTTTCGATACTATTTCGTTAGTATTGTAATTATAAACATCATCCTCTTTTCTGTATAATACCATTGAAATGTTAAAATTTCTTTTAAAGAAAAAAAACCATTGAGCTGTAGGGAACATTTCTATTAAACTTTTTTCGTGAAAATTACAACGTACAAAGGCTTTATAAATGTAAACTTTATCTCCTTCTTGGTGTACCTTTTTTTCTATAAAATATTCATAAATAGGAGCAGGTGTATAAATGGTGTAATAGGCATTATGAAAAACTTTATCGTTGAACGAAAAGCAAGGCGGTTGCTCCATGAAAGCTGGATAAACGTTTTTTAATATTTTACAATTATTGTTCAAGTTATCATACTCCCATTTGTTAGATAGATAAGGAAACAAAAAATAATACTTTAAAGACTGTTTAAGTTTGCTTTTCCATGAAGTGCATTTCTTTTCCATGTTTTTTGATTTGTAATAAAGTTTATATACATTAATAAATTCTCCTAGTTTTCTTTTTAATTCTTCATGTTGTTTTTCTACTGTTGTTTTGGTTACATTTAAAGAATCATCGTTTATTATGCAACATTCTCCATGAAGGTGATTGTTCTGCAAAATTCATATAACAACGAGAAGGTTTTTCAAACAAATGAAGACAGTTTTCATAGTCTTAAGCTATAAATATATAATACAAATCCTTGTATTTTTCTTCTTCCAAGTTCAACTCCAAGTTAAAATTTTTTAAACAAGTAAATATAATTTCTTGCTAATCTTCATACGTGTTATTTAAATAGTGAAATTCAAACAAAGGATGTAATTCATTATCTGGATAAAAAAGTTGAACAGCTTTGATGAGACTTTCGTCGAGTTGTTTGCTAGTCATTTTCTCTTTCAAAAATGAACTAGAATTTATTTTTTGACCCTTTATATAGGAAAAATAGATAAGAAAAAACAAGTTTTTTATTAATAAAACAGGTTTTTTTAATTCAATTAAAAAAATTACAAAAAAAAATTATTCTTCCTCTTCTTCTGGTACTTCTGGTTCGATTTTGGCTTTTTTAGCTTCGCTTTCAGCAAACTCGGCACAGGCTTTCTTCAAATTTTGATTATAATTTCTAGGAACACTATTTTTATTCATCGTGTTGTGGAAAGACGGTTCTACAGCCAACAATCTTTCGTACTCTATAACATGAATCTCATCATCTTCTTTTGCTAAACGTATACCAAAAACGTTAAACTCGACTGATTTTAATATGAGGGTTTTAGAGTAAGCCACTGTCATATAGGCTCTGTTTTGAGCAGTTTGCATACTATCCATCAAACTTTCCAATACTTTTTTGGTCATTTTGTTCTGATTAAATTTAAAAACCACATTATTAGTAACTTCGCCTTTAGATAATTTAAATTTGTTGTCGTCTTTTGTTAATTTCAGTTCGGATCTGAATAAATAATTTGTTTTGTTGAGATCACACATATCTCTG
Organism: Hydra vulgaris; assembly: GCF_038396675.1. Classification (NCBI taxonomy): domain Eukaryota; kingdom Metazoa; phylum Cnidaria; class Hydrozoa; order Anthoathecata; family Hydridae; genus Hydra; species Hydra vulgaris. Next base: position 67,595,917 of record NC_088920.1, on the reverse strand, counting down.
TACTTCCATGATAGTAATATTTCACAGCCCTCATTTTTTGGTTTGTAAATCTTTTTTTTTTTAACATAGTTAAATTGTGCCAGTGGTTTGAGAGGAACAGTGGAATATTGTTTTTCTTTTACATTTTTTTCTTCTTTAAATTCAATAAGCCACAAAGTAGCAGCTGCTAAATCTGCAAATTTGACATAGGTGTTATCGTTGCAATAAACAGTTTCAAACTCTGCCATTTTTTTGTTTTATTTGTGTTTTGAATAGATTTTTAAAAGAAAATGAACTCCTTTTATACTGTTTGAGTTGAAAAGAGAGATTAAAAAAAACAAGTACAAAACAAGTTTTTTTAAAAAAATGTAAATTCCTGATGAAGAGTTTAAAGTTCTAAAATGTGGTGTGATGTACTTTAAACTTTGTACTTTGATACTTTAATTCTATTTTAATGATAGAGATGATGTTGTTATGACTACCATTTTATATAAAAATGGGGAAAAGTCATCAACATTTGATGACTTGAACAAAGTTGTTCAAGTCATCAACATCTTCTGGTAAAGACAGTGAGATATAGAAAATGTGTTTAGATTGCAAAAAATGGAAAAGGAAGAAAATAGATATTATGAAAGAACAAGAATGGAAATCGTAAAATTAAAATACAAACATTTTGATGGTAGTGTTCAATTAGAAAAAATTTCACTTGTAGAAGATTACGATAGAAAATTAGTAAAAAAAATAGATGATTTATTTTTAAATATATGTGGATTGATACAGAATTTAATACTGGTGTATCTTTACTACGTAATATTAATGAACTTTTTAATAGACCATTAAACAAAAAGGATTTAAAACAGTTTGAATTTTATTGTTATTGGTTTGGACACTGTGAACTTTGTAGTAAAATATATTTGTTTTGTTTTAATTGTTTTTTTTGTAAACTAAGTTTTTGTAAAAATTGTATTCTTTCTCATAAGGAAAAAAGAGAACATGTAATTTATTCTTTAGAACAAAAACACAATGTATGTATTTAAATTTTTTTTAGATGATTAAAACACGAAAATGGTCTTTTTATGAAACTAAAGACGATAAAAAGATTGAAATAAGAGATAATGAAGAATGGTCTTTTTATAAAACAAAAGAAAGTGCTTGTTTTGATCTGAGAAGCACAAAGGATTATATACTTCAACCGTAACAACGTATTTTAGTAAGCATTGGAGTGTTTATTGATTTAATAGATTCAGATTTAGTAGGACACATATACTCAAAAATCAGGTATGACTTTTAAATATGGTGTGGTTGTGTTGAATGCTTCAGGAGTAATAGATGCTGATTATAAAGATGAAATTAAAGTCATATTGATGAATCTTTCGAAAGAAGATTATATTATTAAGCGTGGAGATGCTGTTGCTCAAATGGGATTTGTGAAAATGTTTAAGGGGCTATCCCCCCCTTAAAATCTCAATATTTTAAAAAAAAATTGTTTTTAACTACTTTTACCTGTATATGATTATAAAAATTGTTTTAAAAGTAGAAAATTAACCTATAACTATCTTAATTTATCTATTTAAATAAACTATCTTAACGTGATATCCCTAGCAACGCCATAGCAACGCACTTGTTTAACTGTATACATCCTACATTTTGTCTTTATTCAACCCTAATGTGTGTTATAATAGTCATGTACAAGCTTGAACAGCTTCTTTATAAATTTTTCGAGAATTTTCGTGAAGGTTGCTACATCAAGTACGACAATTTAAATCAGTTATAGTGTTATTTTATCAGCTTGGTTTTATTAGTAAAAATGGAAAAAGATTGTCGAGTGAAGCAACGTACACAAACTCGCCGTAAAAGAAAAGGATTTATTGGAAATCTTAATAAATCTGTGAACATTGATAGTGTTTCTGATAATGTTAGTATTGAGTTGCTAACAATTAATTTAAATGCTGCTAACAGCACTTGTGTTTTGGAACAAAACAATGAAAACTCACTTAATTTGTCAGCTTCGTCTCGAAAAGTTGAAGACTTAGAAGAAACACTTGTTTTGAAACCTTGTATATCTGGTTATCGTATTATTGATGTTGCTGTTTTGGTTTCTGTTTTTAGTTCTTTTCTGTGTCCAGAATGTGGAAGTCCCACACTCTCATTAGGTGAGAGAAATATTAAACGACATGGTTTATCTTCCTTGTTATATCTTAAGTGTCAAAAAAAAGATTGCAACTATCTTCATCAGTTCTACACCTCTATCAACGATAATAATGAAAAAGAATTTGATATTAATAAGCGAATAATTTATTGCATGCGACTATTGGGCCATGGATATGCAGGCATAAAAAAGTTTTTGCACCTTTATGAATTTACCTAAGCTTATGACCAAAAACAACTTTGAAAAACTACTGAAAATAATTGCAACAGCTGTTAAAACTGTAGCAAACAATGATAAATGCTGCAAATAAATTGCACAAACGAGGATATTCATCGCTGAATGGAGTCTTTTCTGTTATCTCTACTGTTAGTGGCAAAGTGTTAGATGTTGAAGTCATGTCTAGATATTGTAAAGGTTGTAGTATTAATCAAGAATTTCATAAGTCTAATCCAAATGCTTATGCACAATGGAGAAATTCTCATCTTTGTAAGTATAATTACCAAGGTTCTGCTGGTGGTATGGAGCCAGAAGGAGCAAAACGTGTTTTTCAGCGTTCTATTGATAATCGCCAGTTAAGATATATTCAATATTTAGGTGATGGAGACAGTAAAAGTTACGTGAATGTAAAAAATACATACCCTGATATAGAAGTTGAAAATCTGGAATGCGTTGGACATTATCAAAAGAGAGTTGGAACACGGCTGCGGTATTTAAAGAAAGGAGAAAAAGGCCTTGGTGGTAAAGGGCGTCTTACAGATGCGACAATTGATCGCTTACAAAATTTTGTTGGAGTTGCAATCAGACAAAATGTAGGTAACCTAAAGGAAATGAAGGCAGGAGTGTTAGCATGGCTATTTCATGTGGCTTCATCTAAAAATAATAGTTTACATTTTCCACACTGCCCTACTGGTTCAGACAGCTGGTGCAAACACAATGCTGATAAAATAAATAAAACAACAACATATAAGCCAGGGCCGGTTTTACCAATGGACGATATTATGAAAATGAGATATATATTTGAAGAGATAAGTAAAGACAGTAAGTTACAAAAATGTTTGCACGGCAAAACACAAAATGCTAATGAATCATTTAATAGAATGATTTAGGACCGTATACCAAACAAACATTTGTCTCGCTTACCCAATTAGAAATTGGTGTATATGATGCTGTTGCTTACTTTAATATTGGAGCAAAAGTATCATTTGATATTTTTAAAGAACTGAACATGGAACCAGGCTTTCATATGATTGCAGGATGCAAAGTATTAAATAATGGAAGAAAAAGAAATGCTGAATATCGAATAAACCCTGATAATCAGTCAAGACGGCAATTTTTACGTGCCAAAAAGTTAAAAAAAAATGACAAAATAATTGAAAAAGATAGTGACTTGTTTGTACCAGGTGGACTTTGAAAGTTTGGATTATTATTTTTACCTATTTGTGAATAAAATATTATTATATTTAAAGTTCTTACTTTAATCGAGTTTTTCTCAGAATTGCATTTCGTGGACGCCGGCCAATATATTTGGAGAACGGTATGATATTTTTTTATGAAATTTTCATGAAGTGTTGTCCATATTATACTCTATGATATGAATGGAATGGATTTTTTTAAGTTCGAAAAAAAAAGTTTTGGGTCAATAAAATGATAAAAAATTTGACCTTAAACTTCGGTCGTCCTGTTGAGGTGGTGAAAAAAAGTTATGAAAAATCTGTTCCACTCATATTATAGACCTGCCTTATAACAACACTATGGTTCAGTATGGAAAGGTGGAAATGACTCAATTTCTTTTTATTTTGGCCGGCGTAAAGTCATTTTTTGGTCATTTTAGGGGTATTTTGTGGTTACCATGGCAACAATATGAACTTTCAAAAAAAACGTTAGTCCATTATTCTTAATTTAATATAAGCATGTTACCAATAATCATTTTTTGTAAAAGTGCTTAGATTTAAAATCAGAGAATGGTACCCCTTAAAGCTATAAAAAATGTAATAGAAATTGTTGGATGTTTTTGTCGTGAAACTGAAAATGTCAATCATTAAAGATGTAGAAAGAAAGGGTGGTTTTGGTTCCACTGGAAAATAAATTTTTGTAATATTTTTTTTATATTGTATAAATTTTTTTTTAAACTAGTAAAAAATTATGGCTGATAGAATTACAGAAAATAGTAGACCTTCATTTACCATTTATACTGACAATCCGAGTTTTTTATTCAATGGTTTGTATAATGATAAAATAATGAATTTAGATTTTTGAGTATCCATTTTAGAAGAAATGCACAATAATAATGAACATGGTAGTAAGATATGGATTTTTGAAGGAGCAATTAAAAAATTAAAGCAAAGCTTATTATAGCGTACCATTTTATTATAAAAATTATCAATTTTTAATGAAAATGAATATCAATATGAAATGTGATAACCATGAGGAAGAAGAAACTAGTTTGTATATTATAATGAGATCATCACCTTATGTTGCTATATTAAAATGGCCTTTTATAAATCACGTCATTACATTTAAACTATGTGGACCTAATGGCAAACAAATGAAAAAAAGTTTTGTTACTGAGAATAATGTGTCTTTTCAACGTCCTGCAAAAAATGAAGAAAATGTTGGTTATGGATATTGTAACTTTATAAAAAAAAGCAGACATTAATGATTATTTAATTGAAAATAACTTATATATCAAATGTAAAATTAAGTAATTTTTTTAAAATGTTTTTGTTATAATTTGTATTTTTTTAGAAAATTAATTAAAAAAATGAATTCATGGTATGATATCAAACGAGCTTGGGATGCTGTTTTAGAACATGATCAAGAACAATATCGACGTTTAACAGGAATTATGGATTATGTTGAAAACTTTCAAACAAATTCATTTAATAATGTGCTTGAAAATTTGTATACTATGAAGAGCTTTCTTAAGTAATTATCTGTTGTCTTTATCTCAGTTTCTTTAAACTTGTATTTTTTCTTAAAACAGCAACAAAGACAGAATATAGTTTTTTTTTTTTTTTTTATATATTGTGATAAATGTTTTTAATTGATTTTTTTAGAATTTTTAAAAATATTTTTTTTTAGATTACATAATAAAAAAAGGGAACTAACAGGCAATAATTTGGATTTTTTAATCGAAAGCATATACAAATTCAATCAAAATCATCCACAGACTTTGGAAAAAATTAGACAGCACGCATTTACTTCAAGACAAAGTTTATGTCAATCTTGTAGATTACTTTTTTTGAATAATGACTGGGATGGTTTTTCTAATGAAGAAGTTAAAAGAATACCTTTTGTATTGATTTTGATGGTGTTTCAATATATTAAAATACATTATCATGTTTATTTAAATTCGAATTTTGAAAGTTTTTATTATTTTTTTAAAAATTTATTTAAAGAAGATTTATTAAATCATGTGAACGAAAAATGTCTAGAAATTGAAAATTGTAATCATTATTTAAACGAATGTGAAGATTTCAATGAATTTAAATATTCTGAAGTTTATAAGCGAAGTTGTTCATATATATATATTGTGAAAAATGTTTTAATTAAGTATATTACATGTAATTTTTTTTTAGATGAATAAAATAAGAGAAAATGATAATAAAAAATTGCTCAACTTATTAACTAATCAAAAAAATCTTTTAACAGAAGATAAAATGTTGGCTGTAAAGTTTTTGTTGTTGGTTCATGGACAAGACGATGGTTTATGGACTTCTAAATTGGAAAAAATTGTTGAACAGAACATTATTTTTATGATGTTTTTTGTAAAATATGCTATTATGTATTTATATTCAAAATAAATATTTTTTTTCAGCAAAAATAATAAAAAACGTTATCTTTCCAACAACAAAAAGCGCTTCAATGGCTTGAAGAAGGAAAAAACATTTTTATTACTGGAGGTGCTGGATATGGAAAAAGTTATATCGTCAAAGTAATTGCTCAAAGTGTACAAATTTATAAAACAATACATATTACTGCGAGTACAGGAAAAGCAGCTCATTTGTTAAATGGTGTCACTATACATGCTTTTGCTAATATAGAAACTGGTGTTAAAAGTTTAGATTATTATAAAAGTCACATGCATCCTGACATTAAAAAATGTGGTTAGGAACTGATGTTTTAATTATTGATGAAATTTCAATGAATAATGCTCAAACATTTGATTTATTACATTTAATTGCTTGTGAATTAAAACAATGTCATGATGAATTATTTGGCGGTATACAAATTATTGCTTGTGGTAATTTTTTTCAATTACCACCTGTCAAAGAAGAATTTGTTTTTAAATCTAAAATATGGCAACAATACATGACGGAAGTTTTAGTTTTAACTGAATGCTTTAGACAAAAAAAAAAGCGCAATTTTTTAAAGCTTTAAATGAAAAACGATTTGGACAAGTTTCAGATCAAGCTATTGATTATTTTATGACGCATTGTTTTGAAAAAGATGAAAATTTAAACACTAAATATACGAGATTATTTTTTAGATATATGGAAGTTGATGTTTATAATAATAAAAAAATGGAGAGTATAAAACAAGAAGGTTATTGGTTTTATGCTAAAGATGTTATAAAAAATCCAAATATACAATGTTCGTTTCAGATTCCAGCAGCTGCTTATCTTAAAATATGTGCTATTGTTATGCTTGTGAGAAATATCGATGTGGAGGAAGGTTTGTGCAATGGTACTATAGGTACAGTGATTTTAATAGAAAATAATGCAGTTTAGGTTAATATGAATAAAAAAGAAGTCAAAATTGAATGTGTCAAAGAAGAGATTTTAGATTGCTCTCATGCTGTTGTAGGCTCAAGATTTGGTTTACCTTTAAATTTAGCTTTTTCTTTTACTGTTCATAAAGCTCAAGGAATTCCAAGAATAAAGCCGTTGTTCAATTTAATTCAAAGGCTTTTAATAATAGTCTTTATTATGTTTCTATATCACGAGTTTGTAATATTAATGATATTTTTATAATTGTTAATAATAAATTAGAATTACGAAAAATATTTAAAAGTATCACTGTTGATTCTGATGTTTTGGAATTTTATAAAAAATACATGTAATGTTTTTTTTAGATAAAAAAAGAAATTTGAATATCAAACTAAGGAAACTAAATTTAGTAATAACAGTATATACACTGAACATTTATTTTACATCAAAGATGATTATAAAGATGCAGATATTGTGGAAGAATCACACCTTTATTCTGAAACTCAAAGTCCTGATGAAATTGTTTATCACGTAGAACAAAAAACAATGGAAGGGTTTGTACACAAATGAAAAACAGTATTCATTTTGCTGACTTGTTTCAAAATTTCTTAATAGGTTATAATATTGTTACTTTGTGTTGCAAATCTATTGAAAATGAATATTGTAAAATAATGAAACGTTGTTACAACTCACCTGTTTATTTAATAAAACCTTTAGAAGGACCGACTAATTTACGTTTTATTCAAGATGCCAATGTACGAGCTGTTTTTAATGTTTTAGAAAACGATAGCGGACGGAGGTTGATACGTTTATGTAATATTAAAATTAAAACTCTATCCAATTTAACAGAAAGATCAATGATGAAATTACGAGATTTTGAAATGTCTGGTTTTACAAGAAAAATGCTCATGACAGATGAAGAAATTAAAAAAAAGAAAAAACGCAACAAAACCTATTACGAAAAAAATAAAAAATTACTAAAACAACGAAGGAAAAGCAAAGAAACAGATTAACAAAAAAAGGGGTAAAAACAAAACCTATTACGAGAAAAAGAAAACAATACTATTGTTTAAAAAACAACAAAAAAGGAGCAAAGAAATTGATGTAGACGAATGGATTGGTGAATGGTATAGACCTCATTCTATAACACAATGGCAAAATTCGCTAAAAGGTCAATCTTATACTAAACTCTCTTATGAACAAAAAAGAAAAATGTTTTTAGATTATAGTATTCTGTTTGAGCCAGGGTTATGTTTTTATTCTGCTTTTCTAATCTCTTTGTTGATTCGCCAATGGAATGTGAGCACAATCAAAGAATGGAATAAAAAAATTTTGGAAAAAAATGCGACTGATTTATATTCGGAAGAAAATATTTTACACTCCTTTTTGAAGATCAAGATGAGCAAAATATTCTGGCTTGGAAAAACGTTTTACAAAATTTAAAAGAAAAATCTAAAAGTATGTCGTTCCAAACTTTGATTGATTTGTGTCACTGTTTTGCTTATGAAAATACTTTTGATCGTATTAACATTAAAATTTTATCCGTTAACAAAAGTAATACCAAAATTCGTTTGTTGCATTCTAAATTAAAGTCGCAATATAAAAGTAGTCTTACAGAATTATTAAAAGTGGTCTACGAAAGTGCAAACATTACTAAAGACGATCAAGATCTCAAAGAGTTTTTATTAACGACAAGGAAAGAAATAAAGCCAATCAACGGAAAAATTACAAATAACACTATAAAAATTTGTGTTTTTCAAAAAACAATTCTTTTCATGCTATAAGCATGTTGAATGAAAAATTTTCTACTGTACATTTTTCTTCTAACAAGTCACGTGTTCTTTTTCAATGTTCAGAATGTGGACAAAAATTTACTACAGAGACACACGAATGTGAAGGTTATTATAAACCGGACAAATTTACATACGGGGATTGCATTAGTCACTATCGTCCGCAAAATTCATTCATGTGTACCAGTAGAAACTTGTTTCCTTTTTTAATGACATTTGATTGTGAAACGAGTATTAACAAGTCTCAAGAAAATGCCACTTCCAAAGTCAAACCTTTATCTGAGTTGAGTTATCATTGTCATTCCATCGTCATTCAATGCATTCATTAAACATTAGTAAGAGAATGTTTTGGTTTGGATGAACAAGGTCACGTGATCACTCGATGGATTTTTAATTACGAAAATACTATTGAAAGTTTAGAAAGAAATCCTTTAACCTGTCTACCTGCCTAATTTCAACCAGGAGTTTCTTTACTTCACAAAACACACAGACGTATATTGTGGGAAAAGTTAAATTCGACTCGTGAAAATAGCGAAAAATTAAAAATGGAATTACGAGTTTACGATTTAATAGCTTTAGCAGATACTTTGGTTCGACTTGCTTATGAAATGTGTTTACCGCGTTTTCAAAGTTAAAATATATCATCTGAAGAAAGAAATTTAATATGGCAAGAAGAAACTCCTTTATGTTCTATTTGTAGATACCCTGCAGATAAAATACGACAATCTGACATTTATAAAAATAAATTTACTCGCATGACTCCTCAAGAATTAGAAAAATTAAATCATAATGAATTTCGTATTTACAACGACAAACGAATTCAAGTTGTTAACATCATGTTTCAAAGAGTAGGACGTTTAGAATTGTTCATGTTACCTTGTCACGTTCAAAATTATTTAATCAACAACGATGCTGAAAAAATAAAACAAGATTTATTTCAAGTATCAAGTTTGTTTTACATTTGTTGTAGATGGTGGGAAAAATTTGAATACCTACCTGCCACTAACGGTTTGTTGAGTGATTATGTGAGAATAATCAGTGGAGAACTTCTAGATTATATGAAACAATTGGCTTCCCTTATCATGACCGATCATCAACTCGAAAACTACTTCGATCAAGAATATATGGACTTGTTAGATGATCCCTATTTTCTAATCAAAATCTTTCGCAAATGTATCAACGAAATAGGCGGTCAAAATACAGATAACCTCAATTTTTTGTTTCTTATGAGATAATTCAAGCAACCCGTTTACGAATTATGGTATCATTGCATGTTGGTTTCTTTTAATAATCAATTTGAAAAAAAATTTAGTTTATCCGATTTTATTCAAGATAAAAAGAATAGAGAAAAAGTTTTAAATAAGTGCAATTTTTTTCTCAACGCTTTTGAAGATTATCTAGTTATTGATCACGATCATTTTTCAGGACAAGTTTATGGATTAGCTCATGATTATTGCAACAAAAATTTAGGCAGATATAGTCAACATTTGTCATGTCCTATTTTTGCTCACAACGCCTCTTTTGATAATCGTATTATGATTGTAGAAGGCTTAAAAAAAATTTTGGATATCCCGTTATACGGTCATTTAGCTGAATCTAAAACAACAACTTTTAATGCTTTTATAAAATATAGCAACATGGAAGATGTTTTTGTTTTATCTAAAAATGTTAGCAAAGTCAATATTATCTGCATTGGTAAACATATTAAAATTGCGGACAGCTTGAAAATTTTAAACTGTTCTTTAGAACAAGCCAGTAGTATGTTATCTCAAAAAGCTCAAAACCAAATTGTCAACACCATGTTGCATTATTTACGAGCTTTTCATCCTGAAATTAATCATTTAACCGACAATCGAGAGTTTAAAAACTGTTTTATTAAAAAAACATTGTATCCTTACTCGCAAATAACAGACGAACTATTAAACATTGAATATAAAACATTACCTCCTATTGAATTATTTGCTCAAAGCGATTTAATGAAGTCTAAAAACCTACAAGAAGAAATTAATAAAATCAAAGAAGCTTATGAAGGTGTTAAAAATTATGGAACTTTTTAAATTTAGAAACTTTAAAATCCTTATTACATATATATACTGTGCTCGACACGGTAGTATTAGGTTCTGTTATGATTTACTTTGACGAAAGAACATTTGAATTTACAAAATTTCATATTCTTAATCATGTTAGTATTTTTAGCTATACAAGTAAATTACATTCTGCCATCAGTTTAATTCCTGTTCAATTTCCTCCGACCGACGAACATCAATAAATGATTGAAAAGAGTATTCGAGGCGGCATATCAACCAACGGTACACAAAAATACGCCATTGATACAGATTTCTTTGAACCTAAAATAAAAGAACTCAAATTAAACAGCGCATTAAGAGGTTGTTTAATTTTTATGGACGAAAATGGTCAATATGGAGGAGCTCAATTAAAAACTTTACCTTTTCACATGAAATATTCTTTTGATTTGGAATGTATTACTTTAGACGATGTGATTCGAAAAAATCATCGCGTTAATTTTAACGGTTTCTCAACTAGTGCTTTAGTCCATTGTCAAATTACTATGAAACCAGAGTATCAAGATCAAGTAGGAGGTTTTTCGCCCATGGTAAAAAAAGAAATTATATCCTTACAAGATTATTCTCCAACTGAAATTGCATCTAAACGTTATCTCAAAAACAATGGAACCTATGGTATAGAAAAAGACAAAACTATTAAACTGGTCATGAAATTAAGTTCGCATGAAACTTTTTTTTAGACACTTTACTATGGTTGACTACATGCTGTGGATGTGTTGTTGAAAAAATTTACAAAGTACTTCCTTTATGGCGTTATCCTTTAGCTCAAAAAATGGTAAGAAGAAGTATGGAAAAATGAAAAGAAGCCATTAAAAAGGGTGACAAGGTAGTCGATGCTTCTTGCAAATTGCAAATTAACGGGCATTACGGAACATTAAGTCAACAAATTGCGCAAAAACTAAATACTTCTTTTGTCAATCACGAAGAAAAAGAATTTCAAAACATCATTGAAAATTTTCAAAACATTCGCCATGTTTTAATTCGAGAAGGTTAAACGGATGAAAATATTAAATTGTTACTCCCTTTTCATTTTCAAAATTTATTATATGACGGACCCATGTTTATTGGTGTTGAACCTGAAAGATATAAATTAGACGTTTTTGGAAAAAAAGTATGTTTAGATTATTACGACACTGTGGATTTTAATTATGACGATTATTTTAAAGAAAATCATTTCAATTTGATGAGCAATGTCAAAACCAAAAGTATTTTATTTCACGATGAAAACAATCATTATGAAATGAAAGACGTGTTTGAACTTTTAAAAACAAAAGATCATAAAAATGCTCTCATTTTAATAACCAGCAAAAAATGCAAACTCATTAATAAATCTTTTCGAATTGTGGCTTCACAAATTTTATCTTATGCTAAACTCAACGTAGGACGTTTTAGTTGGGAATTGGGACAAGTATTAAGAAATCATGGAGCTGAAAAACATTTGGTAGTAACAGATACTGACTCTGGTTGTTTTTTTTATTACGCAAAAGAAAAATAAAAACAATATGCTTTCTTCAACGTTTCGCGAAAAAGTAGAAGAATGGATTTATTTTTCAAAATTCGGCAATCGTTGGATGGATTATTCCAATTATAAAAAAACTCACCCTTTTTATTCCACTCTTTACGCCAAAGAAACGGATCATTTTCAAAACGAAATACCTCCTCCTTATTACATAGCTCAAGCTTTTGCTATGGGACCTAAATGTTATAGTGTTCACAGCGTCAACGGAGACGAAGAAAAAAAAAACTATTACAAAAATAGAGCTAAAGGAGTACCCAATTCTAAACTTTTATTTTCAAATTATGTTAACGGCTTTGATACCTTTGCTGCAAAAAGATTGTGTTGACCACTTCCTTTTCCAGTGGTAAAAGAAAATCAACTCTTCGAACAAAATAGAATGAGTGTCAATTACAAACAAGTTAAAATACAAACGCACACTATTGATTTTTTAAAATAATTTACACAAAAAAATTTTGTTTTTGATGACGGAGTCATGACTGAAATTCGAGATCATTATCTTTTGGAACCGATACGAGAAGCCAATTTAAAAGTTTTACCTGATATGAAAAAATTTTGTAGCGATGAATACATTCAAAATTTACTTCAAATTGAAAAAAATATTATAAAAGAATCAGAGCGTTATCATACAATGGCGATGTTTAATCGAAAAGTTTTGATACCTTTATTATACGATATTAAAAAGAATATAAATTTGTAAAATTTTTTTTGTAAATAAAAAAAATGGAGTTTTGTTTTTTTGATCAAAAATTAACAACCCTACAATTCGAAAACAAGTTGAAAGAAGTTGGCTTAAAAAATTTTTATTCAGTAGAAAATACAGAAAACGAATTTCAATATTATCACGATAAAAAAGGATTTTTTACTTCTCGTTTAATTCTAATCACTCTAAACGGACGCGAGTTAATCCCTGAAGCATTTTTAAGTTGTTGTACAGAATGTTTACTTGAATATTTGAGTTGTGTATGTCATCTAGGCTGTTATGAAGAAGATTGTGAGCATAGTTAAGATTTTAATAGAATACATAATTGTTCTTGTCTTTTAGAGAAAAAAACCGAATCATTACTTAATAGAGGACACTATATTACTAACAGATTTAGCAAGACGATTGGCGATCAATTGGAAACCTTTTGGAAGATATTTAAAACCCCGAACCCTAACCCCGAACCCTAACCCTGACCTAACCCTAACCCTGACCTAGCCCTAACCCTGACGATTATAAATATAAATATCGAAGAAAAAAGTTTTCAAATGTTAAAAATATGGAATCGTAACGGGACAAAAGAACAATTACTTTACGTATTAGATAATATACCAAGAATGGACATTAAAAAAAATTATTTTAGACCGTTTTTTGTAAATTTTTTTTGTAAAAAAAAATAAATAAATTAAAAAAATTGTTTTTTTTTAATAATATAAAAAATGGAAGAAAAAGAAGAAAAACCTCTTGAACAAAAACTCGAAACTGTAAAACAACCTGCAGAGATACCCTTAGAAAAAAAAGATGGTAGATCTATAACCGAAATATTAAACGAAAAAGGTTTTCATGATTTTTATTTAAAAGGAACATCAAAAGAAACTGAACTCAAAGACGAAGAAAGCAATTCACAAGTTAAATTTAATATTTTTAAACCTACTCAAGATGTATATCCTGAAAATACAATTATTACAGGACCTACAAACAATGGAAAATCGACTATGGCCAGAGAATTATTACATTGTGGAAAATTTCCTGATGCAGAAATGTTATTTGTGGTACAATTGAGAGAACCTAGTGAATCTCAACACAAAACATGGAAAAATATTATCGAATCTTTTAAAAATAATTTAGAAGCTTATCATATTATAACAGTTAACAGTCCAGAAAATTTAGATTCAGTAATACAGAGAGCCATTGGTTTTTCCAAAGATAAATATGGTATTCAAAATAGCGATTATCGACTATTAAAAACAATACTTTTATTTGATGATATTAGTGCTTTTTGCTTAAAAAGTCAACAATATACTAGCGCATGTTCTAGCGGTTCTCATCACGGAGTAGGTACCATTACCATATTTCATTCTGTACCTTCTAAAGCCAGTCAATGTTGGAACAATTTATTGTCTCATTACAAATGTATTATTTCTTTTGATAACAACTGCGAGATTGAAAAAATATTTAAAAATGATTTTCCTTCTACTGGCAAAATGCATTATCACGTTATAAGCGATTTGTTAAATAAAGAAACTTCTAATCAACACGGACATTTGGCTTTATTTAAAAGAAACTCTTCGGTAGCACGCTTGAGAACGCAGATTACGAGTAAAGAACAAAAAGTATTTGTTTCAGTAGACGCTCAAGGCAAATTGGACTTTGATTATAAAGACATGAGCGTTAACAAAAAAATTGTTAGTTTTCAATCCTTTCCCTATGTCAAGGCTACCCAATTAAAAAATCATTATTATCTCAAATCTCATCACAACAACTATAATCAAGAGAAGGAGAATAAACCCAACGAGGAAGATAAAAACGATATAAATAAGGAAAAAGAAAATCCGCTAAAGAAAAGAAAATGGAGGGAAAGCGAAAGAGCAACACAACTACTCGAAAATATTATCGTTATACTTTAAAAAATATACCGTTAGCTTCTTTACCTTTACCTTTTTTTATCGTAGATTAAGTCATATAGCCTGAAAGAGAATTAAAAATGATGGATGTTTTTACCGAAAGTTTAAACATGACAAACATTTTACTCAATCTCAATTTAAATAACTTGACTTTTGACGATCATACTTATCCAGGGTCCGATTTTAACATGTTTAGTAAATATCTTACAAATAAAGCCAAGGGTGTGCCTTCATGCATTCTTGATCCTATAGACGGAACTTCAAATTATAATTTTTTTTTTTTCTTTACCATCCTTCCAAAGAAAATTATTATCACCCATTAAATTTAGCACATTACTTATGAAAAGTAACGCCTATTTTGAAATGAAAAGTAACTCCTATTCAGATTATGATACCAGTTATACATGGAATAATGTTCCTATTGGTACTCCCGAAATGAAAGGCACTCCCTTTCAAGTATTACCTTCAAACTTACCTGATGACATTTATAAAATATGGACATCCGATAGCTCTTTAACTGCTAAATATAGCGCAGAAACTTTTATTGAAGTTTTAATATATTGCGAACAAAGCAAACCTATTTTTTCAAATACCATCAAAGTACCTCTAGTCACTACAACTAGTTTCGAAAGAGCTACTACACCGAGTCATAAAACATGGTTAAATAGTGTCAAAGGTATATTACAAGGAAATAATCCAACAGAATTAATATTTTATTGCACTTCGCCTAATGGGCAACTCATTTATCAAAAAAAAGAGCGATGGTACTATTGTACAAACTTGGACAGACAGTTTACTTTTAAAAAATATCATTTTAAAAATGTATCAACCTGTTGGAAACAATCCTATACCTTTTACTTTACTTTTACAAAGAGATCAATATATTTTAACTCAACAAATCAATCCTTTTATTATGCAAGTCGATCAAAATATGACCAACGCCATGTCACTAGATTTTAAAATTAAAAAAAAAAGACTAGCTTTTTTAAGATGTACTCTCGTTCAAATTAGTAACTTTAATAATACCGTTTCCAATTTTCCTTCAACTACAGACACTTACATTTTTATTAAATGTGATCAAGCTGTGCAATGTGGAATGTATATGAACAAAATTTATGTTCCTGGAATTGTTGCATTTTTTAATTTATTAGACTATACTAATTCTACTCAAGTCACCACCAATATTGATTTTACAAAAGATCGTAATACTTCTATTCAAGGACAATTGACCACCTTTGATTTCAACGATGTTGACGATTGGAAACAAACAAGATGGTCGTTTCTCAATTCAAAATCTGAACCCCTCACCTTTAATAATCTTAGTTCTACTGTTTTTTTTAATTCTACGTTAAAGATTCAAATGGTTCCGTTTTACATATAACTAGTTTGATTAGTATAAAATAATGTCTTTAATTTTTATTATGATTAAGAAAATATAAAAAGAAAAAAAAGTTGTTATTTTTTTCCTCTCTCTATTTTACAAATGAGTCTCTTTTGTGCTAAAGGAAGATATCATAAAAATTTAGTCAATTTAGAAGAAAAAATGATGCAAGAATCAAAAATAAATCCTAAAGATCAAATGAATCAAATTAAAACTCACATGCAACAATTACAAAATCAACTTACTCAATATTCTACTAAATCTGAATTACTAAACATGAAATCCGAATTGGATGAAATTAAAAAAATGAAAAATAAAAAAGAAGAAATACAAGAAGAAAAACCTCCCAAAAAAATGAAAAAAAATGTACAAATCAAACCCAAACCTAAAAAACAAAAATATTCAAAATCTGAAACCGAAAGTTTAGAAGAAAAAGAAATTGTTGAAAAAAAACCTAAAATGAAATCAACTCATTTACACATCTGTTCACAATGCTTTCAAGAAGTCAATGCAGTCGACAAAATAAACGGATTATGTAGAAACTACATTTTTCAACAAAGAGCCATTTTATCAAGTCCACTCATGCAGAATAACGAAAAAAAGAAAGAAAAATTGAATAAAAAAAGTTTAATTGAACTTGGTTACACTCGCGCTTTAAAAGACGTTAAAAATAAAAAAATACCATTTAAAAAAAGCACTTCAGAATCAGAAGATGAATAAATAGAAAATTTTTTTTTTTTCTTTTTAAAAAAAAAATGGGTTCACTAGCTAAATATATGAGAGATGGTGACGGCAATCGTTATACACCCAATACAAACGGCCATGTTACTATTGAAGATGTTTTGGCTCAAGCCGACCACGAAAATCGTTTATTGCAAGAAGCAACAAGTGGTAATATTAGCGCAGAATATAAAGCTATTTTAAATGAAAAATATCCTGGTTTTCAAACAGCTCAAGCTCAAGATGAAGTCATTGCTGTTAATAATCAAAAATTTTCTTACGATCTTACTTCAGAAATGGCTAATTTAACTTCTTTTACCACTATACTTAACGAATGGACATATCCACAAGATTGGTATTTGGATTTTGATTTATTTCTTTATAAAAATTTGAGCACGCAAACAAGATTTACACCTATAACAGACGATGATTTAGCAAAAAAAGTGTGTCTTTGCAACAACTTTATTCATGCATTATTTAAAACTGTCAAATTTTATCCCATTTATCAAAAAAATACTACTACTTGTGCAAACAACGCTATCATTATTCGTTCTTATGATCGTTTTAGAGCAATGCTGATTAAAAAAAGTTATATGAAACCTTTTAGAGAATTGATGATTAATCCTAATTTAGGTTTAACAGAAGACACTGAAAATGCTACAAACCCTATTGGTTATGCTGAAACCAAAGCGCTTATATAAGCTGCAGACCCCAATGGACTCATTAGACCTCTTAATGCAACAGCACCTGCCACTGTGGCACCTGCTGGTTATCAAACAGCACTAAGAGATAGATATAATGCTGTCGTGATTGGAGAAAAAGGTTGTAATTTAGAGTACCTTTGAGTTTATTTTGTGAAGTTTTTCAAATGAAAGAATATTTCGGAAAAAATAAACAAATTAGATTGGAACTTTATATTGAAAATGATATGAATCAACTATTAGAATGGGTAAGACCTATTGTAGACGCCGACGTAACAGCGCGTGCCAATGTGGGAGTAGCTATTAAAAACCCAATGATTTATTGCAATACATATAGACTCAAACCCAGATTACCCTTGGAAAAATCTTTATATCTCAACAGTAAAAAAGACGAAATGTATACTTTACTACGTATTGCTCACTACGAACAAGTTGTCACCAATGTAGAAAATGTTACAGAAGTCACTGTCAATTTGGGAAGTATAAAAACAGCAGATCTTGTGCCTCACAGCATTATATTTTTTGTTAATTCAAAAAAAGAAAGCCATCATTTAAGCAAAGGTTATTTAACACCGGTTGAAATGGCATGCAACATTATTAAAAAAATCACCCTATATAATTACAGAAGAACATATGTTAATTCAGCAGGTGATACTACTGAATACGATTTGACAAAGCAAGACGATCAATGGACAATTTGGAGAAGTTATGCGTCCTGGTCTAAAGGAAATACACCCTCTACTTTTAACATTAACAATTTTGCAGATTTTTATAATAGTGA
>NC_088920.1:67482500-67572500 GCF_038396675.1 Hydra vulgaris | reverse complement strand
TTCTTTTTAAGAAAAATTTCCGCTTCGCTATTTTCAATATTTTCATCTTTGTCTTCCAACAACTGTGTAACATCTAAATAATAAAAAATCAATCAATATTACCAAAGGACTTCTTTACAACACATCTTATTTACATTAATATTTTAAAACCTCAACTACTAACATAATAGAGCGAGCACAAAATTGATCAAGTCTATTCCTAAACTAGATTTCGTTGTTCGCTTTTTCTTTGTATGAGGAGCAGAAAGTGGTAATACAATTCGTTTTTTATTAGGAGAAATTTGTTTACACTCTAAATTTTAAAAAACAAACATTACAGTTTTTTACAAGTATTTTAAAACAAAGGAAAATTTTTACTTCAAAAAGATTTTTCTAGAAAATTTAAACCAGCAATTCAAAAGCATCAAAGAATCAAACTTTGTTTCATTACTTTATCTTTACAATTAAATACATACCAAGCTTGACCTACATGTCAAGCAATTTAAATTTCTTCATTATTATTTCCATTACTCCAGTGGTCTCTCCAGCAGTAACATTATCACCATACCCGTCGCATACACCTCTATCATTATCTAAATATTTTAATAAAGCAATCAAAATTTGACAACTGCGCTATACTTTTCTTAAATATGACAAATATAAATAGTTGCATAATATAAATATGAACAAGTACAAATATAAACCATTTGTATTTATTTTAACACAATATTTGAAAATACTTGTAATTTTGGTGTATTTCAGTTTAAATTTAAGCCAATCATCGTTGGATCATATTTTTTTTGAACTGCAGATTCCACTTTTCGATTCGGCCAATAAACAAAGCCACTTTTTATCCAATTAGATGGAATCGTATTTTCATACTCACTAACAACACCTTCTTTAGAATATTCCAACCAAACAGCTCTTGTCCAAGACATTTTTCAAAAAGTGTAATTTTAAGATGGATTTTATTAACTGATAACATTGAGATTTCAAAACTAATCATTAAATACAATAAAACAAAATATAGTTTGCACGTAATTATACTTTTTTGTGTGTGTTACACAAAAAAGTCATCATCATCATTACACTTTTTTGCACATGCTTCGCCATGTGTAAATTAAAGTTTCGAAAACATATTCAAAGAAAAATTGTATTAAATTAAAAAATAGTAATAATAACAAATACAAATGAACTACTTATAAACGGTATCTATATTTTAACATTGTGATTCAGTGGTATAATAACAGTCCCAGTTTTATATGGAATAGCACATGCTTTTTTTCTTATTTTTTTCTTTTTAATAACTTTTCTTTGAAACCCTCTGTTTGCATGCAGTAAGATAATATCCATTTGCATGCAGCAAAATAAATATCCACGAGTTTTGAGCAACACGGATTGCTAAAAAACCCATCTAGTCTGGATAATTTGTATAAATTACATTCAATATCATTTTTGTTTAAAACTTTCGTAATGCATATAAGTTTTGGCGAATGAAGGAAAAACCAGCTATCTTTATTAATAGACTTAAATTTTGTTTTTATACTCTTCTCGTTTTGATAAGAAGTATTTTCGACTTCGTCAATTCTTTTAAATATTTGCGACAATTTTGAGGTTTACGAATATACTTCTTAAGAGTTCTCAGGTAATTCTCAAAAGGGAATTTCTTGCAGAGATTTCTTGCAGACTAGAGAAATGATTACTGATGTCATCAGCAATATGCATTAAATGATGAACATTATAAGTCATAAAATCTTGTCCATACAAAACAGGAGCAGCGCTAACAAACCAATTTAAAAGCCGTTGTGCGTATGACACTAGTTCACCATCTAAAAAAAACTCGTCATCAACCATTATGGTCACTGCTACAGATATTGACATGAAATGGTGATAAAAATGGTGCGAAACAATGTTTTTCAGTACAACCATTCCAGTACACAACAGAAAATTCTTAAACTCTTCGGATTTTCATTGCTTAAACTCACCCAGACTTCGTGGCTGTCGGGCAAACTCTGCTGGCATTTTGCCATTAAGTTGGAGAAGATAATCTGATATGGCTGCCTTTTGAGCTGGTGCAAGTCTAGTTACCTTTGAACCTTGATACAAATATGTCAAGATTCCTTTAACCACACCAAGATATACTAGATGCATTATGTCTAAAACAAATCCAGAAATATAAGAAAGATTTCTTGATGACAAACTATACTACATATATTTTAGATAAAGTTAGCTTTTCAATTAAACTGCATATATTTTTTTGATGTTCTTTGTAATTAAATAAATTAAACCCAATAGCAGATCTTAATGGATAATCTAGTCCTTTAAATATAACACGGTTATTCAAATATTCCCCAGGAATTTCACAGCGTTCGCATGCATTATAGCCACTATGACTGGTAATAGATTTTAAAAATTGTCTTGCTGAAGCATCGCAACAGAAATACTTCAGAGAAACAGAATAATGCTTTCCTGCATGCTCCACACCATTAAAACTTAAAGATGTTAATTCTTCTAAAAAATCTTCTAAAAACTCACACTCTGATGATGGTTTAGCATTTCCGCAAAATATTGCAACACTAAAAGGCGAGCGATTTTGAAAACTGACATAATATTGGCCATATTTCAACAGAAGAACTTTTATATAAGGGAAAACCATCAAAATTAACAACCAAATCAATTTTATCTATGTTGGATAATTTATTTAAAATTTTAAGTATGCATTTTTGTAACCCAAAATAAATATACTCTCCACCACATTTAGCCTTTACTTCAACACTTCTAGGTGTATTTAACAATGTTCTTACATCATTTGGCAAATTATTATGACAAAATAATTGCATCAACTTAAGTAACTCGTTTGTTGCTATGTTAGAAATTTTATTTCGAACAACCCATTTTGCTAACATGGGTTGAAACATATCTTCTGCACCATTGTACGAAACTCTAACTTCTTTCTCATTATCATTTTCCTCACAACTCTCAGATGAATTAGTAACACTATAATTAGGACTTTCAAACAAACCAAAATCTTGATTCACAAATCGTCATCGTCAACTGTAATATTTTTGATTGATTCAACGTTGGTTTGAGAAGCTAACTTAATAAAAATATCTTTATTAATTTTTCTCCATTAAGACGTTCTTGAAGTTCTCAAGTTTATTAAATATCTAAAAGAAAAAAATGTATATTGATTTTAGTCAGACGTTTAAAAGTCATACTTATTAATAATTCATTTGTATTAATAAGTCATCCGTATAAAATACTATTGATATTTATTTTATATATAATTATATAATAAGTTTATGAATAATTAATTACATATTAACTCATCACTTTGTAACTGTTTATAATTGCTTGTCACTATTGTAATACATTTTATACAAATTGTATATTTGAGGCACCTCACAGGAAAAGAGACCAAGTCATAGAAATGGAGTTATTAACACCACTGCATAATAGAAAGAAAAATCCCCCCCAAAAAATAAATATTTATTTTTGACCAAGTTATAGCTGTTTGTACTAGTAAGTGACCGAAAACAAAAACATAGCTTTTTGCAAACCCCGCTCCGGTTAAAACAAACCCAATTTCCTTGAGCTACTAGCCGGGGTTATATTTTTTAATTTTTTTTATTATTTTTTAGTGTTTATTTTTTAATTTTATAGTTGTTTATTTGTTATAATTATTTGTTTTGTATGAACATCATTGCCATGCACTTATATTTAAATACAATAAAACCACATTACATAGTTACTTTTATGAATTGAGCGGGCTTATTATATTATTATTATGCAACATTGAAATAAGGTTATAACACTACTTCAACAATAAAATATTATTGATATTTATTTTATTTTACCTTTAACTATATAATTATAATAACAATAAATTTATAATAATAATATTGCATTCTTTATTCAGAAATATGAAGTCACGCAGGGATAGGCGAGGGCTTCTGTACATACATTGACTGATTTAGGGAGAACTCGCAAGGGAGTTGATAACATATCGAACGGTTTGGGTTGGGACCGTGATCAATTTATTTTCATTATTCTTCGTTTTCCTTCATCTTTTTCAACTAAATGTTACTTAAAGAAAGGTAAGCAATTTTATCATGTTTTGTTCATATATATATATATATATATATATATATATATATATATATATATATATATATATATATATATATATATATATATATATATATATATATATATATATATATATATATATATATTTATATATATATATATCATTAGAACCTTTACCAATTAGAACTTTAAAAGAAATAACACTACTTTAAAATTTCAAATAACTTTGCTTGTATCTGATGTTATGTCTTGTAATCTGAGTTTTTATCAGTTCATGATATTACAATGCGTTTGAAACTTGAGCTACATTTGGTCGGTAAATTTTAAACGGCTGTTGAAAGCATAATTGTTAGAAAGTAAATCAAATTTTTAACGTTTTGTTCTTAACGTTGAACTTACGTTGAAATAACTTTGAAATTTGTATTGTTATTTTTCAACCAAATATCAACTAAACCGCAACGTTGAAATAACGTTATGTGCTTGCTGGGAAAGTGTGCACATATATTACGTGACAAACTTTATCACTTTTGTTTTGTAAAAAAAAACACACAATGTTTTGTTATTGTAAAACAGAAAAAATTGTTTTTTTTTTAATTTGTGAGTTACATGCTAACTTGAAAGACTTTTTCACCATGTTTTAAAGCTCAACGGATATTTTAAAGTTAAAGTTAAGCAAAAACGAACCCTAGTCCTCGTGCGCAAACATAATTTGTAGTAAGTATTGGCTTTATTTTAACGCCCACTATCTTGGAGATTGTTTACAAAATATATATTTTAATTTCATCGTAAAGTGCAAAAAAATTTTTTCCAACGGTACCAAATATGTTGCTTTTTTTTGGACTATTTAACAAAATATCAACTAAAGCATAAATACAGTTGAAGACCTTAGAATAAAAATCTCAAATGTCGCAAACGATTTTTTTTTCAGAAGAGCATTTTAACTATTGATGTTTTTCAAAAGTACCTTTGTTTTGACAGTCAATTCGAAGGACATAATTTTTAAAGAAACATTTAACAAGAATCACTACATGGATTATATATAGGCAACCAGAAAACAGCGTAAATCCAATATGCATAAAAGTGGACAGTTGAGGTTTTCATTCCAAGGTCTTCAGTTGTCATTGAAAAAAATCTGGTTTAAACTTGAGTGGTTAAAGCAATTAAAATATTTCTGTAAAGTATCTGGTCTGTAAGATTAACGATTAGATCGTTTAAAGGGAAAACCACCAAGTATTAAGTGGCGTACCTAAGGTAAATAGCGCCTGGTGCAAACACCGGCCTTGTGCCCCTCCTCCCCCACATAAAGTGCTTAATTACAATTTTTTAATAAATGATGACACAAACTTTGAATAAACCTTTATTTTTCATTATAAATAAACAATTTTTTTTATGTAACAAATTTATTTTTCTAGCTTTAATTGCTGCAAATTTCTTAATAACATTGTCAAAATCAATTTCTTTGGTAATTTCTCGCTCTATGCTTAGTAAAGCGAGATCTTAGAGACGACTTTGGCCCATCGAAGCTCTTAAGTGAGAGTTAATCAATTTAAGTTTACTTAATGATCTTTCACAGCTAGCTACAGACACAACTATTGTTTGCAATATTTGCAATGCTATACGCATATTAGAAAAAACGTTTTCGTCTCCATATTCAACTATTAACATAAGTAGTTGCTGCGGACTTCGCCGGATATTTTTTCCCTACGGCTAGTAAGCAGCATTCTACAGTCCAAAACTTCTTCGTACAGTTCTCCTCCATCCACATGAGAACTGTAGACTTCGCCAAATTTTTTACATTGATCTTTTAAGTGATTGATTTCCATATTGAAGCACAGCCCTTCACATCAAGAAGAAATTCAAATTAATCATCAATTTTCATTAATCGAACGCTTCTTTTTTTCAATTCATTGAAAGGACGGTCGGCATATTTACATACTCCACAAGGCGATAGCACACATGCGCCCGCGCACGATTTTTCGTACTTTTTTATAAAGAAACATATTTTTAAATTACGTACTATATACTATACTTTATTTACCTTTGTGTTTACATTTGAAGTGTCGCTTTATAAATGTATAGTAATCAAAGAACACGTAAGTATATTAGAATAACATTTTTTTAATTAAAGTACACAACTATACAAAGATCGCGAGGGTTTATTTTAAAAGAAAAGTTGAATGTAATTAATGCCCTTCTCCATGACTTTTGGCGTTTGCTCTATCTTGGGATATATTTAAAGCCAAATTTCGTGGACGTTTTTGTGGTTTGTTCTTTTTTATACACTTAAGTGGACGACCACAGCGTTGAACAGATCTTCCTTTATTCAGTGAGTGTTGTCGTCTACTAATGGATGTTGGTTGAACATGAATCATTCTGCCTTTTTTATATCTTTCTCTAGTTAAAAAGGCAGAAAATTGTGTTCCTGATTTTTTTTTTTTCCTGATTTGTTTTTTTAAAGTTTCAGTATATTGCTTAACACGTTTAATTAAATATCCATCACTCATATTCTTTTGTATTAAGTCAGTAATTTGTTGTTGCACTTGATTATATTCAGCTAATACTTGTCTTGCTTCATCTGATGTATTTGGTTCACTTTGCAATGATTCTGAAATTATTAAAAAAATTTAAAAATATGTTTCTTAATAAAAAAGTACGAAAAATCGTGCGCGGGCGCATGTGTGCTATCGCCTTGTGGAGTATGTAAATATGCGGACGGTCGACAGTCCCTTTTATTACCCTTTCCATTTTTTCTTTAGCTGTTAATCCAACATCTCTAGACATTTTGCCATCCAATCTTTTTTTTCTTCTTTGACGTCTTTCAAATTCAACACCCCATTCGTTCCAATTTGAATTCCTTCTTTTATTAAGTCATTAACTAAGACTTCTCTCTCACTTTGGAAATAAACTTGGAGCGGTTTCAAATCTAAAGCTGCATTATGAAAGTTCATTTTAGAGTCCTGCAACCTCTTTTGAACACGGTCAATTCAGCCAAGAATCTTTTTCCAAAACCCTACAATGTGAGAAAGTCATACGTTAAAATTCTATTATAAAGCTGCTTTTGCATCGCTTTTCGTTTCATTTGACGCGCTTTCGCCTACCATTAAATTCTGAAAAACTTCCACTATTTCATCAAAGTAGGTGTGTACAGGTTTACTGATTCTGTTTTGGCGCTCCACCTAGTATTGGAATTGGACTTCAAAGTAATAGGCACAGCATCTTAAGTTTTTGCCATCGTTGAGTTCATCTTGAGTAAAAAACGTAAAGCGCATCGATGGTTGCAAAAAAAATAACCATCATTACTTCTTCCTTAGCCGCATGTACCTTACCAAATTAAGACTATGATTGTCACAATTGACAAATATGGCAAGGTTGTATTTTTCCTTTATTCTTTGATGCACTCCACTCTTGTGGCCAGCCATAACAGCAGCATTGTCATAGCATTGTGACCTGCAATTTTCTACATTCATATCTTTTTCTAATTGCTCCAATATTGTTTGGGCTAAGCTAGCTACATCCGTTTGGCCGAGTTAGATAAAGTCAAGGAAAGATTCTTTTATATATACTGTTTTTTTCTCGAAATCGATCTCGAACTACCTCAGACATTTGTTTGCGATGGGCTAAATCTGGAGTTGAGTCAAACATTAGCCCATAATACTTTGCTTTATGTATCTTTTCAAGCAAGTTAGCACGAACAGTGGATGCTAAGATGTGAATGAACTCGTTCTGAATGTTGGGTGAAAGATTTGTAGTGGATCAAGGATGGCTCTCCGCAAATTTTAAATGATTTTTAATAACAGGATCAAAATTGGAAACAAGTTTCAGTAAACCAAGTAAATTTACTGAGTTAGCATTTGATTGAATTGATTCTCGGTGTCCTCGCAAAGCTAAATTTTGCATTGTAAGGTATTTGATGCAGTGCAACACCCTTTTCAAAAGATCACACCACTTTTGATTTTCTCTTTGAATTTGTTGTTGAAGTTCTGTATCAATTATTCCTCTATTGTAAAATAAGTTTCTTTCCAGTTCTTTCTATTGTGTAAAGCATTGGCTGTGGGTTTTTGAGTTTTCATGTGCATTCATTCTCTCAGGCGCTTTCTAATGATTAAATTCGTTTTCTTGTTCCAAACTAGATTGGTTTTCGCATTTTAAAAAAAGAAGACAGCAAAAACAAAAGGCAGATTTTTTGGTAGGCGAGTAAACCAACTATAAACGCATCACTTGCTCACCGTGACCATTTCCTAATTTCCTAAAGAACCAAGTTTTGTTCATAAAACAATTGTTAGTCGGCAGAAAAAGACCTTCGGATGTTTTGGAAATGTTTAAAAACGCTTTTTTCAGCACGTTTTTTAGAAATATAATATTTTGCAGAACAGTAGAAAAGCATAATGGATCTAACATTGAGAAATAATTCAAAATTTCAAGTGGAAATTTTTAAAAAATTAAATGAATAAATTAGTTGTTTACACGATTGCTATGGCGCTGCTAAGGGGTAGGAAAGTGCATTGAAAACAATATTTATGTATTTTTTATTACTTTTAAGGCACATAATATTAAAAATATATTATGAACTTCGTGCTTCAATGTTCAAAAAAACATATTTTAAAAAAATAATTTTTTTTTTGATTTCTTTACCCTTTAAGAGTCCACGCGTTTTCTAAAAACGGTCGCTATAAGTTTTGCGTTTTTTTTTTGAAGTGGTTTTTAAATGTCCCGGCTTTTTAAAAACTTCGTTTTTTTACTTTTAAATTAAAAACAAGTTTTTACTATTTTAACACTATTAAACACTAAAAAACACTATTCATGTATAAGAGTTTATAACCATACAAATAATAGAAAATTTTATAAAAAATAAGGTCTAATATTCAGTCTTAAAGTCTTAAAAGTCATAAAACATGGAGCTGCACTAAGTCCTACATCCCATTCTACGCATTCATATCTAGAATCTTTTCTTATTTTGTGTTTGTAACATACCACACACC
Source organism: Hydra vulgaris (assembly GCF_038396675.1). NCBI lineage: Eukaryota > Metazoa > Cnidaria > Hydrozoa > Anthoathecata > Hydridae > Hydra > Hydra vulgaris. The sequence goes on along the minus strand of NC_088920.1, from coordinate 67,563,453 downwards.
TTCTCTGAGCATTAATTTTTTTTCAGACGCTGGCACATATGATGGAAAATGTCGGTCAATCAATCGTAAGGGGTTGTTTGCTACCAATCTAGAGTGAGATTTTTATGGCTGTCGGCCATATCGTTGAATCATCGATGTGGTTAACATTGTTCTAAAGTTTAAAGGTGTCATATTACGACCCATTTTTTTACAAATTATGTGTGTATTAAATGCTGCTTGATTAATTAAATGAGTAAACACTTTCTTGCACCACTTTTTTACCCCTTTTCTTTCAACTTTGTATGATGTCATCATTTGGTCACTTCTATCTACGCCTCCCATATTTTGATTATAATCATCAATAACTAAAGGAACTAACTTTTCTTTCCCAGCTCTTAAAATATTTTTAGTCCCATCAATAGTGCAAGTTGACATGGTATAAACATCTTTTTTATCTTTCCAATGTGTTATCACAATATTTGTTTTTCTTCGTAACGAACTTTGCGTTCATTTTTTTAAAATTTTTCATGGATAGAAATAGGTAAGCCTTTTCTGTTTTTTTGAAGTGTTCCTATGGTCCTTGTAGATCTTTGCAATAATACTGATGAAAGCTCGTAGGAAGAATACCAGTTGTCAATGTAAAGTTTGTAACCCTGATCAAGTAAGCCATCCATAAGAAACATAACAATTTTTGTTGCAACGTAGCGATAATCTGAACTTAGAGTATTAGTCAGCTCAGATCCTGTATATAAAATGGATTACATATCCTGAATCTGACTCGCATAATGAAAAAGTTTTTATACCAAATCTAGCACTTTTGCTGCGAATACACTGTTTCCAAGAAAGTCTACCTTTCCACAACAAAAGTGACTCATCAATTTATATATTTTGTGTAAGTGTATACACCTCTTGGAATTTGTTTGTCAAACAATGCCATACTGTGCTTATTTTGGATAAAACAGGATATTTATTTGGTAATGTGGTAGAATCAACAAAATGAATAAACTTATTGATTAACTTGAACTTGTTGTAGGATAACAACCACTTAATACCAGCACTTGCAAACAATGGATTTGTGGTGTAATACATTTCATACGTGGGCTTCCAAAATACTCCTTGATATAAAAACCAACCCCTCATTCTGGATTTAACTGATAATTCTTTTTTATTTATAGTTTGGGAAGCATATCGATTAGTTTTATTAACAATAAACTCACAAACTTTATCTGTAAAGTAAAGCTCAAGGAAATAAAGAGGATCTTGATTGCACCCAGAAATACCAGTATATTCAAAGGGGTGAACTCTATTATTTGAAGGCTCAGATTTCCAAATCGGCATGTATGAGCCAGAAAAAACCTTTTCTAAGGAATTGTCACTAGAACTAAGAGCATCAATCAATGCAGGCATTTCTTCTTCTAAACTTAACTCTAATATCTCTGGTTCGGAATTTTCTTCATCAGAAACATCAGATAAACTATACTCTTCTTCTGAAACCTCACTCAACTCCTCGTTTTTATCTAATATATAATTTTCTATTTCCTCGTGAGTAAATATTTGCTTTTTCGTTAATGGTTTTTGCACTGAAAAAACTTGCTAGTCTGCCATATTTAAAATAAAAGTGAACACGTGCAAAAGTAAATTATTGAATAAAAAGCTTATTAATTATGCTGTCATAAATTTTGTGACGATTAGAAGTATATTTACTCATAAAAAGAAAGAACTTATGAGGAGATAATTACGGCATGGACATTTAGGAGCCACTTTTAGTTTGCGTAATATAACGGCATGGACATTTAGAAACCACTTTGGATTTATTAAATTAATACGTATTATTACGGCATGGACTGTTAAAGGGTTAAGGTTAATTGAGCCACCTTAAAATAAAATATAAAAGTCTGTCTTACTTTTCTTTGTTAGTTTCATTAAAAGTGCATAAGTTGCACTCACTTGCGCATAAGTTGCACTCACTTACGCATAAGTTGCACACTTGAGGCTGCGGAAAAACGCCACCTTAGAACATAAACTAATAAAGTTTAAAAGTTAATTTTAAAACTTTAAACTACTTTAAAGTTTTTTTCAAATCCTAGTTTATTTTATATGATTCTCGCTTGTTGTATTGCAACGAAGCCTCTTATGCGCCCCTTTCAGGTTGGCGCCCATGGCACGTGCCCTGCCTGCCTTGCCCTAGATACGCCACTGCAAATAATTTAATGTGAAACGCAAGCAATCTTATATATTTTATAAAAATGTAATTTTAAAAACATTTTAAATCAAGTTCTTACTACTATTAAAACAACTACTTATTTTATCTGTGTGAATAGTTGGAGGTTGGAGATCCCATTTAATGGTGCATCTTTTTTCATATTTGATAAATTTATCCTCGAAATAATCAACACAAACAGCTGAGTATTTATCTGTGTGAATAGTTGGAACAGGTTGGAGGTCCCATTTAATGGTGCATCTTTTTTCATATTTGATAAATTTATCCTCGAAATAATCAACACAAACAGCTGAGTATTTATCTGTGTGAATAGTTGGAACAGGTTGGAGATCCCATTTAATGGTGCATCTTTTTTCATATTTGATAAATTTATCCTCGAAATAATCAACACAAACAGCTGAGTATTTATCTGTGTGAATAGTTGGAACAGGTTGGAGATCCCATTTAATGGTGCATCTTTTTTCATATTTGATAAATTTATCCTCGAAATAATCAACACAAACAGCTGAGTATTTATCTGTGTGAATAGTTGGAACAGGTTGGAGATCCCATTTAATGGTGCATCTTTTTTCATATTTGATAAATTTATCCTCGAAATAATCAACACAAACAGCTGAGTATTTATCTGTGTGAATAGTTGGAACAGGTTGGAGATCCCATTTAATGGTGCATCTTTTTTCATATTTGATAAATTTATCCTCGAAATAATCAACACAAACAGCTGAGTATTTAGATGGAACTCAATCTTTTCTATTGACAAAATATATCTATCATTCTCGCAAATTGCTTTCTTAGGGAAAATAAGACGTAGACTTTTTTGGACCAGTAGAGTAACAGTTTTTTGGACCAGTCAGAGTTTTACAGTTTGTGAAAACACATTTATTAACCATTTTTATAACCGAAAAATATTTTCAAAATTCAATGATACTGAGATCTCTACATTTGTTATTGAAATTATCTTTACTTGAATAACATTGCATAAAAAAGCAGTTCGGCAACATACAATAAACATAATAGACTGTCTTAGTGTCTATTTCATTATTCCACTCAAATGGATTATAACGAAGCAGGTAATCAGTCAGAATGAAATCATAAATACATATTACGTGAATATGAAAGCATAAACCAACTTTGATATAATAATTGTTATAACCAAATCATTTTAATTATTAAATATTATTAATCTTCTCATAATAGAAAATAAGCCGTAACCCAGCCAGCAAAAAATAATTGGTCCAATGCATCGACTTACATTGGCACAATGTTGGAATAATGCTTTGGGCCAATACCGAAATGATCATTGGTGCAAGGTCTTACCAATGCTCATTGGCCAATGTTAGAAATGTACGTTTAGCCAATGCTTAAAATATGCTAATCCAATTTTCGTTAAAATTAAAAGAAAATCTGTTTAAAATGAAGGAGGTCAGTAAGGTAATAAATTCAAACATTGAGAGAAAAGTCTTTGGTTAAAGTGCCTAAATATTTCTTATAAATAAACAATTGTTTAAACTACATAATTTTTACAATTATTATAATTAGTTGTCAATAGAATCTGGGATTACATTTTTGTGTGTAATCGTCTACTCCCTCTTTCAGGATCATTTCTCCCTCATTCGCGGTCACAAGACTGGCGCGGCCAAATCTTTAAAAGTTGCTCAACACTTGAAGTGGTTAGTGGAAAAAATTGTTACATCTTTATTTGTACTTTTCTACTAACAATTAAAAATTATCTATTAACTAGTTATTTAATTAAAATATTTACAACTGTTTTTTTAAAAGAACAAAAACATATAAGGTGGTCAAAAAATTGGAAAACTTAAACTGTTTTGGGTCTTTATTTGTTGCAAAAATAATGATTACACCATATTATAAAAAGGTTATAAATAAAATAAATACAAATAGTTTTATTATTTTAGTTTAGTGTTAGTCTTTCAGACTGCCGACGTTAATTCAAAGGATTTTTATATAAATTAGTGGCGTCAATTCAGCAAAAACTTGAGTGGGGGAAATTTGTGAAAATAAGTTGACTACCCCACCTGCCATAACAAAATCAAAACATTGAGCGTTTTTCATTGAAAAGTCTTTAAAGACTTTTCTTTATTAGGGGGAGGCCATGGCTCCTTGGCCCCCCTCCCCCTAATTGGCGCCTCTGATATAAATCTATATATATAACCATTTTTATGATCAAAATAGTTTTTAAAATCCGAGTAAAACAAAAATATTATTTGAAATAGCTTATTGAAAACTCTATGACTTACTGACAATAAGAGATTTTCATGTTGCCAATTCCAATCTTTCCACTTCTGCCAGTAAAGTTTAATTGCAACGATAATTCCTTTGAGAAAAGCGTTCTTAACAATCTGCGTGTTGTATCGCCGATATTTGTTCCTCCAATTTGACCAAGATGATTAACCTTGATTAATATCAATTAATATGATTTACTAGTTATTTTTAATTAGTCTTAAAACAATAGATATAAAAAGCTAAAAATTAAAATCTTTTAAAATTCCTGTTTCAATTTTTTTAAGAATAGAATATCATTCAACGTATACAATGTTAAAAAAAATATATATATATACAAATTATGAAAATAACATACTAATATCTTGAAAGTAGTATTTTCTTTCAGCTTCTCATCAAAATCTGTTAGTGCTTGTATGCAATCAAGAGGAAAGCTTATGCCTTCCGGCAAAGTTTCTAAACTTTTGTGTTGGGTTACAGAATTAAGTATTGCATTCAAAATCTGTGAATGCATAGCCTGTTTTGTCTCTATTGAAGCAAGTCTGGTGAGAATCACTTGTAGATCTTTTGGCAGTATTCCTACAATTTAATGTCATTAAATTATACTAAATTAGCTATTAATTGCTTGGGAAGAGCATCATTACGCATCAAAACCAATTAACTATTTGTTATGTGCCTAAGATCGCAACATTTAAAATATAGCAATAACATTAGCAAAAAAATTGCAATTAAAATATTTATTCCAGCACAAATAATTGTATATGTATAAATTATTTGAAATAAAAGTTGAAATAAAATTACGATAAAGACTTGATACTATGTATAAAAAACATTACCAGAGATAGCATTGATTGTTGACGATGGAGCTGAATTAGTCATACATGGGGAATACAAGTTAAAATTTTGCTGAAGTTGATTATTCGATTTAGAAGTTTCTGGTAATACAACTGGACAAGAATATATTGTAAAATCCTCCTCATTCTCTTCATTTGATATGTTTAACTGCCGTTGTTTTAAATTTGGAGCAGCTATCACAGAATTAACTAAAAACAAATCAATTAAAAGATATGCTTCTACTTATTTTTTATGGATTATGAAAAACAACCTATTGAATACATAGCAGTTAAATGCATAAACAACTTTGTATATTATAGCATTACAAACACAACTATAATATTGATTGGGGTCGTCCATAAATTACGTACGAAAATAAAGTATGTTGACATAAATTCCACTTCAATTACTATTTTTAACTCCTAGGTGGGGGAGGGGGTATTTCACAAGCATACATACTTTAAAGAAGCTTAAAAGTACGCATGGCAACAAGGGGGAGGTTCAAACTACAAATTTATTGGGCTACGTACTTTATGGACAACCCTTATATAAATAACTATTGTATTATAAATTTTTTTCATATAAAATTTTTAAAGGCCATTATAAAAGATTTGCTGGTTGACTATGTCATGTTACATGTGTAGCAATGATGAACATTTTTATATGTATAACAATTCAAAAATATTTGAAAAAATCATTATTATAAAATTGTAAACAAATAACAAGAATTAAAAATTGTAATAACAATACAATAAATTAAATGTATATTGTATTAATTATTACTTAACTAACAATAAATCAACTTTAGAAAATCAATTAAAATTCATTGCAGAAATTTTAAATTGTAAAATTTGCCCCTAACGAAAAATTTTATTATTATTATTATTATTAGTATTATTATTGTTGTTATTATTATTATATTATAGCACATTTCATAATACAGCAGTTAATAAGACTTATTAAATACTTGTAAATTTTACATGTAAAATAAATGATAAACAGAAATATTTACATAGTGGAATAATACATTTGTAAATCATCAAGTTAAAGCAGCTTTTAATCTTGTTAAAGAACTTTGTTTTAAGAAATCAAACACATAGTTTAAAACATAGAATATAATTATTTTTTTATTCCTATTCATCTAAAAAACATAACCAAAAACATTAAAATATTGATAAATAAAAAACTTTTTATAAGGTTTCATACTAAAAAAGCCCGTTGTATCAAATTTGATACATACAAACTCAACAAAAACTTGCTTCTCATATTTGCAACAACGGGTGTTTTCAGATAAAAATTGTTTTTGTCTGAAAAATACTGTGGTTTAAAATGTGTGTATCAGATCTGATACCTGGGGTCATTAAGGGTAAAGTATTGTAGTAAATATCTTAACACTAATAATTTAAAAAACTATAGCTTTTTTGATACAGTTTTACATGTCAGACTAATATAAAGTGGGGTATGTTTTTCTTTTCATAATAATCCTTCCTTATTCTGCGTTTTGACTGAAATTTTGAGATGTTATTGTTTGTTATGTTTGAGAACAGAGTTTTTTAACGTTAAATTTTTAACTAACTGTTTCAAAAGGTAAGATATTTTAATTTCAGTTGGCAATAAGAGTTCTAAGTTGTAATTGAGTTGTGGTAATTTATTATTTATTAGCAATACATTTGCTTTTCTTTATTAACCCATATATATAGATAATCAGCTTTAAGATTTTCATTTGTGTATGTTATATGCATAAATATTACAATTTCTATTTGCATCAGTGAAACTATTTTGAAATTTTAGTTTTATGGGTATGTATTTTAGAAGTTTATTTTATAATTTTTCTTTCGTTCTTCAGATTTATAGTTATTATTGTAAATCATTGAAAAGGATTTTTGTAATTTATTATTATAAACAAATCACCACAAATATGGGTATAGTTAAATAAACTACAAACTATTTAAGAACACTAACAATTTTCTAAAATTACTTTTATGACCTTAAATCACTTTTATCATAAATATTTAATATCTTTTTATTTATATTGAGTTAAAAATTAAGACAATTAGCAAAAAAAAAATAATCAAATTATAATAAATAAATATTTAATCGCGATTTTAATTTCATAGTTAAGATAATAAAACGATAAACTTTACAGTTAATAAATAAAAAAATAAAACGATAAACTTTACAGTTACTACATTGTTTTTCTGTCATTATTTATTGCCATTAGCAACCAAATTAATGCAAAAACAAAATGTCAAATAACCATATTATTCAAATGTATAGATTAAAACTCAATATTTTATCTCGATTATTATTGCCTTATTATTTACCCTCAATGTATTCATCTTTTATTAAATTTTCTTTCGCTTAAAAATTTAAGTATTTAAAATAAGAATTAAATTATTTAATTTCAAACTGAAATTTTAAAAGATTTTTAAGTTATTTACTTTATAATATAAACTTTATATTTATATAAAGTTTATATTATAAAATGTATGTATACAAATGCCCTATATATCCATATAAGGCACTTGTATACAGGGCAAAATTTTCAAATCATGTATACTACAGAAAATCAGTTACTAATTTTGCTCAGAATTACGAAGACTTTATTCATATGCATTCAAGAACTTTTTAAGTTGGTTGAGTACAGTGACTTCTCAGCTGTGAAAGTATTTCGTTTTTGTTATTTTTTGGTTTTTAGATGATTTAAACACTTCATGGAAATTAGTAATGTGTAACTATTATTTTTTATCACAATGCTTTAAAGATTTTATAAGTCAACTATACGTCGTATTATCGTTGTGGTATGGTCATTTTGGTGTACTATTAGCAAAGATTATTTTTTGGTGGTGAAACTTATTTCAATTTTTCATTTCATGGATTGATTCAGTATTAATATTTATCTATTTGATGATTCAACTAGAGTCCATTTGTTCTTTTATGCATTAACATTTGTTATCAAATATCTCTATACAATAATACTAAACATAATGTTAACGTTAACAGTACCCCTTTTTTAATAAAAGTGCTCCTTTGTGCGTTTTTAAAAAAGTTGATTTCAAGAAAAGTTCTAATTTTTTGCTATATCCTAAAGTTCTAGTTTATTGCTATATTTCATTTATTCAATTATTTACCACATTCTATATATTCAGCTATATATTTAATAGTGATACAAACCTCATGTTGTACTTTTGACTTCTTTCTTTACTGTAACGTCAGGATTAACTCAAGGTTCGATCCTTAGCCCTCTGATTTTTCTTATAGTTTTTAATAATGATCTCTTTTCACATCTAAGGTGGCATTTTTTTCTGATGATACCACTATTCTTGTCTTTATTAAAAGTAAACACTCTGATTGCTTGAAGGGGGCAGAAATGAGTGAAACTCATTTCTGATTTCACTCCTGGTATGGAATGGCACTCTCATTGGTTGGTGATCTTTAACTCATATAAAACTCAACAATTTTCAGCTAATCGTTATTGCAATAATCTGGATTATTTTTTATCTATGAATGGTAACGATCAGTCATCTAGATTGCGACTTCTAGGATTATCTCTTACTTCTGACTTTTCTTAAAAACCACATATTAAATCCATTACAAAGTTAGCTAAGGTTGCATCTCTTTATTATACTTCAGATATCTTATTCCAGATTCCATTTTTTATCTCTATAAATCTCTAATATGTCTTTGAATTGAATACTGTTGTCATATCTGTTGAGGATCTTCTAGTAATGCCCCTTAATGATGCTTACAAATGTTACAATAGTAGTTGCTCTAAAGAGCTAGCGTCTCTGGTACTATCTACTAAAATTTATTTTCGTATTCCTCGTCAATCAATTAAGTCTTGTCCTTATACTGTGTCTCTTCCTAAGAGCTCTCAATCTTTTGAATGTTCTGTTAATTGTTATCATGCCCTATATCCTTCATCTTCAGTCTTGTTTAAAACAAGAAAAAATCATTATTTATGTTTAAATATTTATTATTATTTTAATTAGAAACTTTGCTTCAAAACCTTTAAAGATTTAGGGATTTTTATTGTTTTTATTGTTTGTTCTTTATAATTTTCTTTTTAATTTATTTAATTCTGCCATTCGAGTAATTTGTTAAAGTTTCCTTATTGTGGAAATATGATTTGAATTTAGTAAATTTTGATGACTTCAAATTTAGTTTATTAATCATAAGCCAACAGTTTAGGGAAAGGGCTTGAATTCAAGACAAGGTCATACTTTTGTTTTTTGGAACTATTAAAAAACTAGATAATGCTATTTGTCACGTTACAGCTATTCATATTAAGCAGAGTAAATAAGATTGACCAATTGCTTTTTTCACTCAGCTAATGGTCAGCCTTACTTGAACAAAAGCTTCAGCAGTTTTCCTCATATTTTTATTCACGTACAGTAAAGCACTTTATTCAGTAATTGCACAGCTTTACGTAAATAAAAACTCAAGCAAAATTGTTGACGTTTTAATTTACATAGAACCGACCAATTACTGAGTAAAAGCAATTGCTCATTTTTATTCACCAATTATTATTGAAAATAATAATTTTTCTTAAACTCATAGTAAGTGATTTAGGTTTTATGACCTAATTTCCAGAGTTAGGTTAATAGTTTTTTTAAACAGGGATTAAAAAAAAATTCTTTCGTATATCAAATATATAGTGTGACTTGAATCTCTGACATGTTCTATTTTGCTAATGAAACAAATAATTTATCGCTATTTTATTTATATTGGAATATAAAGCGTTTACCTAAAGTTCAAATCATGTAATAGATGTCAAAAGTACATCTATTAAAGTACAGCTATCAAAAGAGCAAACTATGCGATAAATTCCAAAAGAACACCCTCAAAAGTGCAAATCATGTAATAGAAGTCAAATGTACAGCTATTAAAAAAAAAATTCATATGATAAAAACCAAAAGTACGGCTATTAAAAATAAAAATCATGTAATAGAAATTAAAAGTTCAGCTATTTAAAATACAAATCATTTAGTAGAGGCCATAAGTACAGCCACCAAAAATACAAATAATGTAATAGAAGTCTAAAATAAAGCTATTAAAAATACAAATATTTTGAGAGTAGTCAAAAGTACAGCTATTAAAACTATAAATCAAATAATATAAACCAAAAGTACAACCATCAAATTCGAATCATGTAATAGAAGTCAAATGAGCAACTATCAAAAATAAAATCATTTGATAAAGGTCAAGAATACATCCATCAAAAATACAATTATTGTAATAGAAGTCAAAAGTACAGCTGTTAAAAATATAAATCATTTAGTGTAAGCCAAAAGTGCAGCCATAAAAAACACAAATATTATAAAAATACAAATCGGAATAGAAGTCAAAAGTAAAGCTATTAAAAATACAAACAATGTAATACAAGTCAAAATATCACCTATTTAAAATAAAAATCTTAATAGAAGTCATAACTTGAGCTATTCAAATTACGAATCATATATTAGAGGCCAAGAGTACACGCATCAAAAATACAAACATTGTAATAGAAGTCTAAAGTACATCTATTAAAATTACAAATATTGTAATAGATGTCAATGTACTGCTATTAAAGATACAAATATTTTAATAGAATTGAAAATTACAGCTATTAAAATAAAAAATCATATAATAGAAGCCAAAATTACAGCCATCAAAAGTACAAATCATGTAATAGAAGTCAAAAGTACAGCTATTAATAATACAAATATTGTATTAGAATTCAAAGAACAGCTATTATTATTACAATTGAATAACAAAAGCCAAAATTACATTCATCTAAAGTTCAAATTATGTCATAGAATTCAAATGTAAAGCTATTAAAAGTACAAATCATATGATAGAAGTCAGAATTACAGCCATCAAAAGTACAAATCGTGTAATAGAAGTCAAAAATACAGCTATTAAAATTATAAATCATATAACAGAACCCAAAAGTACAGGCATTAAAAGTTCAAATCATGTACTATAAGTCAATGGTATAGCTATTTAAAATAAAATTCATTTAATAAAGGTCAAGAGTGCATCCATCAAAAACACAATTATTGTAATAGAAGTAAAAAGTATAACTATTGAAAAAACAAATAATATGATTGAAGCCAAAATTACCTCCGTCAAAAGTACAAATCATGTAATAGAAGTCAAAAATATAGCAATTAAAAATACAAATCATATGCTAGAAGCCAGAAGCTCAGCCATCAAAAGTACAAATCATGTAATAGAATTCAAATGTGCAGCAATTAAAATTATTAATCATATGCTAGAAGCCAAAAGTATAGCCATCAAACGTTCGAATCATGTAATAGAAGTCAAAAGTACAGCTATTAAAAACACAAATCATATGATAAAAGTTTAAACTGCAATTATTATAATAGAAGTCAAAAGTACAGCATTTAAAAATACTAATCATATAATAGAAGTCCGAAGTAATATTATCAAAAATGCAAATTGTAATAAAAGTCAAAATTAAAGACACTAAATTAACACATATTGTAATAGAAGTCGAAGTACAGCTATTAAAATTAAAAATCATATTACATAAGCCAAAAGTACAGGCATCTAAAGTTCGAATCATATAATATAAGTCATAAGTACAGCTATCAAAAACACGAATCATATGATAAAAGTTTAAACTGCATCTATTAAATTTACAAATATTGTAAGAGAAGTCCGAAGTAATATTATCAAAAATGCAAATTGTAATAAAAGTCAAAATTAAAGACACTAAATTAACACATATTGTAATAGAAGTCGAAGTACAGCTATTAAAATTAAAAATCATATAACAGAAACCAAAAGTACAGCCATCAAAAGTTCGAATCATAGAGTAGAAGTCAAAAGTACAGTATTTAACAAAGGTCATAAATACATCCATTAGAAATACAAATATTGTTAAAGAAGTCAAAAGTTCAGATATTAAAAAAAATATTCATATAATAAAAGCCGAAACTACAGCCATCAAAAGTACAAATCATGTAATAGAAGTCAAAAGTACCGCTATTAAAAATACAAATATTGTAATAGAATTCAAAAAACAGCTATTTTTATTATAGATCAAATAACAAAAGCCAAAATTACAGCCATCCAAAGTTCGAATTTTGTCATAGAAATCAAAAGTACAGCTATTAAAAATACATATCATATGATAGAAGCCAGAATTACAGCCATCAAAAGTACAAATCATGTAATAGAAGTTAAAAATACAGCTATTAAAAATACAAATAGTTCATAAAAGGTCAAAAGTACATCCACCAAAAATACAAATATGGTAATAGAAGTTAAAAGTACAGCTATTGAAAATACAAGTCATATGATAAAAGAAAAAAGTGCAGCCGTCAAAAGTATAAATCATAAAACAGAAGTCAAAAGTAATAATAATAAAAAACAAATTATTTAATAAAGGCCTAGAGTACATTCATCAAAATTACAATTATTGTATTAGAAGTCAAAAGTGCAGCTATTAAAAATACCAATCATATTATAGAAGCCTAAAGTACAACTAATCAAAATACAAATATTGGAACAGAAGTCAAAAGTAAAGCTATCAAAATTAAAAATCATGTAATAGAAGCCAAAAGTACAGCTACCAAAAGCTCTATTCGTGTAATTGAAGTCAAAAGTACAGCTTTAAAAATACAAATCCCTTAAAAAGGTAAAGCAAATGTCCATCAAATTTACAAATATTATAATACTAGTCCAAAGTAAAGCTCCTAAAAATACAAATCGTAATAGAAGTCTATAGTGCAGCTTTGAAAAATGCAAATATTGTAATAAAATGCAAAGTACAGCTATTAAAAATACAAATCATATAATAAAAGCCAAAAAGTGCAGCCGTCAAAAGTACAAATCCTATAATAGAAGTCAAAAGTAAATCTAATAAAAATATAAATCAGTTAATTAAGGCCAAGAGTACATTCATCAAAACTAAAATTATTATAATAGAAGTAAAAAGTACAGCTTTCAAAAATACAAATCAAGTTCGAATAGTGTAATAGAAGCCAAAAGTACAGTTTTTAAAGTTGCAAAATTAGTTAATAAAGGTCAATAGGACATTCTTTAAAAATAGAAATATTGTAATAGAAGTCAAAAGTACAGCTATTAAAAGTACAAATACTTTAAAAAAAGTCAAATGTTAGGTCGTCAAAAGTACGAGTTATGTAATTGACGTCAATAATACAGCTATTATAAATATAAATTATATAATAGAAGCCAAAAGTGCAGCCACTAAAAGTACGAATAATGAAATAGAAGTCAAAAGTACAGCTAATAAAAACGCAATTCATATTAGAATTTAAAAGTATAACTATTGAAAATACAATTTTTTTAGTAGATGCCAGAAGTAAAAAAATCAAAAATACAATTATTGTATAATTACATATGGTAATAAAAGTCAAAAGTTCAGCTATTAAAAATACAAGTCATGTAATAGATGTCAAAAGTTTTCCTAATAAAAATACAAATCGTAATAGAAGGTAAAAGTTCAGATATTAAAAATACAAGTCATGTAATAGATGTCAAAAGTTTACCTAATAAAAATACAAATCGTAATAGAAGGTAAAAGTTCAGATATTAAAATACAAATCATTTAATAGAAGCCAAGAGTACACCCATTAAAAACACATATATTTTAATAGAAGTCCAAAGTAAAGCAATTAAAAATACAAATCGTAATAAAAGTCGAAAGTACAGCTATTAAAAATACAAATCATTTAATTAAGTTTAAGAGTAAATTTATCAAAAATATGATTATTGTGATTGAAGTCATAAGAACAGTTATTAAATTACAAATCATATGTTAGAAGCCAAAAGTACTGACATCATTAGTTCGAATCATGTAATAGAAGTCAGCTATTAAAAATACAAATCTTTTAATAAAGGTCAAGAGTACGCCTATTAAAAACACAATTATTGTAATAGAAGTCAAAAGTACAGGTATTAAAAATACAAATCATATGATAGAAGCCAAAAGTACAGTTATCAAGAGTACAAATGATGTAATATAAGTCAAAGTTACAGCTATTAAATATTCAAATCATGTAATAGAAAAAGTTTAGCCATCAAAAGTACAAATCATCTCATTGAAATCAAAATTACAGCTATTAAAATTACAAATTATTTAATAAATGTCAAGAGTATATCCATTAAAAATATTTGCAACCTCTTATTGCAACCTCTTATTGCAACCTCTTATTGCAACCTCTTTTTGCAGCCTCTTATTACAACCTCTTATTGCAACCTCTTATTGCAACCTCTTAATGCAACCTCTCTCGACATATTAGCTGGTGAAATAAAGGCAACAAATACATTTCTTTATGAGTATCGCAAAAATGGATTTTCCAACGCGCGTTTTAAGGCATCAGAAGTCGAAGTAGTATTGGGCATTGATAAGGTTTTTCAGATAGTGCGTTTACAAAAAAAAAAAAAACGATTTGTCATACGAGTGCGTTGATTGCACTCGGCAACTTAACTATCAGTATAAAACAGATTTCTTTTTGCCACTAATTGATACGTCAATTGCATCAGCAAACCTTTATGACCTTCTTAACCAATCTGAAAGTCTTATCTAGGCTGTAATCAAAATTCTCTGTCTATATATTGCAAAATGTTGCAAATGAAGCTTAGTGATATAGGTTCTGAGGATTTGGAACTAGAGTTAAAACGATTTGTTATAGTTATAAAAGAGGAAAAAAATACCCACCAAAATCTGCACATGACTTCCTAAGTAACATCTACAAGAAAGAGCTGCAAGAAATTCATCACAATTTAGTTATTGCGTTACGAATCATTCTTACTTTACGAGTTACTGTTGAAAGTGCAGAACATAGCGTCAGTAAGTTAAAATTAATTAAAACTTTTCATACGTTAGTATAAATACCTTGCTTCATTTTACATAAACTTATGTAGCTATATTTCTTTGTATCTTTAAATAGGTCAACAATGGCCGATGAACGTTTGTCTTCCTTAGCAATGCTGTTGATTGAGAACAAGGAAATTAAGTTATGAAGCAAGGAAATTAAGTTATGAAGGCATAAAAAATGAGCTTGCAAGAATGAAAAGTTTCTTCAACTATTGTAAATATATTACGCAAATAATACAAACACGTCGCAAACCATCATAAAAAGGGTTTGTGACGTATTTGTATTATCTGCGTAATACATTTACAGTACTTAAAGAAACTCTTCAATAGGAAACTATGTATCAATTTAACAATTATAAAGTATATTTAGTTGAATTTAAGCGTTTTTTGTTTGTTTTTAGTCTAATGAACGGCGACATAAAAGGTGTCCAGATATTTCGGGGTAATCTGTAAACTTTATCCACTATTTTAGAAAAAAAATAATAATTTGGGGCTCTAATGGCTACTTTTTTTTTTTTTTGGAGGATGGGGGAAGGAAGAATACATATAGATACACATTAACACCATATACATTTATCATAAATATATAAATACACATAAACACGTACACATATATTCACGTACATACACACATACATATACACGTATATATATGCAAATACACATATACACAAACATACAAACGCATGCACCTATAAATAAACTCCCGTATATATACATATATGCACACACATACAAATACATATATATATATATATATATATATATATATATGTATATATATATATATGTGTATATATATATATATATATATATTCGCACATACACATACATACATATATTTATATACACGCATACATACATATGCATACATATATACATATGCGTACATATATATATATATATATATACATATATATACATATATATATATATATATATATATATATATATATATATATATATATATATATATATATATATATATATATATATATATATATTTATATATATATATATATATATATATATATATATATATACATATACACATACACATACACATACTTACACATACATACACACATACATACATACACATACCTATACACAACATATTAACACACACACATATATACACATACGCATACATATACCCACACATGCATACAAACATACACATTCAATCATTGTACAAATAGGGCAAAAAAACTTTAGATAAAAGTAAAGATTCAAAAAAAAAAAAGTATAAAATAAAAAAAATTATACAAAAGAGAGTATTTTTAATAAGAATATTAGCAGTGATATTTTGCTTTTATTGATGTTATTATAGGAGATATCCAAATAGCGTTTTTTTAATTTATTAAGAAAAATATATCGAGAAATTGAGTTTTTAGTTTTTAAAGGATGAGGGAGATCGTTCCAAGCATTGGTGCGCTGGTGTTTAATTCATTCACTGCCAAATTTTATTGTCCTAGTATATTCTACAAAGATAATTTTGCATAAAGAGGATCCTTAGAAAGCGAGAATGTTTGTTACGTATTTGAAGGAAAAGGTTCTTTAAGGATATTGGAAGTTTATCATGAAGATAATACCATACAAATAAACAATTTAAAAGGTTAACACTGTCGTTCAGCTTAAGAGCTTTTGATAATTTATACAGCAGAAAAACATTGTCAAATCGGCAATTTTGAAAATTAATAGTTTTAAAGACTTTGTTTTGAAGTGAAAATAGTTGGTTTAAGGGACGTTTTTTTTACTCCAAATCTGACACGCCTACCTTCGGTGCAATCCAAATATGGCATGATAAATACTCATAAATGTTTCAAAATTTACGAAATATTTGACATTGGTTAACATTCCCACTGATCAACTTAGCTTAGCCTGTAAATAAGTTTGATGATACTTAAAGAAAGACTCTCATCCAGCCAAACTCCTTGGTTTTTCCATTTATGTTGAAAGTGCATTTTTCCTTGTTTTTTTGGTTTTTGATTTTAAAGAAAACTATTTTAGTTTATTAACGTTTAGTAAAATTTATTTGCTTTAAGCCAAATAATAACAGAAAATATAGCCTTAGTTTTTAACAGCATTTTTCAAGCGAATCTTTAACAATTAACAGGTTAGTGTCATCGGCAAAATGATACGTAAATACATTGTTAATGCAGGTTTTTAGTTCGTTGAACTATACAAGGAAAAGCAAAGGCCCCAAATTTGACCCTTGAAAGACCGAAATTAAAGTTTTGGTTAATGAAGATGTTTCTTTAACTGAAACGAGTTGAAGTGCATTATTTAAGTAAGATTTAAACCATTTATGTGGAATTCCGCGTACACAATATTTTTTTAATTTGGCAAGAAGAATATCGTGGTTTACTGTGTCGAATGCTTTTTGCATGTTGAGGAAAACACCACAAAGAAACTTATTTTTATCAAGGGCATTTCGTAAAGTTTCTGTAAAATCATTTAGTGCATGTGTAGTAGAAAGGTTATCTTTAAATCCGTATTGTAATTTATGAAAACAATTAAAGGTATCAAAAAAGTTGTACATTCTTTTGTGCATAGTTTACTCAAATATTTTTCCGATGTTAGATAACAAAGAAGTAGGTTTGCAATTAGATGGTTCAAGCTTTGAACCATTTTTAAGAATATCCTTCTCCATATACACATTTTTGCACCACAACCTGCTTATGTGTTCATTTTGCGACTGTCTTTTTTATAAAAATAGGATTTCCACTTTCTTAGCTTTTTTATACGTTCTTTCTCAGCCCTATCTTTTCTTTTTTGATTTATATTTAGCTAAATAATTTACAGGAATAAAAAAATACATATAGGCTAGATTAGGGTAATATGAGCACCTTAAGCAAGAATTTAAGTATTTTCAAAAATGATTATGCTGGATACAAAGTTTTTGCGAAAAAACAATTTTTAAGGATCCCAACTTATGATCCATTTAGATATGAGGATACCTGAAATTTTTTCTTAAAAACACAGAGGTTTTCAAAAAGTAGAAAAAGTGCTCATAATGCCCAAGCCACTTGGTAAAATGAACACTTTATCAGCTCAATAAAATAACATTATTTAAGTAAAAAAATACTAACCTGACAATTAGAACTAATTTTTGAAATTTAATGATTCTTTATTAACAAGACTTATCATTAAAAGATCAAATTTTAAGCCACTTTTTGTTAAAACAATTCTATTACGTTTTCCGAAAAAAAATAAAAAATTAGATCTTTATTTTTTCAATTTTATCAACTTTAACCTTTGAACGATAGAAAATCAAACTTTTTGAATTTAATTTGCGCAAAAATATTTAGTATTGTTGAAATATTAAAGTTTTTTACTATGTTTTGTTTTTATTCAAAAAGAAATTAAAATCAATGCTATTTTGGGACTTTAAACTAGATAATTTCAATGAAAAGCACTGGGTATTTTGAGCATGCTCATATTACACAAAAAGGACATCTTTAAAAAAAGTTAAAACTAAATGTTTCTATTCATTGTTTTTCAAACGAAAATGGATTGGATTTTTAGCTAACATATTTTTCTTTATGAAAAAATTGATTTTATTATTTTAGCACTAAAATTTCGTGCCACAGATTATTCATGCGTGATGATATTATTAACGCAAAAAATTTAACAGCGTTTTAATTAGATGATGGCCACTAATCACTGCATATAAATTTAGGCTAATTGTACTGATTCCTTTTATCACCACATAAAGTAGATTCGAAAAATACAAAGCAATCTTAAATTCACTGCTGACATCTAAGAAACTTTTTAGTATGCTCATATTTTCAAGGTGCTCATATAACCCTTATCTACCCTAAGTAATTACGAATGCTAAAAAACACACTAAAAATAAAACACTTCAAAAAAGTACTTGTAAGATTTAGCCCATTTAAGCTAAATTATATTACTCACACAATTTTTATAATATATTTATTTCTCCGTGAACACATTTTTGCAATATTTGGTCACCACTGTAGTTGTTGAAATTTCTACATACCTTCTATCATTAGAGATGACCAAAAAAATGTCCTAAATGAACTAAAAGGTGTAAAAAAATTTTTTTGCATTTTTACTAGAGATGTTTTTAATCTATATCCGAAGTAAAATTAGACATACATATTTGGCATTTTTTATAAACACAGCCAAAATGCTAAAAAAATCAGCTAGCTTTCAACAAATATAGCCAAAGCCATATGAAATTTGTTGCGAATCACCGAAATTCCTAATAACAAATTTTGTAACTTTTCACCGAAAATAGCGGAAACTCCTCCATGATAAGTTCCGCGAATTTTTACTGAAAATAACCTAAATTGCTTCTTAATATCCTTGAATTTTTACGGAAAATAACAACATGCAATCGTAATCTATTGAAATGCAAGTTTTACTGTTTTAGGTCAAAAAAGTGAAAAAAATTATGTGCTAATTTTCTTCTATACGGTTATAAAAGTTTTGATCGAGTATCTTTTAAAAGTTGACATATTACGCATTTATTAAACTTTCGATTAACTTTAGAAATTTTTTCTTTTGAAGATGAATTGTTTTTTTCAAAAGAAAGCTTATCAATCTTTTTATAGTAAGCAATCTGTTAAAACTAAAAACTATTAAAAGTAAGTTAAAACTAAGTATCCCTGCTCTTTCCCACCCTATGCCGTCGTGAGGTGAAAAATAATTAGCTGAATACTCAGTGATAAAATCATATTTAGTCAAGCATGTGATAAGTCATTTATTATCAGGGGCGGGATAGCTCATATGGTTAGAGCGTCAAACGAAAAGTTAAAACCCGGACTGTTGAACGATAGGAGTTCAAATCCTGCCACCCCCAACTCAGCGTTTGAGTAGTGCTTCGGTACGCAAAAAAAATTGGTCAATAAACGGACGCTACTTTGGATTAGTTATAATGACTATTTGTGGCTGTTCCTATGCTAAGCCAATAATATCTTCGGATATAAGAACGTTGTATAGAAAAATATAGCATGAAATCTCAAATAAATAATTAAAAAAAATAAAATATTAAGTATGCTCCTTATAAAAAAAAATGTTTATAAGAAGCAAATTTTATTTCTTTTTTAAAAAAATGTATTTTTTCATTAATATTTTACAATGCTTCAGCAACACTTTCACCCTTCCATCTTTTGTAATAAATATTTTGATAGCCAACATCTGACGAACTTACAGCAAAAAATATCGCGGCTATCGAAAGCGTTTTAGAATTAATTGCTATAGTCAAACCTGCCACGGTTGATTCGTTGTTGTTTACCTTTCTTTTGCTATTTAATGAAGACAAAGAGGTTTTATTAAAATGCGTAAGGCTTCTTGCCTCTTTAATTGTCAATTTTTTAGGCTCGAAGCAAAACTTGGTGACATTTATATCAATTTTTGAAGACATACTAAAAATTTTCTTTATTGCAAAGTAACCGGCTTCAAACTTTCTAATATAATTCTTACAGAATTCTTTCACTACTTTAGGAATAGACGATTTACGGGAGCCGTTGAAATAAAATTTTATATCTGTATCACATTCTTGGTTGATATATGAAGAAAGAGGAGCTTCAAGAATGTCACTAGGGCTTTGAAGAAATGATTCTTGTTCTAAAAAAATTTAAATGTTAGTTTTAAAATAATAGTTTATTAAATAGAACTATTTTTATACGTTATTTATCAGCTACATATCATTTATACATAATACATTATTATAATGTATTTTTTACAGAATTTCATTTTTTTCAACATTCTTTTCCTCCATTATTTCAGTTCACTTTTTTCTGTTTTGTTTCAATTTACTTATTTACAATCTTTGTTTAAGAAAGTTTATTTCTTTTTTACTTATTTTACTTAATTTTATTTTAAATATTAATTGTATACATAGTTAATATTAGTTCCTTTGAGGTCATCTAGATAGCGCCTGATTTATGAATTTTTTTTGCGTTTTTCAATTTAACGTTGCGTAATTTATGGTTTATATTAATATGTATTTTTTTTAAAAGTGTGTTTATTATTTATTTACTCTATAAAGTTTATCTTAATATAATATATGTTCATTATTCAGGCCCGTGACTAGGGGAGGGAGGGTTGAGTAGGATGGCTGCTACCTAGAAAGGTCGATTTTTGGATTTGAATTACCTGTCCCCTCAGATAGCTGAAGTTTTTTTGACTATTAAAGAGCTAATTAATATTTTTTTAAAAAGTTGAATAAGTACAAATTTTTTCATTTATTACGATATTCGCAGTTCAAAAGAAAATAGAAGTTTTTGTAAACATAGGAAAAATTTGTTTAAAAAACATTGTAAATAAGCGCACAGAGAATTCACTTTTACTGGACAAAACTAATAACTCCTCATATAAGGACCATTTTACATATTTCATTTCATATTAAGGACCATTTTACTAATTTGAGGATTGCAGTTTTCAATGATAACATTAGTTTTATTTTCGGACTGCTATGGATACCTAACTTGCTTAGCAACTACATATTGTATTAACCATAATAAAAATAAACTGGACTGAAGTAACAACTTTATAAAATTACTCCGATACTACCACAAACAGTATTATTATACTACAAATGTAGTGATACTGAGGATTTTTTCATTTGGTTGATCGTGATACCTGAAATACCTGGCAACGATTTTTTTTTGCATTGTTACAAATAACTTATAACTTATAAGTAATTTGTAACATAGTTACGAATTACTTCTAAATAGATACTTGAAGATGTATTAATATTAAAGCAAGTTTGTAACACTAATCTAGACTTACTGAAATCAAATAATTACATAACCTTTTAGAATAAAATACATTTAATGTTTTTGCCACATAAAATCGGATACATCAGTTAACTATCATTATTATTGACCAGGCGGACATCCACGGATTATAAATTAAGTTCATATTAATCATATACATATTAAACAACGTATTTCAAGTCTCAAATTACTAGACCACCTTTGACCGTAAAAGTCTTGGATTATATAAGTAAAATTTGAACTGAAAAAAGTACTCCAAATACGCCCTCATCTGAAATCATTTTATTTCATATAACTTACATGCAAAAAAGTGTAGTAATAGCTCATTTAAAAAACAATAATTAATTCTAAATAAATTATAATTAATTCTAATAAATTATACAATTAAAACTACTTTATTCTTATTAGTAACACAAAAAAACATTTTCAAATTAAACAAAAAAAATTCAAAAAATTTAAAAAAAAAAAGCTTTTTATTCTACAGCTTAGAAACATACGGTATGATAATTATACAACATACGTCATGATAATTATACAAAATTATATACATTTTCTAAAAGCTGAATGTTTAAGCTACAAAATGGTGTATAATAATGTAGTTTTTGAGAATGCATTTCTTTTTTACTTTTGTCCACCACCTAGCCCACTGTAGAGCGGTTAAACATAAATAAAGATTGCTGTGCCTTAAAACTTGTTATAAAATGGCTCCAAAAACACTAACAACTACTAAAAAACTCAATGGAGGTTCAAAAAGTGATTTTCCTGCTATTGTTTTACCAACATATGGAGACATTTATAGATACTTTTGTTTTGTGCAATCCGAATTTAAAAACAAATCTGACATAACTGATAAAACTCAAAATGAACTTGTAAACACTTGGTTAAATGTAAACCCGAAATTGCCCTTGATAAAAATGGGTCAGTTTATTTAAAACTGGTAAAAAAAAAAAAAACAACGTAAAACACAATGAAACTTAATAATGGAAAAAGTGCAAAAACGGACCTCAAACTGTTGCATATAGTGTATTGGAAAATCTTTATGATATATCTACCTGCAGATGTAATTTAGATGAAGTTTCCTGTAATGATGATAGAGTGAAATGCAAAAATTTAATCTGCAGTAAAAAACATTTTGTATGTGTTTGTCCCCCACCTTTTCTAAAGTTTCTCTACATACTGCATTGTTTATATACATAGATTCTTTAAACTTTTTTCTTAAAGTAGTTATATAAAATCTCTGCAAGTTTCCTTTTGCTAAATTCATGATACTTTGTTTAAATTTATTTAGAAAGAAAATTAGCTGAAAAATAAGAAAATTAGCAAAGCGTCCAAAAAAACGTTGCTTTTACTTCTTCTGATATTGGCGAATTATCTACATTTGATTTTAACATGAAGTCTGATTTAGTATAAAAGAAAATTTATATTTTTCTTATTAAAAGTTTTTATAATTAGCTTTTTTTTTGAAGTAACTAACTATTTAAAAGAAATAAGTTTTAATAAAAATTAATATTGAAAGCATATACTATGGCCTGGTTTACTTGATTTACGTTTTTAAATTTTTTTAATTTTTAGATTTGAGATATCAAACGAAGCTGCAGCAGCTGTTTGGAACAAACTGTTAAAAGATCTTGGCATCATTACTAAAACTGACAAAACTGATGTTTTGGATAAAAGTAAAATGGATAGAGTTAAAAAAAGAGTTTGCCTGCAGTCTGTTGCTGAACATGGTATTATAGTCCAAAATTTAACTTGTGTTAGTTGCGATAATAAAAGACGATAAAGGTATATTAGTTTATCGCAGTATATCATGATAACCTTATCAAAAAAAAAATTAGTTAAAAAGATTCATCATTTAAGTTTTACAGCAAAATCAGGAGTAATGAAAGTAAAATATCTTACCCACAGAGACATTTTAAATGGTAGAGGAGACAGTTTTGCACAGTCTGCTTATGAAGTGTTAACACATTATAACAGTGTTGAGTCTTTGTTAGGAATTGTTTTGGATAATACAAATGTCAACACTGACCAATAAACTGGACTTTGTACCAGTCTTAAAAGAAAACTTGGCAGAACAACTCATAAAAGTGGTTGTGCACTTCACAAAAATGAGTTATCTTTGCGCCATATCATAGAACATCTCGATGGCAGTACTAACACTCTAACAACATTTTATAGTGAAATAGGAAAATCTGCGGCACAAGATCATTATAATAAACCAGTTGCTAAACTTGAACCTGTTTTGACTTATTTAGTTGTTCCAGGACAGAGCGTGATCAATGACTTAAGTTCTGTTCAAAGTTTATTGCTTGAATATGTGTGTGGTATAAGTTCAGGTAAGCACAATTTAAATAAATAAATATAAAAGTTAATTTGTAGTTTAAATTCACATACTTACTCTTATTTGTTACTCTAATTTTAATTTATTGTCAAACGGAAAAAATATCTATATATATATATATATATTTTTTTTTTTTTTTTTTTTTTTTTTATTTCGTCATTTTCATAATAAGTTATTTACAAAATATTTTGAGTTAAGATATGACCGGAGCAGGCAGAAGACAAAAGTCTTATCATCTAGCCCCGTTGTATCGTTTACACTATTATAAATCTATCATAAATTTTTACAATATCAATAAAATAATATAAATACTTTAAAATAAACATTTTACATTTTTTTATACATAAAAAAAAGAAATATTTATACATTCATAAAAATATATATGTATAAAAAAAAAAAAAAAAAAAAAAAAAGAAATAAATACAAATTTAAATAAACAAGCAAAAAAAATATATGTTTTACTTTTAAGCAAACGAAAGAAAAGTTAAGAATTGAAAAAGAAGATATTAAAAATAAAATAGAATTTGAGATATGTCATAATCAAGTAACTGTTTTTTTAAAATAACTTTGAAAGTTTGAAGTGAAATTAAAGTTTTACTTTCAATTGGAAGGAATGAGTTCCACAAATGTGGCCCTCGGTATGCTATTGAGAAATTAGACTGTTTTAATAAGGTTTTTGGTACCTGATAGTTATGCAATGAATGCTTTGTTTGATATTTATGATTTATAATAACAAAAAGGTCGTCAAAAATATTTGGCAGCATACGATATTTAAATCTAAACATGAATAAAAGAATACTGTAGATATTTAATTGATAAACATTAAGCACTCCAAGCTTTTTAAGCAGTGGTTTGGCACTGGTGTATTTATTAGAATTTAATATAAGGCGGCTAGCTTGTTTTTGTTTATTTAAGATACGCTTTAATTTTGATGGATAATTGCTGGTCCACGCAATATTACAATAACTGATATAGCTATGGATAAACGAAAAGTAGATAAGTTTTAAGCAGTTTTTATCCAACATATGTCTTGTCTTGTACATAATTCCAATACTCTTTGAAATTTTGTTTTCTATTAAATTAATGTGGTCTTTCCAACTTATTTGTTCGTCAAGTAAAACGCCTAAAAATTTAATGCAGAATGTCCGTTGTAAATTAGTTTTTTCTATTGAAATATTTGGGAGTTTTAGGGGCAAATTTTCAGATTTGGAGGGTTTAGAAAAAAGAATATATTTGCTTTTAGTTTTATTTAGAGAGAGTTTGTTGGCTTTTAACCATTCATTGAGGTTGTCAAGCTCACGATTAATAGTGATAAAGATTGACTCTATGTTTGAGTGGGTATAAAAAACCTGAGTGTCGTCAGCAAAAAGATTGAAATTTAATACACTAGAAGATAAGTAAATATCGTTTATATAGATAATAAATAATAAAGGCCCTAGAATAGATCCCTGTGGAACTCCGCAAGAAATGTTTTCTAGTTTCGTACAGGTTTTGTCATAAGATACACATTGTTTGCGATTATTAAGATAGGAAAAAAACCATTTATAATTATTATTTTTGACACCATAATTTTTGAGTTTGTAAAGAAGAATAGTATGATCCACACTATCGAAGGCCTTTGAGAGGTCAATAAAAACCCCAAGAGTATATTGGTTGTTATTGATAACAATCCGTTTAAAATTTCTTTAACAAATTTAATTACTGAATGTTCTGTCGAGTGCCCTTTTCTAAATCCGTACTGATTATTATTAAGCAATTTATGTTTTATAAAATAATTGTATAGCCTATTATGCATTATTCTCTCTAAAATTTTAGAAAAACATGGAAGTATTGAGATAGGTCTATAATTAGATAATTTAGAAATATCACCGTCTTTAAAAATTGGAACTACTCTTGCTAGTTTTAAGAGGTCAGGAAAAATACCATTATTAAATGAAAGATTAAAAATAATTAGCAAGGGTTTTTCAATAATATCAAAAACTTCTTTAACAACCCTTGGGCTTATGTCATCAAGACCTGAGCTTTTGTTTGGTTTTAACATATTAAAAGCAAACCGAAGTTCATCAGGAGATACTTCAAGCTCATCCATCACACAGTCCTCTTCTTTAATATATGATTTAAAATTTTTATTTCCGGGAGTTATTTTATTTGCTAGGTTTTGACCGACGTTTATAAAATAATTATTAAAACTCTCTGCAATAACTTTTCGCTCATTAATTACTGTTCTTTCATCTTCAGTGTATATTTATTTTGGTAAAGTATTACCATGATCTTGTTTATTTTTTCCTATCACTTCCTTTATTATATCCCAAGTTTTTTTGTTATTACCAATATTATTTTGTAGTGATTTTGAGAAATAATTTTTTTTAGCTTTTTTTTTCAGGTTTTCAAACAGGTTTTTGTAAATTTTATATTTTTTTTCGTTTTGATAAGTTTTATTTTTTAAGAATTTTTCATATAGTCTTTGTTTTTTCTTTGAAGATTTAATAAGCCCTTTTGTAATCCAGGGACTTTGCAGGTTTTTCAGTTTAGTTTTTATTTCCTTCATCGGAAACGCTTTGTTGTAAGCATTAATGAACTCATTGTAAAAAAAATCATAAGCTATATTAACATCTTTGCAATTATTGAGTTGTTTCCAGTTTACTTTGAGTAAATAATTTCTAAACACCTCAATATTAGTTTCATTAACCTGCCTTTTTACTTCCCTTTGTACTTTGCATTTTTTTCCTTTTTTAAAAAAATCCGAAATGAAAAAGATTGGAAAGTGGTCGCTTATATCGCTTTTTATGATTCCGCTTTGAATGTTGCATGTTGTAAAGTTGTTAGTAAAAATATTATCAATGAGAGATTCGGTTTGAAGAGTTACGCGAGTAGGTTTGTTAATTAAGGGAATAATGTTGTACTGAAAAAGAGTGTTTGAGAAACGTTTTACATCGCTATCAGTTTTAACATTAAGAAGATTTAGGTTATAGTCTCCCGTGATGTAAATTTGTTTGTGCTTTATTTTTTTTAAGTAGCATTTTAAGTGTTTTAAAAAAGATTTCTTATTTCCGCAAGGCGGTCTATACAAAGCAGTTATTAAAATGTTTTTTTGATTATTGTGGTTTAATAATTCGATAGTTAGAAATTCAAAGTCCGCGTTTTTAATACTTAAAAATTCTATTTTCTGAAAATGGATTGAGTCATGAAAAAAAATCCAAACACCACCACCAATGCCACCACCTCGAGTTTGGTGGATTGCCTTATAACCTGGAATTTGAAAATTATTTTTTTCATTTCTGCACCATGTTTCTATTAAGCATATTACCGTAAACTCAGAGTTTATATTTTTAAGCATTGATTTAAAACTTTCAAAGTTTTTGTTCATACTACGAATGTTTAAAGTTAGAGTTGAAAATAATATTTGTGACGCATTCATGAGGTTAGATACTTCCTCAATATCAAAATAGTTAGAGTTGATTATGACGTCCTCAAAAAAGTTTACATCTGGATCATTATCATTATTCAAAAGAAGTGTGTTTTGTTTATTAAAAATTTCTAAAAGATTTGTTACGTTTGATTTGTTAACCATTTTAATTATTATAATATTTAAAATTAAGATTAAAAATGATTAGATTTCTAGCTATATCATTTTGAATTATTATAAACATTTTTTAAAATAATAAGTTTGTCATACCTGACGATTACATTTTCTCCATTTAATTTTCTCACTTTCGCTTCAGAAAATAACTTCCTTCGTATTCTTGCCGTCTCTTGAGAGAAATCTTCATTCACGTAAATATTCAGACCTTTGAGTTTTCTTGTTTCTTTTAGAATGTTTGATTTATCTTTAAACCTTAACAACTTTAATATAATGGTTCGGGATCGGGCTTCTTTTCTAAATCCAACTCGATGCGCTCTTTCAATTTCGACTCCTTTTACTCCTAAATTTACACATAATAAATTCTGAACCTTTTGTTCAGTTTCATCCCAAGTTTCGTTGATATTTTCAGGAATTCCGTCTATCCTTAAGTTATTACGCCGCGATCTATCTTCGGAGATTCTGCATTTTTCGTTTAAAATTGTAATATTATAAGAGCTTTCAAGTTCTTTAGAATCATTAGCAGCTTTCACCTTTTGGTCGATTAAATGTTCGTGAAAATTTAAGCTTTCTTTTAAGTCTTTTATATCATTTTCTAGCAAGTGTATTCTTTTAGTGCAATCCAATGTTTTTGTTTCAATATCATCTAGGCGTGTATTGATTATTTTTAAATTATCGCTAAGTAAGTCCACAAATACTTTTTCTTGTTCTTTAAATAATGTTTGTATTTCTTTTTTGTGCTGAATGAACATATCTTTTATTTCGGATAAAGTAATCGCCATTTTTAATTTTTTTTTTCTTTCTTTTTTGAGCTGTTAGAATTACGTCTGTTCACCACGGCGGTCGAGTTCAACTCATATATTTAGGTGAAAAACATATATTTAGGTGCTATAAATCCAATGTATGCTATTTATATAGTTTTTCCGGTTAATCATGCCATGTTGCTGACCTTAGCGAGACGAATTTTATTTTTTTAGAACAACCTACTCCAGTTCTTAAAGAGTTTGTAAAGTAAATACAAACATAAATTGGTTCTACTTGGTTTGAAATTAAGAAATCTAAAAACTTTACTGAAGGCCCAAGAATTTTACACACAACATTGAAAAGAAAAAAAGCTTTTACTCTCGAGTCTTTAATACAGGGATGGGTGGGAATAAACGGGGTGGTGGTGGTAATTTTAGTCAATATCTTATAAGAAAAGTATTTTTTTTTTAGTTTTGAGATAATAATGTTTTAAATGTTGTTAAAAACTAAAAGTTAATAAACGGGGCCGGGGTTTTAATAAGCTTATAAGCTTTGGATGAATGGGAATGTTGTTAAAACTTAAAAAGTGCCCTCCCCCGCCTCTGTAATAAGGACTCGAGAGTTAAGCAACCTATGCAAAACATTATACTACCTGTTGTTTTAAGATATGCTAATTGCCTTCTTTCAGAAAACTTTCTTAAATCCATCCTTGTTGATGATTTGGAAAATTAACGACCTAGAGCAGTTAGACTAGTATTAAAATGTCGAGACGATCTTCCAGCTGCTCCAGTGGATAAAATTTATGGTTGCATTAGAGTTAACAAAATTTTTAACATAGGAAATTTGAATATTGAGTGTAATACATGGAAAGAGCTAGTTTCTGATTATCAACTAATTTATGAGCCTCCTACAACTAAAAGCCTATCTTGTCAGGAACTTCATAAAATGATTGAATGCAAACCAGATTCTAGTTTGCTTGGCTGGAACTTTCCATTACAGAGAGAGTCTGTTGAGCGGGCTGTAAAGCTCGTTTCTGAAGTTTCGAAAAAAGCTTATTCTTTACAGAACAGGCATAGCTTAGAACAGACATGGCTTAGCATTAGGAAAATAAAACAGTCGAATGGCAAGAAGAAAGTTTAATTCTAAAAAAGATTATGATCCATAAATATTTCACTTTCTCCACATCCCATATTTTTTAATGCATATTATTAAAACAAATTGTTAGTAATTAAAAGCAAACCAAGACTAAATTGTTGTAAAAATTTATTGCTTCTTTTTGGTAATATTTCGCACTATTGTTGGATTGTATCTAGGAGAAATCTATGACAGATCTGGCCTGTAGGACCTTTGCACCCATGGAGCTGAAAGTTTTTTAATAAATAAATAGATTTCTTGACCTTAAACTCTAGATTGTAATTTAAGGTCGTATAATTGGGTTTAGTGTGTTAAATTTAGATGACAAATTGAGTGCGGTGTAGGCTTCATTTTTATAATATTAAATTTGAAAGAAAAATGAGAAACGAGTAATGGTTTTAACTGAGCTATCAATCTAACTTTGTTCATATACTCCAAGGTTTTTTTATCTTCAACTTGTTTATATATCTTCAAGGTTTTACGTTTTACTGTTTGGGATCAAATTCTGCTTCCCTTCTTCTCCTACCATTGGTTGCTGCTGTAATGTATTAAGTAGCAAATAATATATAGTATAATTAGCATATTAAAATGTTTTATAACTAAAAAAAGTAGTTGATAGACGCAAACTAAATCTAAATTAAGTGAAACCGCAGTTTTTTTATTTTGAGGAAAAATATCGACATCTTGTGTTAAGTATGTAATGCGGTTTCTAATTGTAACTTTAGTGATAATTGAGATTTTTTGTTATTTTTTTGTTTTTGCTTGTTACAGTGGTTTTCATAAATTTAGATGCACTCATATTTGAGAATAGAAATTTTTAGTTTTTTAACGATAAAACAATAACGCAAAAAGATTTCGGTTTAGATTTTTTTTTATTTGTTAGATAAATACATACAGAATGCAAAATTTAAAATAAATTTACAAAAAAAAAAAACACAAATACTAAGTAATAATTAGGTACAACTACATGGTATTAAAAAAAATAAAACAAAAAAAAACTATTCATAAATTTAGACGCACGATACATTAGGAGGCGTAATTTATGAACCAATAAATATTTTGTGTATCCGCCTTTTGCTTTAATACAACTAAGAACTCTTCTAGGCATAGACTCAACAAGATTTTTGCACATCGCTTCTGGGACCCTATACCAGGTCTCCTTAAGGACGTCCTTCAGCTGGCCAAGTGTGGAAATTTGAACCTTTGACAATTCTTGGTCAATCCAAGCCCAAACGTTTTCAATCGGGTTCAAATCAGGTGAGTATGGAGGCCACGGTATTTTCTTGATATTATTATCGTTGAACCATTCCTTTGTGTAGTATGCAGTATGTGCAGCAGCGCCATCTTGTTGAAGTTTTTCATTGAGCATAAGCAGGTCAATTGATGGAATTATATGTTGTTTTCCAGTACTTCTATGTACATTCTGGAGGTGATTCGTCCGGTGTATGTTTGGCACATACCAACGCCTTTGTAATTGAAGCATGACCAGATTCCTATCGAGCCTCCTCCACTTTGTTTTTCCATTGTTCTTTTGTCCAATACCTTCTTTCACGTCACCATTTTAGTCTCCTTTGTTTATCATATGGACGCAGGAGCGGTTTCTTCAAAGCAGAGGAGATTCCAATCTTGTATTTGATAAGTATTCGGCGGACTGTACTTTAAGAAATAGATGTATTTCGCGTTGTATTAAATTCTGTGGTCAATTCTTTGAAACTGATTCTTGGATTAGCTCTGGCAGCTCTAAAAAGGGCACAATCTTTCTTTCTGGTGGTTGACAAAGGCCTCGTTTTCTCGCTGGCACCACCAGTGTGAAGAAAGTTTTGCTTCGTTGTCCGAACGCGTTTATCAGAAACCCAAATTAACCTGGCAATTTCTCTATTACTTTTGGTTCCTTCGTTGATGAGAGCATTAATTTGCCATGTTTCACCTTGAGTGGTACGTCTCTTGCCCATTTTTCGCGTCTTTTTAGTGCAATACTAACTTAACTTTTGTTTGTTTATTAAATAATGATTAACTAATTCCAGGTAAGTCATATTTATATTAGGTTTTTTGACAAAATCAATTAATTTAGGCCTAATAATGAGAAATATGGGGAAAAAAACTACCAATTAACTATCAATTAACAAGATATAAGATTTTTTTAATTGTGCGTCTAACTTTATGAATAAAATAAAATCAAGCTTATCAATTAACATTTTTGTGTTAATTGGTATAGAATGAGTAATAATCATCCCGTAAAAAAAATTAAGGGACTCTATAATAGAGTTTCGCTTCCTCTATTAAATTATATATCAAACATAGCGGTAGCACTTTTATTTTATTTTCATTTTAAGTATTTTCTTACATATATGTAAAAAAAAATGAGTGCGTCTAAATTTTTGAAAACCACTGTATAATATGACAAACACAGTCCTATTTTATAATCTATTTCTCGTCTTTTTTTAAAAACTGGAATGTTATAAAATCACACTTTTCTCAATTGTTTCATAAATTTTTATTTAAACTGATGTATTTTACTAAAATTTTCCCAAAATTTAATCGTTGCCGAAAATTTTAATTTAAGTAGAAAAAAAAGGATAATGGTTCCAATTTTCTGAAAAATGAGCCGGTTTCAAAACTTTTTCCCTTAGAAGTAATGTTGCCTCAAGCTTTTTTAAAATTCTTAGTTCCGCCAAATATGCAAACGCAATAAAATTTGCAAAAACGGCAATTAAATTTTATTGCATAGCAACATTATTGCATGAAAGCTTTTAAGTTTTTTTTTCAAACGTTAACTAATAGAACTGGTTTAAAAGCAAGACAGTCCACAACGTTTTCGTTTTGTCTTAAAGTGAGCTTCTGCTCATCCGTTTTTTCACAGGAACGGGAAAGAGAAGGGAAAAATAATCACGAGAGGATGCGTACTATAAGTTTTAATTTGTCCAAAGTAAAACTACCCATGCTCATGTGATCATTTTTTCTTTTCCTATTCCGTTCCCGTAGAAAACGGACGAGCGGAAATTCACCTTTATTGCATAAAAGTTAAGTACTTTTTTCAAGTGTTTTGTTTTTACTGTATTTTTTAGCATTCGTATTTATGTATTTTTTTATTCCTGTAAACTATTTAGTTTAATATGAATCAAAAAAAAAGGTGAGACTGAGAAAAACTAAAAAAGTTGAAATCTTATTTTTATAAAAAAAATAGTCAGACGTTAAATGAAAACAAAAGTAGGTCTTCAATAGAACTTTTACAAAAACAATCACAATTAATTTTTCATGATAATATGTCTTTATCTTTTAAATACAATATTTCCTCTGACTTATTTGCAAAAAATTCAGGCAGTTTTCACAAACTTAGCGGGGAAAAAAGTCTGACAAATTATTGTCTACATCTTTTATTGCGACCAGTAATCATTAACAAAACGACATTCAAATAGCTGAAGAACGTTTGAAAATGTTGTCAGTTGTTGAGAACGCTCATTTTTTTGACATTGGAAATGACATTACGTCAACTATGAACATAAGGACTATTGAGCAAAATATATTAAAGATGCCTTCTGAAATCGAATTCAATACATTACAAAACATGCTATACCACAGACTTACCAAAATATTTTCCATCAAATGGATGGGTGAATGTCAATTGGGTATGCTATTCTGTTGTACAGCAAGGTTTGTTTTGCGGTCCTTGTGCTTTGTATTTAAAAGAAAGAGATGATAAAGGGTCTTTTGTTAACAAACCCTTTAATAATTGGAGTAAGCTTAAAGAAAAATTAGAATTTATCACAAACGTTGCTTGGGCGGATATTATCCTATTTTATCAACACCTGAAAAGGTTTCTTTTAGAGTTGACACTCAACTAAGTAAAAAACTTGTAAAACGAATCAAAAGCAATGCAGGAATTTTAAAATATCTAAGCTGTTAATTATCGTGGGAAACAATGTATACCTCTGCGTGGTACGCCTAAAAATGTAGATAAACTTGTAGATTAAAATGTTGGTAACTTTCTTTCACTGTCTAATTTAATAGGAGATTCTAACAGTTTTAACGATGGTTTAAAATACAAGTTTCTATAATAAAAGAAATTAAAGAAGCCAAATAATTTTCTGTCCTTGCAGATGCATTTAATATTCCCCGCATGGAGCAAATATCCCTTGTACTAAAGTTTGTTGATAAGAAGCATGAGATCTTTAAATTGAAGCATGTGAGAGCCAAAGAAATTTTTACAAATATTAAGAAAACTTTGCCTTCCCTTAAGTTGATTATTGAAAATATGAGAGGCCATGGATATGATGGTGCAGCATCAATGGCCGGTTTTTTATCAAGTGTACAAGCCCAATTTTTAAACATTCAACCATAAGTAGTATACACCAATTGCGCGTGTCATAGACTGAATTTGATTATTAATCATTCTTTCAAAATACCTGAAATAAGAAATGTGTTAGATATAATGAAGGAGTTAACAAAATGGAAGAAAAATAGTGCAAAGCATACAGAACTTCTTAATGTACCGTGTACCGAAGCGAAAACCAATTTCACATATTGAACAGAAAAAAAACTTATACTGATATTTGTGTTACAAAATGGGTTGAAAATATAGATGGTTGAGCAAAATTTCGTTTAGCTTCTTCGTTTTTTTTGATTTTTCGATTATATTTTGTAAAGTCATTTCTAAGAATTGATGAGGCAATAATAATGAATATGCCAAATGGCTGCATGAGTGGACTACTTCTGACGTTGGACTACTTCTATGAGTGGACTACTTCTGACGTTTGTCTTCTACTGAAGACAAACTGACGTTTGTCTTCAGTAGAAGAAAAACGTCAAGCACTGTATAATCTGAAAGCGTAACATTACACTTACGTTATCACTAGTTATATTACAGCAAGTCATGTGGTTTCTTTGTGAGCCTATATTTAAGTTGCAGGAGAATTCTAGTGACATTATATATGCCTTTAAGTGTGATAAAACTGTCACCTCAGAAATAGAAATGATGAGAATAGACGTAATAATGTTTTCCAAACAAGTATATAAGCATCCATCAATTCTTGAAGGAAAAACAACAATAAAACCAGTTGCGCAACGAGTACACCCAGGCCAACAATCTCATCGAGCGAATCTGCCCTTTAAAGCGTTTGAAGAATATTTCTAAAATTTCTAATCATTTTAATTATAGATCATATATAAGTTGAAACAATTGAGTTATTGTTAAGTTTTTTATCTTCTAATATCTGCATGAAAACTTCAGTGAAGCTGAAATGATTCAAAAAAGTATATCTGAAATGATTCAAAATAGTACGATATACTATGGAAGTTTTTTTTTTTTTTTTTTTTTTTTGCGCAAAGCTTACTTCGAGATAAGACGCTCTTTTTCTTTAAAAAAAAAAGGCTAAAAGTTTAACAATCACGCAAGTGAAACATCTATTAGAAGCCCATGAAAATATTTTATTAAAAATCTTTGGAGAGAAAATTGACAAACTTAAAGGAAAAATAGAGCAATTAAAAAACGAAAACATATCACTAAAAAATGAAATTTGTTTTTATAAACAACGGGATGAATTTTCAAAACGAATTATACGAAAAAACCATAAAGGAAACGAACTAACTTAATGAAAAACTAAAAAATCATATCAAAGAAAATGAAAAAAAAAATTCAAGCGAACTTTTTATCGATAAAATTGCTGAATTAGAAGATCGTAGCAGGAGAAACAACTTGAGGTTCGAAGGTTTTGAAGAAAATGAAAACGAATCATGGGAAGAAAGCGAGTCGAAAGTAAAATGTTTTATTAAAGAAAAATTAAATATAAAACATGACTGTTTTATATTTAATTTAATTAAATATAAAAAAGAATCTTTACAAAAAAAGCGACGAACAATAGTTGTAAAGTTCTTTAACTATAAAGATAAAGAAAAAATATTAGATAAACGACTAAAGCTTTGGAATGAACGAATATATCTCAACGATGGCTACAGCGAAAGAACGATTGAAGAAATAAAAATTCTCTAGGAAAAGCTAAAAAAATTAAGATCCTCAGGTAAGTATACAAAAGTAGTCTATAACAAACTGATAACACGCGATTAATAATAATAACAAAAAGAAATTCTTTAAACCTGTGCACATGAAAAAATAATTATAAAAATGAATGACTTTCAATCGCTAACCTATAATTTTTACGAAAAATACATTATATCAGATGAAAACGCTGACCCGGATGTAAAAATTTTTAGTGATATGTACACGGACAGTTTATATCATTACCCCAGCACCATTAAAGAATTTCTTTTTAAAAATGTAAATGATATAAACAGTGAAAAAATCAGAATCCTCCACATTAATATAAGGAGTTTTCTAGAAGAAACTGAAAACATTTTTAATATTATATGTGTTACGGAAACTTGGTGCTCTACTTTCGAACTTCATCTTAAAAATTTTGAATTAGTCGCATTAGAAAGACAAACAAATAAACGCGGTGGAGGAGTTCTGATATACGTTAAAGAAAACATTGCATATAAAGTTAGAAGCGATTTGAGCGTTTCTGACGAAGAAAAAGAGATCGAAACAATTGAATTAATTATTAACAAAGGAAAAAAACGTACTTATATGCGGCTGCTATAGACCACCTGACGGCGCGTGCGAAAATTTTGTCTCTTATTTGCAACGTAGTATAGTTCACGCTGGTAACAACGAAAGAAAAAAAAACTTTATAATTGGGGATTTTAATATGGACTGTTATATTTATAACGACGACAAAAAAAGTGAGAAGTTTTTATGATGAAATTTTTTTAGCAGGCGCAGTTCCCCTAATCAATCATCCAACTAGAGTAACTAAGAATTCTGCTACCCTCATTGACAATATTTTTATTACAGGCATCTTTAATAACTTCATCCAAAATGTATCATAAAAACTGATTTATCGGACCACTTCCCTATTTTCCTAACCTTTAACACAACATTATCTAATAAAATTAAACAAAATAGAACTGTAAAAAAACCTATTTACAACGACAAAAAAAATAAATGATTTTATACATCAACTATCATTACTTCATTGGGGGCATATCAACTTTAATGAAGATGCAAGTACTATTTATAATAAATTCTTCGAAACATTATACTTAGTATATGACGCGAACTTTCCAGTATGTGAAAAATTAATGTCATAAAACCTTTAACAGTCCTTGGATTACAAAAGGCTTAAAAAAATCTTCGAAAATAAAGCAAAAGTTGTATATAAAATATTTAAAGACTAAATCTTCGGCAAATGAAATAACATATAAAAATTTATTTGAAAAAATTCGTAAAAACATAAAAAAAAAAATATTATTCTGATCTGATCAATAAATTTAAAAACAACTCAACGCGCACCTGGCAAATAATAAAAGAAATAACAGAAAAATCAAAAAATCACTTAGTTTTCCCGGATCAATTGAAAATTGCGAAAGTTATACGAGTTTACAAACAAGGCGATAAAACAAATATCAACAACTATCGCCCAATTTCGGTTGTTTCAACTTTTTCAAAATTATTAGAAAGAATAATATATAATAGAATATTTAAATATTTTGACCAAGATAATATACTATATACCAAATAGTTTGGCTTTAAAAAAAAATTTCAACTGAGCCCGCAATTATTCAATTTGTTAGGGAAATCTCAGAATCTTTCGAAAAAAAACAATATACCCTAGGAGTCTTTATTGATCTTTCGAAGGCTTTCGATACCGTTGACCATAAAATATTGCTTAAAAAGCTCGAATGCTATGGAATTAATAGCATTATGCTAAAATGGTTTCATAGTTACTTATCAAATAGAAAGCAATTTGTTACCTCTAATGATGGCCTTCAAAGTGACTATATTGAAATAACCTGTGGTGTTCGACAAGGCTCTATTCTAGTTCCTCTTATGTTTTTAATTTATATTAATGATTTAAGTAAAGCATGCAATCTTCGGAGTATTATGTTTGCTGATGATACAAATTTGTTCTTATCAAACAGTAATATTAATGAGTTGTTTTCTGATATGAATAAAGAACTTAAATGCGTATCTGAGTGGTTTAAATGTAACAAAATAACTTTAAACCTTGATAAAACAAAATATATTCTGTTTCACCCTATATCTAAAATACGTTTTTTACCAACAACCATGCCAAAAATTCTTATTGATGAACTTGAAATAAAAAAGGAAACTTTTACTAGTTTTCTTGGCATTTATCTTGATGAGTGTTACATGAAAATGTTAAACAAATGTTACATGAAAACCGCATTTTGACTACATTTGCACTAAAGTTTCTAAAAATATAGGAGTCCTCTATAAGTCAAGAAATTCTTTTAACAAAACCATTTTAATCCAACTATATTATTTGTTTATACATAGTTATATTAACTATGCAAATATTGCTTGGGGAAGTACAAGCAAAAGTAAGTTGCGTACTCTTTATCATCGTCAGAAACATGCAATACGCTTAGTTTGTTTTGAAAATCGACTTACGCATTCAAGGTTTTTATTTAAAAATATAAAAGTACTTAATATTTATGAAGTGAATGTATATAAAGTATTATGTTTTATATTTCAATGCAAAATCCGTCATTACACATTTTTAAAGATTTTATTACCTTAAAAACAAAAAATACGTATACACTACGAAATGATAACTCACTCTATGAACCCTTTTGTCGAACAAAATTCAATCAGTTCTGTATAGCTTATCGTGCACCAAATCTCTGGAACTAAATCATTTTACCTAATTTTGATTTATCAATTACCTTCCCAGTCTTCAAAAAGAAATTAAAAGAATTCATTCTTTTTAATGACAATACTTTAAAATCCTTTTAGAAATAAAAAATTTTTATAAATACGCTCTTTTGTTTCTGTATTTTGTCATATTTATTTGTTTAAATTTATTAATAGCTTAAGTTATTTTTTATTATAACGATTTATGGTTCTGGCGACAAGATCATTAGATCTTTAATCAGATACTAAGTTTTTATTTAAACTTTCTTTTTGTTATTTTATTATTAATCTTATTGATGTGGTGATTATATTCTCTATTATAATTTATTAAAACTATAAAAATTCCATTATTTGTAAATGTGAAACTTTATATTAAAAAAAAGAGGACAATTTATACATACAAAGTGTATGTATGTATGTGTGTAAACATATGTATGTGTGTAAACATATGTATGTGTGTAAGTGTGTGTATTTATATATGTGTTTACATACAAACGAATGTTTGTATTTATTTTTCATCAGTTACATTATATTAAAAATTGCGACAAAGTATGTGTTTAATTATAATGTTTTAAAAAAATGGCATTTAAATTTAGTTTTAAAAAAACAGTGGATCGCAGTAAAAAATTTGTCACCCTTCAAATCAAAGTCTGGTTACGGGCCTGTATTACTATATGTTTTATTAAGCAATATTCATCAATATACTCACCATTGTCTCATCTAGTTTTTCTATGCTTAGACTCTTTTGACTTTGAATCAACAAAACGATTGATGTGTGGTCAGGTTCCTTTGTTGTTGAATTTATCATTATACAAGCAGTTGCATAATGCTCAAAAATAATAAAAACAAAAAGTTTATAATCTGTTGGCGCATTTTTTCGTTTCCAGTGATGAAATAGTCAAGCCCGTTTAATTGGGATGAAAATGGAAAATTTTCATGCAAATTGTCACCTGCTCAAATAGCTAAATAGCGCTCAACTTGTTTGGTACTCTAACATTGACTTTAAAATTTTTTCTCTTTTGTATA
Source organism: Hydra vulgaris (assembly GCF_038396675.1). Lineage (NCBI taxonomy): Eukaryota > Metazoa > Cnidaria > Hydrozoa > Anthoathecata > Hydridae > Hydra > Hydra vulgaris. Next base: position 67,524,041 of record NC_088920.1, on the reverse strand, counting down.
AGTGGTATTCTTTACAGTCCGTACTCTAACAATTTTGTAAGTGCCGTACTGTTAGGTTGATCTTGCAACGTCAGTTCACCTTTAAAAACGCATTAAAATCAAAGCTTTTATTTGCCTTAGACAATAAAACATAACCTATTTAATGACAAATATTCCGTTAAACTTTCTAAGTGACCTTAGTGAAACTTGTTGCCGTACATGGTGTTTAGCATTATTCGTTTAAATAGGACTGATTAGCAGTTTCACACTCAAATTATGCAAACTTCTCGAAGCTTCAAAAACTTTCTTGGGATTTTATTAAAAATAGCTCATTACTTTTTAACCAACTTAATGTTTTAAAATTAGTCTAATTAGTTATTAACTAAAAAAATTTAGGACAGTATATAGAATTTGGTAAGTTAAGGTCATATATATTTTAAGACCCTTTATTTCATGTATAGTAGAGCATAAATTTGCACACTCCAGGGTTAATTAGTTTTATATGGAATTTCTTATAAAATTAAAACATCTCGTTATTAGTAATAATATATGCTTAAAATATAATTCAAGTAAAGCGTCAATAACGCGTAAACCCAAAAGGTTACCAAAACTACTTACTTAAAGTCGCTAATTACTTCTTAAAGTCGCTAACTTGAAAACTTTTAATCAACTTTTTTTTCAGTTACAATTTTAAATAACTATACGTAACGTTCTTTTTTTAAGATAAGGTAGGAAGAGAATAATATTAAACTAATCAGAAAAATATTTTGAAATTTTAAATTCTAATATATTTAAAAACATTTTTAGAAGAATATTTTAAAAATCAATAAAATTTAATAAAAAATAATATGTCATGAATTTTGAATTCAACATTTTAAAAAGATTAACCTTTTATAACCACATAGCAAAACATTGAACGTACGTAACTGTAAAGTAAGTCCGTAAGTCCGTAAAAACTGTAAGTACTGTCCGTAAAGTAAATCCTGTTTTGAATTTGGATTTGCAAACAATATTAGCGCAAAGTTGTTTATATAGCTTACACACAGTAAAGAATATTGCGCCAATATTGTTTACAGCGTGTAATAACGCGTTCCCAACGCGGGATGGATATCTAACTCATTTTAAAATTAACGACAGTATTAATTTATTTAATGCTTTAATATTAAAACTTTAAATTACTATTTAATAAAAAATATTTAAAGCAGAATCGGAATAATTTGTTTTGTTTTTATCTTCTTTGATTGTAAGTAAATGCTTTTTTTTTTTTAACATTTAAACAGGTTTTTGCAAAGAATTATACAGTTTTACACTCTATTACAAAAAGTAATAAAAAAATAATCACATGAGCACGCTTAGTTTTGCTTAGGGCAAGTTAAGCTACCCCTACGTCACGGCTGCTCATAAAACTTAAAAACGTTTAAGTGAAATTCATATTGAGCCAGGGGCAGATCCAGATCATCTAGTGAGAAGAGGGGGGGGGACATTATTAGGCTTTTTTTGATTTGGTGGATTCAGACAATCTGGTAAGGGTATGGGGAAGAAAGGAAAGCCAATTTTAAGCGGGTTTTTTTTCATAAAAAATGGATTCAAGAACAATTAACAATCATGTTTCTACTAGAAAATAACTAAAAAACATATACAGCTATTTCTTTTTAAAAAATTACGTTTGAAATATTCTGGTTTGGTTTGACATCTTCTATTTTTCGGATCAAGCATTTTTTGGACTTTGAGATTTTTATTTGACATAAGTATCAACATTTATATGTTGATACTTATGTCAAATAAAAATGCTTTACAAAAAAATGCAATGATTAGAGCCTAAAAACAAAAAAGCTCCAAAATTATCGCCTCCTCCACCCCCTACCTCAAACGAGAGAGCAAAAAGTTGAAAAATTGTTTTTTGTACTATTCTTAACTAGACCTATATTTATCAATATCAATTTAATAGTAAAATATTTCAGCGTTTAAAATTATGATAAAGTTTAAACTCCCCTTCACTTTGGTTGCAAATTTTTTATGGTCATAATTTTTGAACGATGAGAGATTATACTATGAAAATTAAAATTTATCGATGAATCAAAGACCAGAAAATGCTGGATCCGCCGCTGCTAATTTTATCAATAAACTTTGCCTTACGAGTTAGGTTGTGAAAAAAATTTCAGGAAACATTTTTTGAATTTGTTTATATTATTTTAGAATTTAGTATTTTTGACACGTGGCATGCGGTTTCACGCTGTTCGCTCATTTCAGTTTTAAATTTTTGTACTTCTAATTGCATTTCTTTTTGACGTACATATTTATATAGGTTTGTTACACCTATGTTTATATATGACTTGTTTAAATTATTTTTGAATTTGATGTTTAGATACATGGCACGTGGCAATACTTCGCTGTAAGTTTAAATCAGTTTAACAATTTTTTATTTTACATAGGTGAGTTACATTTAAGTTTATAATGTCTATTTTAGAACTTGAAATTACTTTAGACATTTGGCATTCATTATATAGTAATCTTTGTTTTGTTTTAAAACTTTATATTGCAAAATGCATTCAATTTTGACATGCATGTTTGTACTGAATAGTTAATATTTATTTAAAAAAATCCTGTTTTTTTTACAATTGACTTTTTAAGAATTTTTATATTGTCCCTTGCATTTCTTTAGACGTATATATATTCAATCGTGTTTTGATTTATCATTACTTTTAGTAGGTTAGAGTCCTTTTTGTGTATTTTTTACTCTTGGTAGTTATTGAATGTAATATGGATATTGCAAGCATTAAATAAGGTAATTTTTGATACATTTTTTTCATAGCTTAGATTTTATGTAAAATACTATTAAATTTTTTGCATTAAATTTCTATCTTTTAAAGTCCAGAAATCAATAAAGTAAAAAAATTTCTATTAGAAATCATTTAATAAAGAATTAACAAAAAATATTTTTTTTAGCCAGTATATCTGCCAGATCAGGAAAAACAGGAAAAAGTCAGCGAATCCAAGGATATGGAAAAAAATCAGGGAAGTATCAGGTAAATAAGGTTGATTTTTGGAAAAACTATGGAAAAATCAGGGAAAATATGTCTTCATCAAACTTACATAACTAAAATTAAGCATTAAACTCTTAAAAGATATAAATTGTACATATAATTTAAAAACTTCATTTGGAAAATAGTTTATGAAAATCCTTTGCTACTTTAAACGTGCTCTGTATTAATATTTATATTTTTTCTATTAAAGAGCGTTTTTCTAAAAGATTTCTTTTATTTCTGAAGCTGAGTTTGGGTAATTTGAAATTAAATCAGACGAAACAGGTAGGGGATCAGGGTAAGCAGATAGTGAAAAGCAGTTATTGTGATTGTCTATATAAGCATCAATCTCAATCCGTTAGTAGTGCACTTTTGAAAGTACCATTGTTTTTGACATTCTCATACTCAGTGTGTGCGTACTTTTTGTCAATTTCGTACTCAGTGTGTGCGTACTTTTTGTCAATTTCGTACTCAGTATATGCGTATTTTTTGTCCTGTCCTAATTTACTGAAATTCTGATTTTCCGAACTTAGTCAAGAATAAATAAATTTTTTATAACTTTAATTTACCAACACAATGTTTTTTAGGACAATCTTCACTTTCACTTTCAATACCAACGCAACCTTGCGGACCAAATGAACATTTCCGCTGCCGGTATTTTATTCCACCATTACAAATGACTGATGAACTGCATTTTGTCCATTCACCCCATTGCAACCAATCTGTTTAGAAAGTACATTATTACATCAATTTTTTATTTAAATTTTTTTTTTAAATTAAAAATATATCGTAATTCTTATTATTCTTAATATTGTTATTAACTAAAGTTATAAAACTTTAGGCATTTTATTAAAATCTTTTATCATTTTATTTGAAATAATTTGTATTGTGAAAAAGTTCACTTCTAGCTAAAATCTTATTTATATCCTTTCAAGTCTTATTTATATCCTTTTAAGTCTTATTTATACCCTATCAAGTCTTATTTATATTTATCAAGTCTTATTTATATCCTTTCAAGTCTTATTTATACCCTATCAATTCTTATTTATATCTATTAAAGTCTTATTTATATCATTTGAAGTCTTATTTATACCCTATCAAGTCTTATTTATATCTATTCAAATCTTATTTTTATCTATTTAAGTCTTATTTATATCCGTAAAAGTTTTATTTATATTCTTCGAAGTGTCTACTCTTTCAAATAAAAGTTTTGAAAAGATCTTCATAATATTTTATATGCTATTGGTGTAATAAGTCTAAAAATCTTGTCGTCTTGAACAATTTTTATATTAGGTTTCTTGAAACTATATAGGGACTCGTACTTAATTATATAGTCCCTATATAAGTAAGTATGAGTCGCTATATAAATCAGTCAATGTATGTAAACTCATCTACGACGACTTACAAACATCGATAGATTTATATAAGTATTGGATTGTACATACGTTAACTACTTTTGATAGGGGCAGAAGCAGAGGAGTTTGGTTATACTCAGCGCAGTGGAGTGTGCATTGGCTGAGAGCTTTAGGTTGGGCAAAAATTCATTTTATAAATAGAAAGGTCATCCTAGTTTTTTTATAAGTAGAGAAATTAATAAATTAACTTACATTATCATTTTTTACTCAGAAACTATTACAATATATTTGGTTTTATTATCTTTTTCAATCATTTTAGTTTTATTCTTATTTTATTTATTTTTATTTTTAGGTGCCCCAGAAGTCTTTAAGGTCTTATTACAGAACGCCGTGAAAGAGCATTTAATAGGAATTTAATGCTTCCTTCCTAACCGATGTCACAAAACTTGTCCAGAGGTCTGGTTGGAACCACAGATCCTTTGTTTCCGAGGCAAGCGCGCTACCGCTGCACCACGGCTTCTTTAAATGTGAAAAAATCCTCATATAATTTGTTTCTTTAACTTTGAATATTTGTGCTTGCGTTAACTTTCATTCGCAAAAAAGTCAAGCTTTAGAAAAAAATTTTAGGCAACGTTAAATATATACTTTATTTCTTTACCTCCTAATTATTTACTATTTGTTTTGAGTTTAATAAAAAACATTTGAAATTCTTTTGGAAATTAGTTAATTACCTGGTTTTTCAAGACATCATTAACAGGAAACACTGTGTAGTAGTAGTAACAGGAAACACTGTGCAGTAGTAGTAACAGGAAACACTGTGTAGTAGTAGTAACAGGAAACACTGTGTAGTTGTAGTAACAGGAAACACTGTGTAGTAGTAGTAACAGGAAACACTGTGTAGTAGTAGTAGTAACAGGAAACACTGTGTAGTAGTAGTAACACGAAACACTGTGTAGTAGTAGTAACAGGAAACACTGTGTAGTTGCCCACATTTTGACGAGCTTAGAAGAATATTTTGAAGAGTTTATCATTTTAGTTTTCAACCAACAGCTGATTTACCTATAAATAGATATTTATAATACTATATATCATTTCAAACAAATAGATACTTATAGGTAAATCAAGATTAATGTTACTTAAATTTACTTACGCAAAGTAAAAAAACTTGGTTTAATTATTTTTCATTCAAGATTTATTTAAGACATTTATTTCAGGAAGCGGTCCTTAAAGACATACTATTTCAGGCAGTGTTTTCTTCAGATAAATGCAAAGTATAGAAATTAAGTTTAAAACACTAGATGCCTACACCTAGTCGTCTAAATCTATAATAGTTGTCTCGGTGAATGAACTACACACCTCTATCTACTTGTGATTTAAATTGAATTTCACTATTCATTTGTGATGTATTTGAAGTACATCACTAACCATTTATGATTACATTATGAAAATTTGGCAATTTCATGCAGTTTATTAAAATATATTATTAAAAATTCAATTCCTAAATCGTTTATTCTCTGATTTATGAAAAGTATTACTGTTTACTCTAAACATAATAACAATGATAGTCTTAAAAATAAAAAAATTTACATAAGCAAGCATAAGTTATCGTAGACAACGGCAAAGTCAAACATGCATTTAAATACAAATTGATGCTTATAGGATGGGTATCACTATTTGTTTCTAATTAAAAGTATGCCTGCCCAAACTTTAACCCTCAGCCAATGCATGTTGCTGCACCTGTTAAAAATAAAAAACACGATTATGCGAGCATTCTTAATAAAGTTAATTTAGGGTATACAAGAAATAAAGGACGTATTGATAGATATTATTTATTTTTTATCCATTTATAAGTCATAAATGAAACTAAACAACAAAAGCTAAAACAATTTACTCTAATTTGTAGAGCCCCATAGAATTCAACCCGAAGCGTTATCTGATTTTGTTTAAGGTATTAAAATAATGTTCAAAATAAAAATGAAAACTATAATAAACTTAATAATTATTACCTTATTATCAAATAACTTAACACCTATTATCAATTAAATTACATAAACAATAAAAAGCAATAAATGCGACGCTTTTATAATACAAGATGTTTAAAGTATTCTTTACAAATGAATTGCTGCCTGTAATTGCATTGTGCTTTTGCTTTATTTTCAAATTAAGCTATTGATACCGTGATTGTTAAGTACAGATAAGTTAAAAACTTTTAAAGCAGTATATAATTATAAACTAAAAAATATTTATTATAGTTTGATCATACTATATATTAATAAAGTATATATTAAAACTTTATATATGAAAAAACAAGACACAGTTTGTTAAAAAAATAAACCTTTCTTTACATTAATCCATCATTATAAGACAAAAAAGATAAACAATTCCACAGTGATGAAAACTATGTTGAAAAAATCAACAACTTTATTAAGTCCTTTTTATATAAAACTTTGACATTTATATAATTTAATAACTTTAGCTAGAAAAAAGCATTATAAAAAAGTTATGTTTAAAAAATCTTTAAAGTTTTGAAAAATAGTTAAAAACTTTCTTAATTCACGTCTCTTTTTATCTTTTATCATGTCTCTTTTTATCTTTTATCATGTCTCTTTTTATCTTTTGTCATGTCTCTTTTCTTAACGACGCTCAGTAAGGTTAGTTAAGTTAAAAACGAAAAAAAAATATCAACTTTTAAGTAAGTTAAACAATATTAAACTATTAAGAGTGACTTAAATAAATAATCAACATTAAAAAAAGGTTTTTTGGGCTAAAAAATATGGAACTTAAATTTTTTTTGCATGCAACAAATGCATTACAACGCGCGTGAACTTGTTTAAACGCATGAGAAAGATCTAATGGTGGTCCTTCAAGGCTAACTTTTGATTGCAAATGGTTATTGATTTAATTTTTTCAACAAAAACGTGGTCCTATAACTATTTACAAAAATCATCTTAAAAATCTTCTAATATAGTCTTGATTACCCAAATATTTAAAACAAATGAAAAAGCTAGTTATTTTTATGACAACCTTGCAATTAAATTAATTGAATTAGTATACTTGTTATATCCAGCTAAAAACTGGTGTGTGTGTTCATTGAGGTTTATTAAAACGGATGAGAGAAGGATATTTTAATATTTACAGTATATAAAAAGTTTCAATATTTGAAATAAGCACGGAAAAATTGATTGATGAATGGTCAACGTTAGTCTCATAAAAACAACTTTCCTTTTTTTATCATGAATAACTTTTTCTCACACGGATTCTTTTTAAATATGTGAAAAAAAAATTAAAAAAATTAAAACTTTAAAAGTGTCTAAAGTTAACATTTTTCAAAGGCATTTTTCGAGGCAAAATTTTATTACCTGAAAATAACCATTATATAAAATGAAAGCCATAGTTTAAGGTACAAAAAATACATATGAAATCCCTTCAAGAATATATTTTGATTTTTTTTTTCTTTATTATTTTTGTCTAATTAACCCTTTTTAGTTGTTCTTAGTTGTTTCCTTTTCTTTTTGACACCGTCAGTCAACTTTTGAAAGGAGCGTTTAATAGTTTCTTTTTTTCTTTTCATTCATTTCATTCACATCAATTTAGCGCAGAGAGGATTTTATGTGAATCTTCATTAAATTCAATAACAGCTGAATTAACTCCAATCTTTAAGACCGTTCTACCAACAAAAATATTTGGGCAGCGTCTACAAATAATCTGATTGAGTGCCTTGGTAGCATTTTGCGTCTGACCGTGAAGACATTCTTTAAGTAAATCATCTGAAGATCAGTAAAAGTTATTTTTAAAGCATTCAAGACTGAAACAGATAGATTTGTGTGCTTTACCTATTTTTAAATATTTTTACGTATTTTTTTCTTTGTCTAAATGAAATTTACACCAAGTGTCAGTGTCTTTTGGGTACATACTGTGTCGACATTCCTTGTGGTCAAAATCTGTACAGTGACAGAAAACCGCCCAAACAGCTTTTTTCATAGCATACAAGTTGTCAAGTTTGTTTCTTCTGGCTAGCCCGTAGAAGTTCTGCATAGAACTGATTACAGATTTGCTTAACTTTCCTCTGCCACGGAGTGGTATTTTTATTCCCTTATAAACCTTAACAACCATACGAAACCTTGTGCTTATTCTCTTCTGTACATGCCCAATATATTCCCATTTTATGATCTTAATATTCAAATTTATGTAAGGGTATTCATTACATTTTTAAAGGAGAAGTCATTATCTCCGAAATATTTATTTTAAATCAAATTGCTTTTTTCCCTTGCGCGATTGAATATTTTGACTGCCCCAGCAGATTCCATAGCTCCTGAAGAACTAACATTGTTAATATGGCATTAGTGATTCGCAAACCATGCTGTGTTAGTTTTTTAGTTTCCCGAGAGACACATTCATGGCAAAGTTTTGAGAGTACTTTAACGTCAACATATTTTTTATCAATAAATGTTGTTACTACTCTGTCCTCTGGTTTACCAGGTTCCATCAACGGTAACTCAATTTTACGCTGGGAAATTAGAGATAGGCTGAAAGCTTTTAGTAGCTTTTAGCATGCTTTTAACGGCTACAATTTAATATGTTTGCTTGATAGAACCTTGATTGTGACGATAATAGCAACTTTTAGTATTACTAAACACGTTCAAGCAAGAAAAGAATCGTTTTATGGTTTCAAATCCTTCACTAATCTCTTGAAAGGCAATAACGCTTCTAATATTTGTTTTAAAAGTTCATTCGTTTTTGAACCTTCCTCTTTACTTATATTTTTACAGGGTTTTGAAGAAAAAAAGTTCTCTGGGCAAAAATAAAAACAATGGACAAAACCCTTCCGAGATTTCAAGTTGTCAACAAATTGCATGCTTTTTTTGCTAGTTAATTCCAAACCTTTTAATAACAATTTTAAAAATCCTAAAATTTGTAAAAATAAAGTAATCAGATTTCTCAAGATTTGTATTCTCCTCGTATTCATTTTGTTCCCCTTGCATTCGTCTAGTGTGTTCCCCTTGCATTCATCTAGTGCTGCAGATTTACTTGTGTCAGAAGCAAAATCATAAACACCCTTCAACTATTCAACAATTGTCACAGAGTCGTAATGTTGTTTCTCTTTCTCTATTCTATAAGTATCATAATGGGCGCTGCTTTAAAGAACTAGCGTCTCTTGTGCCATCTACTAAAATTCATCCTTGTGTTACTTGTCATTGATAAAGTGTCATCCTTTCAATATAAGTGTTCCAAAAAGCTCTAAAAATTCTTATTCATCTTGTTTTTTTCTTCAAAAAATCATTCTTATGGGATTCGCTCCTTCATCTTGTTTTCCTGATTCATGCAACTTGCTGATTCATCAAACTTCTTTTTAGTCGTTAATGGTAAGCTTTATAAACTTGATCTTTACTTTTCAACTTTTAACTCTAATAGTGGTTGCTTGCAGCTTTGTTAGAAGTAAAGATGTTTAAAAAAAAAACCTTGCACTTCGAATCAGTTTGTTGAGGCTTTCTAGAGCGTCCTTAGAATCGTGAGCATTACAAAAATCAAATTGGATTAAAAAAAAAATTTTGGATTTAAGTATGAGTAATAATACACATTTAGTTCACATAATTTATCATCAGGAAATTAATAAAAAGCAAATTCAATATAGATTTTACCAAATCTTTTTTTACTTGTTTCAAACTCACGTATTTTCAAAACAAAATCCATATTTTTATTTTTAAATACAATACTAAAATACTTTTATACAGAGGTATTCTACAAATAAAATGAGGAGGGGGAGGGGTGAATCTTTAAAAAGTACCAATTAACTTCTTTTAAAAAAAAAAAATGAATAGATAAAAAAATTAAAAAATAAAATTTACCCAACTGAATTGTGTAAAATACCTAACTAGCCGACTAAATTCGTAAAAAAACCGACTACACCTTCAAATCACTTTGATGGGGCAGGGGAAAAAGTGTTCCACCTCTCCTTCTCCCCCTCGCCTCTGCTTTTATATTCAAATACTGCTAGGTTAAAATTTAACGCGGCTATCTCAAGAAAATACGCTATGTCAATATTTAATTGAGCATTTTTACCCACGTCCAAAAAATACTTTTTTAAAAAAAAGAAGAGGATTCGACGTTGTATTTAACAAAATATACATAATGGATAATAGTTTGTAAATTAACTAAATTAACCTAAATTGAATCAGAGCAACGTGGAAGTTTTAATTGGCTAGTACATATGGTCATAATTGTGCATATAAAAACACATATTTTAATTTTAAATCGTGAAAAAGGAACTGTTTTCGAAACAAAAGGGCAGAGTAGTTTAACATATTCGTTACTAGAAATTTGAAAATTAGATACAAATAAAGTTAAATTAACGGTAAAGAAACCGTATACTAGAAACAAACATTTTCAAAATTTCAAGGCCAAACTTTTTTTCTTATTACATATTTTATGTTAAAAATATATATATATATATTTAATATTTCTTGAGTAAATTTTTTAAGTTAGTTTTTTACCAATAAGTAGTTTAATATAACATTTTAATATAACATTTTATATCTGAAATTAGAAAAAAAAAAACTCGTTAAGACTTATGTTCGTAGAATTATACATTGATTATTTAAATGTTGATGTTGTTTTTTTTTTGTGTTTTTTTTTGTGTTTTTAATTTTTTTTAAGTTGTTATAAATTATTTTAATATCTAGTTCAAATTACAAATTAAAAAAAAAAGCATTTGTTATTTATTGTTTTATAATAAAAGTAAAACATAGTAGCTGATTGAAGTAAGGGGTTAAAACTTCGAGTCACACAAAATATAAACAAAAGTTGACCAGAGCAGTTTGTTTCATGACACCAAGAAACAAAATGAATACATTTTATACTATTTTTGTTTTTCAAGCGACTTTGATCGCAGAATTATAGTGCGGTCAGAATTATCATTTTCGGTCTCCATGGAAAAAATAATAATTTTGCCAAAAAAAAAGTAAAATAAAAAAAAACGCATTACGTTGCTTAAACTGCCCCTTTTTCTCAAAAGATCTATATCAAATTATTTTTAACTAAATAATTAAATCTAACTATTGAACATTCTTTATATAGAGTATAAACTTAATTTATTATAACTATTATAAGAGATGCCAAACATCCTCTTCCCATTTTTTTTTCTTCAGTTCATTAGTTTTGATTTTATCCCTATCAATCCGCACTGTATTTACACCCCCCTCCCCTCCATAACCAATTTTGTAAACTTTTTTTGCTCATTTTTCCAAAAACTTTTTAGAATTAATCAATACATATTTTTTTCCCGTTTTTTATGTTAAATAATAATTCCCTGTTAAATAATATCTCGTAGTGAATCGAGCTTTTTGCATACAATTTTGTGATTTATAGTAAGTTACATTATACTAAGTCTTTTGTTAACCCTTTTATAATCTTTAGGTATACTTTAAAGTAACTTGTGATAACTTTTAGAGAAGTTATCACAAAGGGTAACTTGACCTGTAAGCTCCATATAAGCAGCGTTCTTGGGTCAGCTAGGTTGGCATTATGAGGATCCATGCTAACCATGGTACCTTGTTATGTGATTATTTTGACTTTTAATGTCAGCATAGTCACATAGACTATATTACTTTTATTGAATATAAAAGCCAAATATTAGATAGAACAAAGTCTGGTGAGTTAGATGGATAGTGGATTATTGTGATGAAGACAATCAATGACGATTTAAATAAAATGGAATCGAGCGTTATCATGGAGACGTTTGAAGTTGCAAGTGCTTGTTACAACGTATTTATTTTGAGTATTTTAGAATTTCTCAAGTAGTATTTACTAGTAATGGTGTCTCGCCATTCAACATAATCATGCTGTTTTAAAGAAAGTGAAGAAAATTTTTTTTGGTTCAAATTTGAGGCTTTTTCTTACAATTTTTTTAACTTTATCTTTACCAACCCAACTAACATGATTACAATTTATCATAAATTAAAACACAGTTCATGTGTTGTAACAAATCATATAGTCTTGATTGGTCGTTTCGGAATAAAGCTTTTTTTAGTTTTTCTACCATCCTAAGTTTTTTTTAATAACCTTAATATAAATACTGTAATTTAATAGTAGTAGTGTCATTTCACTTTCGTTTTTAAAGTAATTTTATTTAGGTACTAGGCTTTTCTGAACTTGAAGGAGCGCTTTCTCTGTATACGCGCGGTCATTCAAGAAAAATCTACCTAGCAAGTTAAAACTTCTAACTTTTTGGAATTAAATTATTAATTATCAGTTTAGAAATGTTAGATAAATCATAAAAGCAATATTAAGATCGTAATATAAAGGAGGTAAGTATAGAAAACAGTGTAGAAAATTATATATTACATTTTTATTAGATAAAAGGATCACCCCTTCTAATTTTTTAAATCGTTTATATTTTGTTTCTTTTAGCTTTATTCTTGGTTTTATTTTGGCAGTTTTGTTTTTATTGAGCTCTTATTTTATTTTTTAGAAGAAATTAGGGGTATGGATAAGGTCTAACTATTTCGTATGCACTTTTTAGAAAGAAATTAGGGGTATGGATAAGGCCTAACTATTTCGTATGCACTTTTTAGAAAGAAATTAGGGGTATGGATAAGGTCTAACTATTTCGTATGCACTTTTTAGAAAGAAATTAGGGGTATGGATAAGGCCTAACTATTTCGTATGCACTTTTTAGAAAGAAATTAGGGGTATGGATAAGGTCTAACTATTTCGTATGCACTTTTTAGAAAGAAATTAGGGGTATGGATAAGGCCTAACTATTTCTTATGCACTTTTTAGAAAGAAATTAGGGGTATGGATAAGGTCTAACTATTTCGTATGCACTTTTTAGAAAGAAATTAGGGGTATGGATAAGGTCTAACTATTTCGTATGCACTTTTTAGAAAGAAATTAGGGGTATGGATAAGGCCTAACTATTTCGTATGCACTTTTTAGAAAGAAATTAGGGGTATGGATAAGGTCTAACTATTTCGTATGCACTTTTTAGAAAGAAATTAGGGGTATGGATAAGGCCTAACTATTTCGTATGCACTTTTTAGAAAGAAATTAGGGGTATGGATAAGGTCTAACTATTTCGTATGCACTTTTTAGAAAGAAATTAGGGGTATGGATAAGGTCTAACTATTTCGTATGCACTTTTTAGAAAGAAATTAGGGGTATGGATAAGGCCTAACTATTTCGTACTTTTTTGCACTAAAAGAGTTATTAAAACTTTATCATAAAAATGTTTATTTCTACTTTTAAATTTATTTAGTTAAAGAAGTCCTAAATTAATATAATTCAAATATACATTGAATCCTATCATTACATATCTTGCTTATTTTATTGTGTTGATTATTATTTTATTGATATTTCTGTTATGCTATTACCTTTGTTTTGTTCTGATTTTAGAAAATTTAGAAAACTAAATTAAAATTTCGAGCCGACTCTGACATTTTATTGTTGCTAAAGGTTAAGTTTTGTTATAAGGGTTGCAGTTCTTTTATCTGTTTTTTGTTCTTTATTTAATAAGTATTTGATTTAATTTAAATATGATAATAATTTGATAATTTATTACGAGATATATGTCTTTATATATGAATATATATATATGAATCTTATTAGATTTTTTCATGTTATTTTTAAATTTTTTGTTTGCGCAATTCAAGTTATATATAATTAAAGTTTGCATATATATTTATATTATGTTTAAAGTTAAAAAGTTTTTGATAAATATGTGTATGTGGTAATATATGTTATATAATTGTTTTATAAACGTGTTTTTAAAATAGTATAAAATGTATCTATTGTGTATATAAATGTTATATGAGGTGTTTATATATGTTATATAAATACATTGTGTTTTATAGTTAGTATATATGCTTATATAATGTTGTTTCCATGTTTTCAAAGTGTGTGACTTGGCAAACGTGTAGAGCAAGATTTTGCGTAATGTTATTTATGTTACTAATGTTATTACGTTTCGCTTATCTTTAAGTTGGTGTCTATTGTTAAAAATTATAGTTGCTATTGTTATATGAACTTACTGCATTTAATCATTCACTAAAAGCCACTCAAGAAAAATTATTTTGCTGCATTCACATTTTTTTTATATCTCACTTTGAATTTTTAGAACCATGATGTACCAACATGAATCGTTTTCTAAAAGCTAACATGAAATAATAAAATTTAACAACTACTACACTCTTATCATGACATCTTATCTCTATCAGACACATTGATTATAGTTTCATATATGATGTTTTTCTTTGTATTTGCTTATTGTTACATTTTTTTATTTCAGATTTATCATAGGATGGATTTATGCGATATAAAAGAACAAATATATGTAAATTTTTATGAATATTTAAAAAAATCTACTAATAATTAGTCCAGTTAACGTTCATACTTCAATGTTGCATATGTCATTTTTAAGAAATTTCTAGGCTTTTCTAAATGCGTTTCTTATTCACATGGATTTACAAGCCAGTTCTGCAAGGCAATTTAAGCTGAAAAATTTTTTTATGGCCTTTAAGGAGGAGACGTTGTTCTTAGTTTAATTTAATTTATTCAAATAGTTCTAATAAATAAATGTTTGTTTGTTCTTGGTTTTTTACTTATCTTTTTTCAGATTCTTAAGAACTAGGCAAATTAGCTAAGCAAGTTTTGTTGTATTTTTTAGTGCAATTGGAAAGAGCTGAAAGCTATTTTTTAGAACAATTGAAAAGAACTGAAGTGTTTTTAGTCACTTCACAGAGTATAACTGGTACTGATTTGAGTAAATTTACTAATTTGTTTTGTTATATATTGGATTTATTTTCTATTTGATGTATATTATATGAGATATATATTTTATGTATTTAATATGGAAAACTGGCTCTAA
Organism: Hydra vulgaris; assembly: GCF_038396675.1. Taxonomy (NCBI): domain Eukaryota; kingdom Metazoa; phylum Cnidaria; class Hydrozoa; order Anthoathecata; family Hydridae; genus Hydra; species Hydra vulgaris. The sequence continues at coordinate 67,508,823 of NC_088920.1, read as the reverse complement.
TTTGTAGACACAATAGTTAATATACATAAATCTGCCTATATTTCAGTATATTTTATATTTCTCTGTATCTATATAAATATTCTATCTTAGAAAAAATAACAGAATAGAAAAAAAAATTCTTTTTGAAAGTAGTTGAAAAAAATAATGACATTTTTTCATATTTCATTGTTTAAAGTGTTATATACCACTTTTTAAATGTATGTGAATATACCCAGCGGGCACACGACGTTGGAATAACGTTGAAATAACATTGATCAACGTCGATCAACGTCAATCAGCAGCCTTATTTCAACGTTATTCCAAAGTTGTGTGCCCGCTGGGTATATATATATATATATGTATATGTATATGTATATATATATATATATATATATATATATACATATATATATATATATATATATATATATATATATATATATATATATATATATATATATATATATATATATATATATATATATATATATATATATATATATATATATATATATATATATAATTACTTTAAAGTAAAGTATACTGACTGAAATTGCTTCAATTTTTTTATACAAGGTTGTGCATTAAGGTAAAAATAATTTTGTGCATTGTAGTCTAGATTCTTTGTTAAATAAAAATAATTGATGTAAATAAATATTGTTTAATATTTTTGATAAACGACTTTTGTATATAAACATATAAAAAGATATGAATTTCAATAAATCTTAAGTTTAAATAAAGTCTTTGGTTAGAAAAGATCACAAGTTTAAGATTCTTTAACATTCATTTATTCAATTGTAACAATAGTAAGATTACTGGTAATATGTTTAATGATAATAGTGAAATTGAAATAGATAATATTAGGCTAAAAAAAGTTAATAATGTAAATGCTAATTGGCAACTTACAATAGCTCCCAAATAAAAAAGATAGATCTAGGCAGTATGAAATTAATCATCGTTGAAATGTAAGAAATGCTGCTCGGCGAGCAGAAAACTTACTACCAGTTACTACTATTTATTGCGTGTTTTTTTACTTTTTTTAACATGCTGCTTTGGAAACACTTGCTTTCTCTTCCTTTCTCTTTCAAACTCTTTCCCTTAGATGAGAGGGAGATTTAATAAAACTTATGTAATTACTGAGCTCTTAAGTGTTTCTTAATACCGCAAATGATAATGACCATTTATAAGAAATATTTTTCGAGTTGCTTGCTATTTTATGATATAATTGTTCAAGTTGTTTAAATATAATTGTCCCTTGATTGTTCAAATATTGTAATAAATAAAATATTTTTAGTCCAAGTATTTTAGTTGATAAAATATTTTATTAAGTTGTGGTGTTGTTTGCCAGTGTTCTGCATTGTGTTGTCTAACCTTTTTATAATCTTTTTTAATTATTGTGTAGACACAGAATATATATTTTCTGTTATTATTCTTATTCTACTAACAATAAAATGCAAATAATTCTTTTGTAATTAAAAATTGTAATTTCTTTTTTTAGGTATTTGCAGTCTTTAATTGACTTTCCTTTTCTGGTACCTGTGTTGTGACGGATTTTAAAAAGAACTTAATTTGCTGTTAATGCGATCTTCATGTCGTTAAATATAAGCAATGATGTTGCAGATAGGGAGTCAAAGTTAAAATATTATTTATAGATAAATTTGTATTTAATTTTTTAGATAAGATATCAAGTTATTAATGTGTTGTTATTGTTATTAATGATTTAATTACTCATAACCAGTATTACGGGTTGCTTACTGCTAGTAAGAGTAAATGTAATTTTGAGAGGAAAAAAAAAATTAGTAAAATAAAGTAGCAAAACAATAAAATAAACGTCCAACTATGAAAATAACAAAAAGCAACTATTATAGGTACTTGTAAAATTAGAAGCAATTACGGACTTTCAGAGTGCGGTTTCAGTGTATGACTTTTGTATAAGGGATAAATGAACAAAATGGCAACTTTGTTTAGGTTATTTTTAAGACGTTTTTAATAAATATAGATTTAGTTAGTCGATTATTTGATATTTCTTAACGAAATTATATTATATATTGTTTGATATTAATTATATAATATAATATTGTTTAATATTAATATATATATAATATAGTTTAATATAAATTATATTATACATATAAGTTTTTTTTTTTTTTTAGTTTTGAGATAATGCTACCGCACGCGCTTATTAAGATTGCGGTGGGAGGGAAAAATTCCTTTATCGTGTATTAAGCACCTAAGAGAAATAAAAGCGAGCTTCAAACAAAAAAAGCTTGATTTTTTAATTTTTTGAAACTTTACTTGACAATCTTGATTTTGTTATGTACATAGAGTTATGACTTTTTTTCAACCCCATGCTCCTGTACTGTAATAATATGAACTTTTACCTAAAAAGCACGAAATGAACTATTATTTGCATATCTTTTGAAAAAAGTGCACCGCGCCATTGAAAAATCGATTTTTAACTGCGCAAACCGGTTTTTATTGTCGTCATCATTGGAATTTATTTAAATTTAGTTAAATATTTTAAAAAGTATATATTTTTTTTAAATAAAAAATCTTTGAGACAGTTTTTAAGATGCACAATCATTGACTGAAAATATATATATTCATTAAAATACTTAACTGAATTTGAATTAATTTCAATGATGACGTCAATAAAAGCCGGTTTACATAGTTAAAAACTAATTTTTCAATGGCGGGGTGAAATTTTTTCAAAAGATATGCAAATAATAGTTCATTTCGTGCTAAGGGAAAAGTTCATCAAACTACAGTACAAGAGTATGGGGTTGAATAAAAAAGTCATAACCCTAATGTACATATGCAAAGGCAGAATGAGTCTTTTAAAAAAAAAACTGCTTTGTACAAATGAAGGATGGGGAGGGGTGGCAAAAATAGTGGTTTAGTGCTTTATGTCACTCACTTTATTACGTTCTCTACTATAATTTAGAATACTTATAGTGTTATTATAACTGTACACAATAACTTTTCTGTAGGAAATGGGGGTGGAATTTCCACTTTGTGTGGTATGTACACAAAACTACTCTTTTCTCATGTCTTATCATCTGAATCAAAATCTGCAAAGTACTTCCTTATCCAGAAAAATAACATTTTGTGGGATGTATTAAAATGTTTAATAGACAGTATCTTTTAAAATACAGCAATATCAGACTAGTCACATAAAGAGTACAAATTACTTGCAACTTTAGAAAAAGAAAACCTTTGTTGAATTTCTAACTTTGAAAGTATAAAACCTCTACGCACCCATATTAATAAATTGATACGTAAAATTCCTATAGTCAATTTTAGTACAACATTAAAAAATTAAAAAAGTAAACATAATTTAGTCTTTTGACAAAAAAAGTAGCGCTCTATAAATAGCAAGGGGTGTCCACTATGGAAAAAAGTTTTAAAACCACTCATATTGAATTTTTTTTTCCATTTTAGTGCTTATGTACAATGAAAAAAAATTTTTTAACAAATTTTAATAACTATTCTAGGGCCCCCTACTACATACATACTAACAACATACTAAAACAGACAAACTAGATGAATTTTTTAGAAAATTATGTCGTATATTTAACAAACATAAAAAATATTTTTATACATAAATTGTATTCATTAAATACTTAAATTAGATATTTATTAAACATTTAATTAAATTATAGATGAATTTGAAACAATTTTAAATCTTTTTTTAAACAAAGTTTTTAAAATTTTGAAAAAATTAAAAGCAAAACAAATAAAATAAATTTATACTATTTTATATCCATTATGCAAAATTAGATATCCACTATGCAAAAAACTTGCCAAATTTAATTTTTTTCTTATTTTGTGCACTCTGAAAAATATCTTATTAAATTTATTAACTATTCTAGAGCCACATAAACATTTAACAAGTCTCTAATAATATTTAAAAAGCTTTTCAAAAGTATGTCTTGTTGGATCTCAAATAATCAAAAATATCACTTTTATATAAAAAAAGAAAGAACTTGAAATAAAAACACTCTTGTAGAACTCTCTTTTTTTTATTTTTAGTTAAAAAATGTCGCTATTTTAGCAGTAAAATTTTTTTATTAATATTAGCGACCTGTAAAACATTTAAGGGCTTCGAGGGGGTTCTAGAATAGTTATTAAAATTTGTTAAAAAAATTTTTTTTCATTGTACACAAACACTAAAATGGAAAAAAAAAATTTAATATGAGTGGTTTTGAAATTTTTTTGCATAGTGGACACCCCTTGCTATTTATAGAGCGCTACTTTTTTTTGTCAAAAGACTAAATTATGTTTACTTTTTTAATTTTTTAATGTTGTACTAAAATTGACTATAGGAATTTTACGTATCAATTTATTAATATGGGTGCGTAGAGGTTTTATACTTTCAAAGTTAGAAATTCAACAAAGGTTTTCTTTTTCTAAAATTGCAAGTAATTTGTACTCTTTATGTGACCGGTCTGATATTGCTGTATTTTAAAAGATACTGTCTATTAAACATTTTAATACATCCCACAAAATGTTATTTTTCTGGATAAGGAAGTACTTTGCAGATTTTGATTCAGATGATAAGACATGAGAAAAGAGTAGTTTTGTGTACATACCATTTGAAGTTGTGTTTGAACAAAATAGGCAAGTGATTTAGATAAGTTTGGCAATTGCTTTTTTGAATTTTTTCCTCCAACATTTTTTTTCAAGTAACAAGTTTAGAGCTACCAAGACATAAGGGCATGAGTCATCTTCTGTAAAAGTAAAGAAACCACATGGCATAGCATTTGATAAAGACTGGTTTCAAAAAAGCAATAGTGCTTTTTTTCAAAGCGCAAGAAATTTTTAAAACTTTCAAATTTCTTTTTACCATATACAACTTACAATGCTGGTCAACTACCAGTTATTTAGTTCTTTTTTATGTGAAGCCATGAATCTGTGTTTTGCTCAATAATTTTTATAATTTAATAGGAAATTTATAAGGATCATTAGGGTACATATTTTGAATTTTTATTTCTCTAATTTTTCCTCTAAATGTTGTTGAATAATGTTGTTTTCATCACTTGCGGAAATATTGTTGTTATTTATATTGGTTTTAGGAACAGTATATTCTTTAGTAGAATTTGTAGAGATGAATTTTTTGTTTTTTGAAGAACTAGTTAAATCAAAATCTAAATTATTTTTATAAAGAGCATATATTTTTCATTAGATTACACAAATAATATTATACTTTATTGTGGTTAACTTTTTAAGATCAGGAGAAACAAGGTCAGCATTGTAAGTTTGGTTTTTTTTGACATAATCATGATTTACCTATCAACAAGCAGCTATTTTTGTGAAGTGATAGCTGAGGTGATTAAATAAAGATAAAGATTTTATACTTGACTTTAATAAAACTTTGTAACAATGTAACTTAAAAGGAATTTTTTTATCTTTTATTTTAGACTTTATACTGCTCTGTATTTTTAGAATTTCTCTTGAATATTGAATTTTCTGGGTCTTCTACAACAATTGTTTCCTTGTACAAATTTTCATCTGTTTCTTTACGAGCAAGACCTGCTGAATTTGGTGTTGAATTTGGCACAGCAGAATCATAAGAATTGAACCTTATTTACTTCAACAATGCCAGTTTTTGTTGTTCAGTACATGAAAGCGATAATAGTTTTCCTTAATTTTATGAAAGTGTTTTTGAAATAATAATAATGCAAAAACATTGCAACATAGCTCACTCACACCAACTGAACATTGCAATAGGATTTCAGTGGAACATTATTTTTAAACAACATTACAACAGGACGAATTTGTTCTCTGTGATATTTTTTTTTATAAGTCCTCTTACAAACAACGTATTAGGTTAACTAGAATCCGTTAAAGCAATTTTTCGGTTTGTGAAAATAAAATATTCTTTTTGTTGTTGACCTAAACTGCCTTCACGATTGTTTAAAGCACAATTTTAATTAGTTACGGAAGGGTACAACGAATTGCCACTATTCCAAGGAGCAATTGAAGGTGAGATGTTTTTAGGATTCAAGAAAGTTACAAATATAAAACACCTTTCTGCTTTACTTGTTAGTTTTTGAGTTAGGGAAGAACACAGTTTAAACTTATTTATTCTGATACGAAACTCATGTAAAGTCCCACTTTTAGATAAGCCATCGTCAGTTAACGATTTTATAAAATGGTTAACTGACGATGGCTTATCTAATAGTGGCACTTTAAATGAGTTATGTATCAGAATAAAAAAATATTTTTATTCGAAGTATCATCTATTATTTTTTATTAAAAAAAAATAGAGATTATATGATTTTTTTTTTTTAATGGTTTGATTTATTTATCCCCTATAAAAATGGCACCGAAATCTCATACTTTAACTCCGCCCCGTATGAAAGTCCCTAATTGCTAGCTAGGCAGGTCCGTTTTAGGGGTTGGAAAAACTACAACTTTGCCACCTTACTTTCCCCATTCTATGTTGTTATTCAAACTCCTAGGGAGGTCAGGAAATTTAAAATTTTCAAAAATTTTAAATTTCCTGACTTCGCTAGGGGTTTGAATATTTTATATTTAGTACATTTTCAGGGAAATATCTTTTTTAAAATTTGATCTAATGCGGAGTTAAAACCTCAGCGCGCGATAATAAATTTCATGAAACTGCGCTACGTTTATAACTTTTTAAATTTAAAATGACAATATCAACACGTTCAATTACTGAAGTATTTTTATTAGGAAAAACCCACGAAATTGATTGCGAAACTTTGCCTACAAAAGACGACATTTTATAATATTTTTATCACTGCTGCAAATTACTAAATTTCAAAAAACAATAAAAATAAAAAACATACCGAAATTATTTCTTGCCCTCACAAGCTGCTATGAAATAATAAAACATCAGCCTAAATGTGCTGTTTCTGCTCTTAGAAAATTGTTGCTTATTGGTGGTATACCACATATTAGTTGCAGAAGTATTAGGTAACTATTGATTTAAATAATTTTCATAGTTTATTTCATAATTATTGATAATTATTGATATAAAAGTTAAATGACAAATGAAAATTTATTAAATTATTTTAGGGAAAATGTTTTCAAATTTATATATCATCACAAGAAACTGGTATCATATCGTTCAAAAAAAAAAACGGAAACACAAAAGCTGCATAAAAATAATTTTTTGGCATTAGAAAAGCCAAAAAATTATTTTTTTGGCTTTTCTAATGCCAAAAACCTCATGAAATAATTGAAAAAGATAGAATTCGATCAAAAGATGCAAAAAAAAATGCGATATTTTATTTTATGCAGACCGAAAAACTGAAAGGACAATGATAGTTGACAAAACAGACAAAAAATATCAAAAAGTTTATTCCAACAGAGAGTTTCGCAAAAATAAAGCCAAGGAGTTTGAGCAAAAATAGGAATCTGCCACAAAAAACTTAAAGCTTAAACAATTTTCATCAAATAACAATTGTATTATTGAAAATCAAGAGTTATTTTTGTTAAAAAACTTTGATAATGAAGAATTTCAATATAATAACTATGATGATATTGAAAATCAATCAGCTAACATAAAACAAAATAAAGTGTCTGTCACAGTGGACATTAACGAACTTATGAAAAAAACTTCAACATTTTGTGGGCATTTTGGAATTTCTGTTGGAATACAGACAGGATTATTAGCATTATTTTTAAGATGTGGAAATATTAATCTTAATGAAGTTAAACTTTCAATGACAAAAGGAGAAAAAATAAGAAAAGATTTAAATGTAAGTGAATTAGAAAAAAAAAAAAGGAAAAGATAAAAGAAAAATGTAAAAATAGTAATTTAATTTTGCACATTGATACAAAAAAAAGTTACGGCTTTAAATGAAGACTATACTTCTGTAGTAAACGAATATCTAGCTGTTGTTGTTACAAGTCCAGACAGGAATTTAAATACAAATGGAAAATAACAGGATGAGCTGCTAGGTATAGTTAAATTTCAATCAGGAAAAGGATATGATTAAGCATTTGCATGTTTTTATGTTATAAAAAAGTTTGGAATTGAAAGCATTATAACTGGAATTTGTGCTGACACAACAGCATGTAACACTGGTTGTACTAAGGGTTGTATAAGTATTTTAGAAGAACTTTTAAATCGACCTCTGTTAAGACATTTTTGTAGAAAACATTCTCAAGAACAACTTATATTACATGAAATAAATGCAATCACTAAAACAGAAAGCAAAGGTCCATCAAAATCTATTTATAAAAGATTCAAAGCTGCTTGGGCAATGCATAATGAAAATGTTCAAAAAAAATATGGTTCAGTTATCAAAGTTTCCGTGGTGTGAAGTTATTGGTACTCCATTAAAAGATATGGCTAAAAAAAGTTTATCTTTTTTCAAAACAGCTTAGGAACTTTATACTTTCCCCAGAAATGAATATAAATATCTGTGTCAATATGTCATTGTTTTTCTTGAAAGAAGGGAGGCAATTCCTGGATTTATTATACACAAACCAGCTGCTGAACATGAAGCTAGATTTATGGTAAACGCTTTATACATCTTGGTAATGAAGCTTACTCAACCAATCATAAAGTTTTAAACCTAGAGGATGAAACAGTATTTTTAAAGGCTGCAATATATGTAGCTTCAGTTCATGCAAAAAACTTTCTTCAATCAAGTCAACTTGTTTCTACTCCTCATAATGATTTGTGTACGGTTAAAGAGATGATAAAAGTGAAAGATTTTGATGCTGATGTTCCTCAAGCTTTTATTTCAAGCTATCTTAGACACAGTTATTATCTCTCTGAAGGAACAGTTGTCTTTTTTTTATTGGATAAAAATCTAGACAATAAAGTTAAAGAAAAAGTTGCTCAGCAGTTGTTGAAGACAAATTTACCTGAAATCTTTAAACTTAAAAAGTTTAAGCCTGTAGAAATGAATGAAAATTCAGAACCTAATGATTATGATGGTCAAAATTCTTGGCTAATATTTAAAATAGTTCCTTACTTATCAAAGTGGTTGGAAAGTCTATCTAATATGTGGAATCATGATTCTGATTATAAAAGTATGAAAAGGTTTATAAAAAGATTAGTCTGTGTCAATGACACAGACTAATCTTTTTATAAACCTTTGTTGAGAAAGAGCTATAAAATGGGTAAAAAACTTTATCGATTCAGCAATTAAAGAGGAAAAGTTGCAAGATATTTTTCTGGTTTTGAAGGGACACAGAGTTAATTTTCCATTATATAAATGTAACTGCTCCAAAAAAATACTTAATAAATTGTAAGAAAAGTTTAACTTTTCATAAGAAAAATTTAACAGAATTTTTTATGTATTTTATTTACAAAACATGTTTGTGAAACTTTTAGTAGAAGCCTTTCACATTTTTAACTATTTACTTTTATTTTTTTTATCTTAAGTAAGTACATTATTTAGATTCCTTATTTAACAAACTTCTTAAAAACAAATTGTATTAAGTTTTTTAATTAATATTTAAGAGTATATAGATAAATATACGATTAAAGACATATTAAAAACAGGTCTTTAAAAGAAACTAGGTCATATTTCAAAATGTGTTATCTCGAGAAATTTTAAATATTTTGAGCTCAAATTTTATACCAACCATCCTAATAGTAGAGCCAGCTCATATAAATAAAAAATTTATTAGTTTTTGTTGGTCCTTGCTCCAATTAAGATAGCAATTTAACGAATATGTGGTCAAAAATGGGTTTTTTAAAAATATTCAAACCCTCAGGGAGATTAGTAAAATTAAGATATTTTCAAAACTTTTTGTCTTGTACAACAACGTGGAATGGGAAAATAAAGTGGCAAAGTTATAGTTTTTCCGACCCCTAAAAACGGACCTGCCTATTGCTCGCCATTTTTCGAGTAAAAGCCTTATTCCACGAACTTATGTTGTCTTTAATTTGCTAAACTTTTTGAAGAGAAATCATTAAGTCTTTACTTAATGTCAGCTAGGTACGTCGAGACGCGTCTTGATGATTTAAAATCAGATATCTCACGTATATACATTCGGTAGCATTTTTCAAATTATAATTATAAAACTGTTTACATAAACCTAATTGAGCTTGGTAACTACATTTAATCAAGTGTAATAAAAGCTTTAATAAAACATTGTTCTTTGTCACTAATAGTGCGTTCTAATAAATCAGCACTTCAGGTGAAAACCCTCTACCCGTCATCTTTCAAAGAGTCACCCAACGAAACATTTTTACGAAATTTTTTACAATATTACTTTACTTAGAATTTTCATCTTAATTACACATATTTACAAAAAATGTTGAAATTTCATTTGATCGTAGTAAATCATAACTAAAATACAATCAAATCAATATATCTACCTGCGGTAAATCGAACATATTCTTCGTTTAAAATTACTTTATGAATAAAGCAAAATAAAAATATAACCTTTCTCAACCACATTTTAAAAAATAAAAATTTTTAAAAAGTTTTTTTGCGCACTTTTAATCATTCAGATTGTTCAAAACTGATCAACGAAAAAATGCGCAACAAAACTTTGATTGCAAAGCCTTGAAATACATATAAGTAGCATAATTTTTTTTAAATAGACTTTCTAAATTTACTTTTAAAATAGACTTTCTAAGAAGCCTATTTAAAAAAATTTTAACTTATAAATTTAAAATATATACATTATATATATATATATATATATATATATATATATATATATATATATATATATATATATATATATATATATATATATATATATATATATATATATATATATATATATATATATATATATATTAGGGTGTATCATACTTTTGCATGTTTTAATTTTCATTCAGTATGTCACTTTTCCTATGTATTCATAAACCCTGGGTTGAATGGTATAATTTATTTTGGTAAAAAAACAAGTCTAGCTACCGGGAAAACGTTTTTAATTTTCAAAAATATTGTGTTTATTTACTAAATGATGACTGTTTATGTTATAAATGTACATAATAATTATTTAAAATATTGTTTAACCTTATGCTTAATTTTTATAATATGCTTTGAGTTTTTAGCAATATTATTTTGTGTATAAGTATCAGTTAATATTCAAATATACTTTGAAAATATTATAATTACCATTTTAGATTTTATTTCAAGTTAATTGCTATACTTGCTATAATTGCTATAATTGCTATACTTGTATTTATATCTTCCAGATTCATAATATATTAAAAAAGAAAAATCGCATTATCAGTTAGCAAGAAAACCAGAAAATCAATTAACACCAAACTAAGTGAGTATCTTGGAGGTCCTAAAATGTTTCTCCAAACTGAATTTCCAACATTATGTGATTGTTTGCAGCCTTGTCTAGATCTGCAGCGAAACAGAATGCTAGTCTGTGAAAAAAATCCGCGTAACATATCAATGCAAGAAATTTTTTCTAATGTTGCTAATGAAGTTGCAGAACGGTGGCTTATTTCCAACACAGAATTTAAAGAACCCATATTTTGTGGAACTAAAGCAATAGCACTAAGAATTAATAGAAATTGGTCTGCATTCTCTAAGATAGCTCGACACAAATCTCAAAAGGCAAACAAAAAACGCTGGGAACCTAAACTTGATAAACTTTTAGATATTGCTTTTTGCAAATGCAGAATCGTTTACTGCAGTGATAATGATGCCCCTTGCAACGAATCTTGTGATGGCGGTGCTCATTGCTTTTGCAAATGTGACTTAAATTTAAGAATTCCTAAAAAAGAACTTATTTGGATAAAAACCCAGCGAGAAAAACAAAGCAGTGTTTCATGTATGCAAGAATTTTGTCTTGATCTTAAAGAGACTGCCAAACTTAGGCTAAAATGCTTACGCAAGTCAACTGATCAAGCAAAACTCACGCGACAACGTGAAGAAGCTTCAAAGTAAGAAAGGTGGAATGCTTCATTTTGTGGAAGAACTTCTCAATCGAAAACTTTTTAGATCTTTTTGCTGGCTTCACATTAATGAGCTTCCATTCCGTCATATTATGGAAAAACTTGATGGACCAATTTCTTCAGATAAAGGATGGAGTGGAGCAGTAGGTAAACTGTTTTCCGAAGTAGAAAATCTTGAAAGAATTACTAAATTTACGCCAGTTCCGCTTCTGGAGCCTCTTGTTACTATAAGTGAAGATTTCTTAAAGCAAATGAGCACTGAGAGTTTAGTCGCATGGAAGTATTTAAATGCAATATTGAAAGGAAAGCTCGATCCTGAAGTAGCAGCCTTAAATGTGGTAGATTGTCTCACAGTCGATGGCTTATTTGTGGCATAAGATGCCTGCTTCTCTATATGAGTAAACATGATCTTGAACCTGATAATGCAGAGATCTTAAGACTGCTTGCAACTTGGGTGACTCAGGTTTATTTTCCAATGTTCTTTGAAATTAAAGTTAAGCATGACATTAAATATGGTTCTTGTCATCTTTTAAAACTTTTTCAACTTTGGCAGAAGCAAGATGTTAAGATTAAAGAAGCATCTAAACTTTATCTCAAAAGTGAATCTTGGTGGGCTCATCCTGAGAATATACTTGTCTCACTTAAAAGACCATTTAAAGTTCCGCAAACAATAAACCTTGATGCTTGTGACATCAAAGAACTTATTGACTTGGAAAAAGAGGTCATCACTGAACCAATTTTCACTGCAAATATGTCGTTAGTCCAACTCAATGCATTGATAGTTTCTCCCCTGCAGCTACCTCTATACTCATTACATACCCAAAGTTGCGAGAGAGCAGTCAAATTAGTCACAAAAGCAGCTCAGTCAGTCTGTGGTTGGGATAAAAGAGATGGTTTTATAAGAACTCAATTGCGAAATCGTGAACTAATGCCTTTGTTTAAATCAAGAAAAGACTTTAAGTAATTTATGTAATTACTAATTTAGTTTATTTTGATTTTTATTTATACTTTGTTGTGCATAACATTAAATGTTAAATAAATACTTGGTTTTAATGTTGATTTTATAAGAACTTTGCGGAGCTAAAACAAAAATTAAGACAGCCAGATTTATAATTTGAATGAGTATTATGAGTAAGTGTAAAGGGAGGGGGTTTTTGCAACTAAATCTCTTGCTCCTACTCTATCTACTCTATCTCCTACCAGTGCGTATATAAATATATATATACTAATTGTAATATATCTTGATCTTATAATCATAATAACACTATGTAATATTGATACAAGGGAGGGGGGCGGAAGCCCTAGCCGTACATTCTGACTCAAGAATCCTGGAAGCTAAATGATAATTTTGTGTTTTATAACAAATGGTTTTTTTTTTACCTAATATTATTTTAATTTTTATTATTAATTGACTAAAAACATTTAAAAATTAGGCTTTAGTTATAAAAGACTATTTTTTTTAAAAAAAGCTAATTTTAAAATGTTTTTAAATTTTAAAACCATTTTAAAAAGCTAATTGCCTTTTACTGTTTTACCAGTATTTTCTTTTGTGTAAAAAGTTAATTAAATTTTTTTAATTTACCTTTCGTATTTTTTTTAAATGAAAATTCTCGTGAAGTATCTTAATGGAGGAGCCTTCTGCGGGCCCCCTCTTTAATCATTGTGCAAGCAAAGAAAAAAAATTTTCTTTGGCAGAAAAAAAAAAGGTAAGAAAACCATAAAAAATATACTAAGTTTGTTACTTAATAAAACCGCAAAATTTCTTTTACTTTCAAAATCAAAACAGTTTTTGTATTCATTTAAAGATTTTGTCAAAAAAAAAGGTTATCAAAAAAGGTTATTAAAAAGATATCAAAAGTTAAAACTCAAGTTTTCAAAACTCAAATTATCAATTGATCAAAATTGATTTTTCAACTTAATGTGACTGAAAGATTTACTTTCTTGAAGATTGAAGTGCTTAACTTCAATTTTATCATAATATTGTACTCATACCCTTTTAAAACATTAATTAACTCCTTAAATTAAAACCAAAAAAATGACCTAACTTGACCTGTTTACATTCAACCAAACTAGATAGTTTCCTTATTTGTTCGTATATTTTTATTTTTTTAAATATTTTTATTATTTATCATAACATCATATTTATTTTTTATTTTAAACAAGAAATTATATTAACAGTGTACCATCACAGTGTATCATGACAGTGTACCATGAGCTACTTTTATTATTCTTAACTTGTTAATAGTTATTGAGGACTAAAAACCAAAAATCAAGGCTATTAAGTAAATTATGTTTAACTATCCAATAACTAAATAAAATCTGTCATAAAAAAGAGGGAACTGGTTCACACAACGGTCGAACCGTTTTGTTAAAAAAAATTTTTGAGAAGAAAAAGAAAAAAAAGATTTGAAAAGAAATAAACATGTTAAGCTGCTGTGCGTGCATGTGTGTGTAATGATAAATACATTTAAGGTGTGTATTGATATATCAACCGGGGCCCCTTTGCCACAAGACCCTAGCGCTAAAGTACCACCTGCCCCTTTTCTTGTGGGGGCCATGAAGGTATCTTTTTTTTTTTATGCAAATGATTTAAATAAGGTAATAAACTTTTTTCATTTTTATATTTAAGAAAGTAAAAAATGCTGGAACAAAAGATTCACAGTTTTTTTTTGTTACTGCTCGAAAATTTTTTTTATTTTTTTTTATTTATGTGTATTTAGGTTGGCCAATAACGAATCAAACAAAAGGTTTGACACCCATATATATTAATGCTAACAAAAAAACGACGTCTGTGGAACCTTCCAACCAGTATTTTTTTTCCAAAATTTAAAAAAGAAATAACTTATTCTGTTATGAAAATAAAAAAGTGCTGTTTAATAAATAAAGAATTTAAGGTAGTCCACTATTCGGCTAACAAATTTTTTAGTTCGGCAAAATTTTATATGTTTAGTGCGTTAAAAAATTCATAAAAATTTCAAGCAACTAATGAAAAAAATGTGCTCACTTGAACAACTTTAAAACTCTATAACTGCATAATGCCTTAGAAAATTGTCTATTGAAATTGCGTTATTTGTTGAAAAAGAAAATAAATAAGTAAAATACACTGTCGAGTAAAAGCATTTAAATTTATTTAGCTCATTCTTCAAAAAAAAAGTGGCAAAAGTAAAAAAATGGTTAATTTGCGGTATAATTCTTTGCCACAGGAATTAGAAAATTTTCCAGACCACATAAAAAGAATTTGAAATTTAATTTTGTTTTTCTATTGCATAAGCAATTACAATAAGCACCTTTTAGTTCTTAATTCCCCAATACAGTGTGATAGAGGGTAAATAACACAACTGTATAGTGAGCAGCAAATGTCATGTAATGAATAATCTTTCTTATATTGTTTTAATTTATAAATGCTGTATGAACTATTAGTTAAGATTTGTGAGTAAGCAAAACTTAGAGATTCCTTTTAGCAGTACAGGGTTGATGACACGGGTTTCGAAATCGATAGAAATAGCGGGGGAGGTGGGGGGGGGTTATCATAAATTTTTAAAAAAGGTCCATTTGAAAGAAAAAAATTAAAGTACCTTTAAAAATAGTGGTGGAAAAGGTCGCCCCTTGGCCCCCCTGGCGTAGTCAAACATGTTATAAAATTTAAAAGTTATATGCATACACAAACACACACATACACGCACACACACACGCACACACACACACACACACACACACACACACACACACACACACACACACACACACACACACATATATATATGTATGTATAATAGGGGTGTTCAAAAAAATATAATTTTTAAAACGCGAACACATAAGAAGCCAAATTTGGGGCAAATA
This sequence comes from Hydra vulgaris, assembly GCF_038396675.1. NCBI lineage: Eukaryota > Metazoa > Cnidaria > Hydrozoa > Anthoathecata > Hydridae > Hydra > Hydra vulgaris. Next base: position 67,493,144 of record NC_088920.1, on the reverse strand, counting down.
TAATGAAATACGATTACAAAAAAAATTTTAAAAATATTGACGTTAACCTTGTGCTCAGGCGGCAAAATACCCCGAAAAATGCCCAAATTGTTTCTAAATTATTTGACTTTGAGCGCAAGGTAGACCTCAATACTTAGTAAAAAAGTTTTTTTTAATGTGATCATAATGGTCAAAATTTTTTATTTAGATTGTTGTGTATCCTGGTTTTTTCAAAATTTTTGTTTAAAATAAAAAAAAAGGATTTTACATAATTAATGCAAAAAAAACAACAACATTTTTTTGCGTATTTGCACAAGGTTCTTTTTTTGCATATTTGCGCAAAATTATTTTGTTGCGAAATCTTTTTTTAATATAAAAAACAGTTATGAAAAAACTAGGATTCACAACAATCTAAAAAAAACTTTTAACCATTATGATCACATTAGAGAAAATATTTTTAAGATTTACCTTGCGCTCAAAACCAAATAATTTAGGAAACATTTGGGGCCTTTTTCGGGGTATTTTGCCGCTTGAGCACCAGGTAAATGTCAGCTTGGCTTCTTGTGTACTCGCATGTTAATTTTTTTTTTTTTTTGAAAATCCCTAATTTATATTAGGGCATCCCATTTTTTTCAACTTTACTAAAAAAAGTCGGCCCTTCTAATTTTTTTGCCTTAAGGTATATGCATTAAAAAAAGACAAAAATAAGTTATCAGAATAAAGGCATATTTGCAAAAATTGACCTTTAATATTCATAATTTAACTTAAGTGGAGAGGGGAACCAAAATCATATTATGTCTAGGATTATCCTATATAGATGGTAAAAAATACTTTAAAAACTTTTTCATTAATGTCCATAAATGCAGAACAGTTTTAAAACATTTGGTTCTCAAGCCCGCCTTCCTTTCCCAACTTGCACCACCCCCTCTCATTCCTTATGTAAGTGTACCTGGTTTTATAAATGCTTATTTGAAATAAGAGGGTTATATAACTTAACAAACAAAAATGAAACTCATTTCTCAATCTTTATAACTACAAGAGATACTAAAAAAGAATGCTAAAATTGAATCAGGTCCTTCTAGCTGTATAAACGAGGCATTGTTGATCTATTTTCTGCTCTTGCACAAATAAATCCATCTTGTCTTTCAACACTGTTTCAGAAGCTGCAGTTATGAAACACTGTTTCAGAAGCTGCAGTTACCAAAATAAAATAACTCTTTTTTAAAAGCATTTTTAATGCAGTAAATTTTTTTTTTAATTTATAACAACTAATATATTATTGAGGTTAAGGAAAATCAATATTACACCTTTAACTCCCCTCTTAACTCCTTGTGTACGAACAAGGAAATACGGAACTACCATAAGGCAATCCAGGATTTTTTTAGCTTATTAATTTTCATTTGACAGGTTAAGATGGGTTCATAGGCCTCTTCCATGTTATTAATTCAATCAATTTGGTTGTACACAGGTTTAATTGAGGAAGCTTGTATGTTCTAGAAGCTATAGTTCCCATTTCCTCAAATTTTCTAATTGCTAAAATTTTGTTAACAGTAAATTATCTTTCAATTTTATTTTGGCTTCAAAATAATGTCTGCAATAAGATTTCGGAATGAGAATTCCATGCTGATGATCTCACATTATTTTCAATAACTTTTTGTACATTTTCATCTTGAAGTTTGATAAGGTTAAGTTGTATCAAGATGTGCAGTGGCCCTTCTATACGACTATGCTTCACTTTGATTTGGAAGCACATAGGAAAGTATACTGATACAAGAAATTTAACAATTAATTCTAGGTTTTTTAGGTCATCTTCCTCTAACCCATGCTTGCATATCCACAATAAAATTAAGGAAGAGCCTGTGCTGAACCACCTTGAATGGAATATAGTGCCTGATTTTTGGCTTGCCAAACCTTCAGTAAGAGTCCCTGAAATTACTGTTTGGCATATTTTATGAGCATATTTCTGATCTGAAAATAACTCTTTTATTATTTCCTCACTAAGTTCAATAAAACGAGGACCTAAAGGTATTGGCTTGAAACTGTAATTTCTTTCCATTTCAGTAACCTTGAAAAGCAACTTAACAATAGGCCCAGAAAACCCTATGTCTAAGGTTGTCTTCCCATCAAGCTCTTCCATTAAATCCCAAAAACAAAGTTTGTTTGTATGAAGAGTAGATATTAGCCACCCTAATTTTTTTTTAAATTTAACCTCTAGACAATGAATAACACCTCCATCATAACCTGTTTTTCGAGCTGTGCTATCACAACTAAAGAACTTTAAGTTATGTTCAACACCATGCAAAATTAACCATTGAAATATTTTATTTGCTATATGTTTGGCAGGTTTAATTTTTGATTTTTCACATATTTCTCCCATGGTTAAAAGATGAAGATATTTACCATATTCATCAGGAAAAGTATAGTGATCATCCATTTTCATTAGAGGATAAAAGTTTTTGGTTTTTTTATTAAATGTCATTAAATTGGTTTTGTCACTTCTGCCATCAAAGCAAACACAAGAAACATTTTCAGATCTTATCTATTGTCTGCAAAAACCTGACACTCTAGTAGAACTTTATGTTTGGCTCTATGCACTTTGTTTTTGTTAAGTAATAAAAAAAAGAGCTGATTCTGGAACAACTTTAGCTTCCATCAAATCTTTTAAAAGTCCTGAAACAATTGCAGCTACAGCAGTGTTTGAAACATCATATTTTATATAATTTCGCTTTACTTTGAAATCATTACTTATGTTTAATAAATCAATATGTTCAGCGTAACTAGAACATTCAAACTCACTTTTTAGAGCACTCTACTTCTTCATTACTTTTTTCTATAACCCCATAATAGGTTCTTTTCAAATGGCTACTAATTCTCATCTCCTTTTCCTTCAACTTTTTCAAATTATGTTACTTTCTTATTACATCACTAAATTGACTTTCGCTTCCTTTTAATCTAGATGTAGTCTTTTGATCCTATCATAATTTGAGACTGCTCTCCTTCTTTTATTCGCTGCGAGTGACAAAATTCTTATTCTATTATATCTATCAATCCTCACTGAATTTTCGCATTTACAGTTGATATGAACTTTTTTTTCACAACCCAGACAATTTGATTCATTACAGAATGAAACTGCACATTTGAAGTTAGTTATATCAAACAATCATGACATAGACTTCATTATTTTGTCAATTCCTACTTTTTCGGTTAATTTTTTTCTGCAAATATCCTGAACATCACTATAAGCCTTTTTGATCTTTCTGTCAATGGACTTATCTGTAAAAATAACTGGAGATGAAAAGTCTTAGTTTGCTTTTTTCCATTTTTTAACAACTTCTTATCTTGTTTCCCTAACCAAATCATCTAATGGATATAATTTCTTTTCTGACATCTTTTTAATGAGTATAACTTTTCGAAGAATAGCACCAGGAGTTGGTAGCTCAGATGGAATAAAGCCTCTTCCTTTTCTTTAATAAAAATTTTTATCATTTTTATTATTATTTAAAAACTTTGGCATATATAAAATTCGCTAAATGGTCACACACGAGCAGTGAACGCCTGAGGAAAGAAATAAAGTACATTAGAATAAAGGAGAATTATTTTTCGGACAAAGCATATTTTGACAGTTGTCAAGATAAGAAATAAAGATTAATAGAGGAATATAAACATAAATATTAATAGAGGGATATAAACAAGACAGACAATGCACCTAAACAGCACTAACAATAATAATAGCAATAAATTGTTTTATAAATACTAATAATAGCAATAAATTGTTTTATAAATACTAATAATAACGAAGATATACAAAAAATATGTCACCAAACAAAAAATAAATAAAACAAAAAATTGATTACAAATATAAAAAGTATGCATACAGCAATAAAAGGCCTTAGAATGGAAAAAAACAAACATTAATGCCAATGTGTAAACATATTTTGTGTATTGATCAAGTAATAAACATCTCCTCAGAGTTGCGTCTATTTTAGCACAGTGGTTCTTAAACTTTTTGAAGTCGGAGAGCACTTTTGATTATGACAAAAATTTGGGGAGCACTGAAATCAAGGAGTAAAAAAAACAAACAAATACACATACGTATTGAAAATAAAAGATTATAACATAGCGGTTTAAAATATAACATGACAAACAAATTGTTAATAAACATAAATTTAATAAGTAAAAAAAAACATTGAATAAAATTTATTTCAGAAAAATAAAAAGATTTAATGTGAAACCTAAGCTTGACGGTTTTTACAAATTTCAGTGATATTTGGCCTAATTTTAGAAATAGCTACCCTCAATCAGGGGCGTTGTGTGAGAAAATTCCAGGGGGGGGAGGAGAGTTAAGAGACCTTGTTTTTCCCAACTGCTTCACATAGTTTTCACAACTATTTTTTATAATTCAAGAATTCAAGAAATCAATTTCTGTCCTATTTACAAAATCTACTGATTGTTTTACTACACTGCACTCACTCTCATGAATTGCCAATTATCAGTATTTATTAACTTCTATTAACAAAACATGGCTTCCTTTACATATATACAAAATATTCAATTCAAAAAACGTCTAAAAGTTTTATCCATTCATAGTGAAATTGTATCAGTCCAAAAAAACACAATTTACAAATCCAATAAACTTTACAAACCATTCTGGCAGCATATATAGCAGTTTAAAATTACGGAAATGGATACAAAGGAATATGGAAAATATTATTTTATTACAAGACTTATACGCACAATATTTTATCATCAGTCTATCATTTTTTGTCTATTGTTTGATTTTAATATGACGTTTCTTCAATTGAACCCACCGTTTAACAAGATGTTCGGGGTTAACTCCTTTACAAAGTTCTTTTTCGCACTTCAGTAGCATAAGACTATCCAATCTCTCGTCACTCATTGTTGTTCTCAGATGTGATTTTACAATCTTGAGTTGGCTGAAAGAACGCTCATTTGATGCTACACCATAAGCAGCTGTGATTACAAAAATGCATAGTTTATGGGCTTGTTTCAGTATATCCTTTAACTTCACAACATGGTACAAAATGTCTTTCAGCGTCTTGGCTAGTATTCTTGATGACTTAAAATCTTCATCACCTTCTTAATCTATGGTGTCGTTCGTATTCGTTTTCTGCATCAATGTGTAATTTCCTAGAAAATATTACTGCACTTTCAATCAAATTATTCATGGCATCTGTATCGTTACTGATATTTTGTATGTACTTGGCAGTACTTTCAATTACATTAATACTGTCAATGACATTGAAGTTTGGACTTTCTAAAATATCTGTTAATACTTTTATCTTCTCAATGATATTCTTCATGAAGAAAAGAGTACTAATGAAATCAAAAGTTGTTACTTTTTTCAGAAGTCCCATTGCCTTAGTTTTCGTGTTAGTATCAAAAATCTTATTATTTTAGATGATCTGAAGAAGATCAATAACCTTTTCTAAACACTGATTTAAAGCCTTAACAGATTTTGCTCGTGCGGTCCATCTTGTTCTAGACAGGTTTCAAGCTGTATTGCACAGTCAATGTCTTCAAGTTTTTCTTTTAAATGACTAAATCTTTTTGTGCTTGATGTGAAGAAAACATGCAACTGTTCGAGGACATTAAACAATTCTCGTATTAAAGTATTAACATTGCAGGCATGTTCAAGAGCAGTGTTTGTTTTGTGGTCTTGGCAAGGTATGTAGGGTACATTATAGCCAACTTCTTCTGATATATACTTTTGTACTCCCTTAAATTATCCAGACATTGAACTAGCGTAGTCATACGACTGAAAAGCCATTTTGATGTGTCAATGCCTTCTTTATGTAAAAAAGATAAAATTAGCTCAGCCATCCCTTTTCCAGTCTTATCAGTGCATTCGATGGATTTCAAAAGCCTTTCCTGAATCTCACCGTTCTCACTGGTTGTTCTCACAGCTATACTCATTATGTCCTTATGTGACATATCGGGAGTAGTGTCGTCCATCACGGAAAAAAAATTGGAGCTGTTAATTTCATCAATGATCTTACTCTTTAATTCAGTTGCAATTAAACTAACCATTTCATTTTGAGACGATGGACTCGTGTATGTAACTCTATTTGGACGAAGGGCTCTATCTTCAATCCAGGCTTTTAGTGTGGGATTGTGGCGAGAGATTAGATTCACAACTGCAACAAAGTTACCTTGATTAGCACTGTCTGATTCCCTAAACGCTAGCCCTTGGCATCCCAAAGTCTTGCATTTATCGATAAGAATTTCGACAGTTTTTCAATTCTGCACCTCTATTTTTTGCTCTTCTATTAGAGCAAGTCTATTGGATTTTTGAACTTGCGTCCTGTTCAAATTTTTTATCAGAAGATGTTGTTTCTTCTTCTATGGATATACCACACGTTGAAGTTGATGTTTCAATTATTATCAAGTCTAACTTTGTATGCTCACTACTTTGTATTTCATCACCCACTTCGACATCGTTACCAGCATTCGAAGGTTCTATTTTTCGTTTTTTTTGAAGCTAAGAAGGCTATAAAAGAATTCTCTGGGGCTCCCACTGTTTTTATATGAACCTTTCTACCAAAACACCATGAACGGATCTTTCATGACTGCTTTTATAGTCGTTATTAAATACTGCTTTGCATACGCAACATAATAATATATATCTTTTGCTTTTCATAGTTAGTGCTGGAAAACAAACGCAGATGCTATAATTTACCGTAATTTTTAAATGATTTATTGTTTATAAAAGTTATTACTTTTAATAAATGTGTTAAGATATAAGAGTCTTATCATAGTAGAATAAGACTAATAATCCTATTATATATTCTTATTAGGCCTATTACTCCTGCAAACCTAATTCTGATCCTACTTTAGTATACTGATAATTGGAAGTAATAACAGGCACAAAACGTTCATATCAGAGTTTAGCATTTATTTTCTTATACTTTCTGATAGAAGCTTTATATAAAATTACTATATTAAAAAACTAATCATATCATTTTAAATGCTATCATATCTTTTATACAAAGACAGAAATGTTAAAATCAATTAATGGAAATAAATATTCACGTTTCAAAGTAGAAAGTATGAAAAAAAATGAATAACTGCTTTTAGTCAAACATAAACTTGCAGCTGCCATTTTTATTGTTGATAACAAAAAAAAGAAGCGCGAAAAAAAACTTGAAGCTGTGGAATAGAGCCTTAAGCCGTTTAATAAACGTAAAGTTTATTTGTCCAAGTCAAAAAAGAATTAGATCTTTGATGGATTTTTGCAAAAATTTTGATTTAATCTAACTAGAAAATATTTTTTATCACCGATTTCCCAACTGCCCCAACTCGTGGCAAAGAAATTCCCAACTTTTCTATTTTTTAGATTCTGGGAGGGGGAGACTCCCCCCCTACCCCCTCCAAGGCGACGCCCCTGCCCTCAATTCTTCATCCAAATTAGAAAGTGTTGCTCGTTTTTTAGTTTTTATGTTGGTGACTATCGAGAAACCGAGTTCAAACAAATATGATGTTGAAAATTGCAACAAGATTTTAAGTGCTTTCATGGATATAAGCTGAGTAAAAGATCAAAAATTCCTCAAGAACCATTTCGGAAATCTTCATTTTAAGTGTGCAATCCGATGATAGGTTGATCAATTTTTCTTCTTCTTGGTATGACAACTTACTATTTGATGTATCAACCTTGGCAAAGGGATTACGTATCCAGTCATATGTTTCTACGTTTATTGATGGAAAATAAAATTCAATCTTTTCTTCTAATAAAGTTAAATGCTCCGTTACTGCTGAAATAATTTCGTCGGTAGTGTTATCATTAAGAGAAGGAAAGATATCTACTTTCTTTTTTTTAAGATGTTGGTGGTAAACTTTATTTTTAGTTACATAGCTCGGTTTATATTACAGCTGTTAAAACGTTACAATAAACTAGTTTTTTATTATTAATTTAAATAAATATTTTATTATTTATTTAATATTATTATTTTGTCATAATTTTTAAAAATATTTTAGTTTTTAAAACACCTTTTAGATTCCGTTTAATAGGCCGGCGTCTGTTAACAGAAAAGTCTTCTAGAAAAAGAGTTTCGTTAGACATATTTAGTAACTAATTTTCAAAAGCGTTATTTTGAAGATCTAAATGACCTGATATAATACCTAAAAGATCCCAGATTTTTAGAGTCACAGTAACCGGATAACTGAGGTCAAACATTTGCCGTATATAAAAACCATCCTTTGATTTTAAGACAGACGGTTTCAACTAACTAAAAAAAACCTGAGTCTGCTTTTTGTTTAATTACCCCCAAATAAATAATATTTGTGATTTCAAATTTTGTTAGTGTATTCCTCAATAAATTGCCAATATTATATAAAATTTTTGACAATTTATGATATGGTTAACCTGACTTCTACACCTTTATATTTTTGTGCGCTGTTTTCTTAGGATAATTATCAGTTACCATATTTATGCTCCGCTTCAAAATAGTATTGTATTTAAAACATAAATATTATTATATCCAAACTTTTTATTTTCATTACTACTGCTAATGCTTATCTCACAGTTCAATGTCCGAAAATATAAAAATAGCAATGATATAATTAAAAAAAATTAAACATTTATTCCGTATTACTATGGCAATCGGACTATGACTCGGATAGTTTGTCTGACTATTCGTCATCCTCCTCCTTGGGATGGTTATTGTTGCAGACATTACATTTGAAAAGGTCTGTGCAAATTATAAGCATGTTAAGCAATTATTGCATGAACATCTTTTTGTGGAACAATCACCACGGCAATAACATTCAACAAAATCAAGCACCAAATCTGGTGCAGCAGGCGATTCCATCGAAGATATGGCAATGGAACCTTGATCATTAAACCAACCATTTCCAAAAAGATTTGGTGGATTAATCAATGCTACATGTGATCTTTTTCTTATAAAAGCTTCATAATTAGCTCTTTTTATGTGTTGCACAAGCGAATCTTTATTCGGTGGCAACATTTCTTTGCTAAATTTACCAGATTTAAATAATGTGTAATGAGATACATAACCTGATTCTTCTTGTTCAGCCCCGTATAAATCACAGACATATTTTTCTAGCATATTTATTAGTTCATCAGATGGTGGTACTGAATCACCTAGAGTTTTAAAAGCTTCTAAATATTTTGCTTTCTTCCGTAGGACTTTGAAAGGTATTGCTTTTCCTTTTCCATAAAGTGCACTTGTTGAACCGCATCCTAAATAACAACTATAAATATAAACTTGAATAAATTTAAAAATCGGAACTCATAGTTTTACCCCGTCTAAACATTACAATATTTTCTAAAGAAACAAAAATCGTCACCTGTAAACAAATGAAAGCCAGTCATAGCAATCGAAAAATCTTAACCAAAATCAGGTTCATATTTTTTTATATTAATGATACGGCGTTTGTTACCAATAGCAGAATCGAAGTATATAGTTGACGGAAGGCAAATTGACAGAGCAAACACAAATACATCAGTATCAGGACTACTAATAACAACAGTTTGATAGTGCAGTGACGCATGTGATGCATATAAAATCAACTTAGTATCAGCTTCTTCGTGGTCACTGGCAAACTCATGAACTTCACTTACAACAATAAGGTTGTCAATTGACTGAATTTTGTTACACAAGTTCGTGTGTGTTACGTAGAGAGTTATGTTGCCAAGAATTTGTGGATCACACTCACACCATGACATGTATAGTAAACTTATAAGCTCCTCTTTATTTCGTCCGAGAGACATAAATTTTTTCCATTGCTTTGGTACTTGTTGAGTAGCACTATAGATGGTAAATGCTTGTACACAGGATTGTGCACTTTTTTCTCTTTCAGCATTTTTTGTGCTAATTAATGGGTAGCAATCAGATACAAATTTAACAAGAGATGATTTATGGTAATCAGCTAATCGTATTACTTGTTTAAGTACTTCATTTGCTAGCTCCTTGAATATGCCCGCTATTGCTTTTAAGCTTAGTAAAATTGCCATAGCATCAATGAGTAGCGCGTTGTCTGTAGGAATAGTGGTCACAGTAATATCATTACATTTTGATTCAATAACATTTAGTAACTTGGCTTTACATGTTTTTACAAGTGACCCTGTGATTGTCGATAAAGGCTGGATACACTCTCAATGAATATGCTAAAATTGCCTAACATCGACTTCTCTATCTTTACCAATTAGCACTAGCCTAACAAATAAGTCTCTGTCATTCTTTAATGTAACTAGTTTATCATTTAAAGATTTTGTTACCTGCTTTAAGCTAGCAAATGTTTTCAAACTATTTCGCTGTATTGTTGAAAATATATCAGGATTTTCACACAACAGTTTCTCTTTTACGAATGAGGTAAATTGTTTATCACCTATATCACGGGCATTACGAAGATCAGATTCAATATCAGTGGGAGCAATAGAACCTGTTGAGATATTGAGTAGTTCTTTGCTTTCAATAGTAAATGGATTTATCATTGCATCAATGGTATTCATTACATTTCGGACATTACCCTTATCTTTTAGTATTCTAGACTGATCAAGGTTTTTTCTGTACCTAAAGAATTGATTCAATTGACAACTACTTATCTTAATTTATTACTATTTACTTTGTAACGTTGGCGAATACAGAAAATATGATTAGGGTATGGGAAGATAAATAATTAATTATT